>NC_138751.1:40463821-40571321 GCF_965113315.1 Podarcis vaucheri | reverse complement strand
TGTTTGTGATTAATGCACTTGGAGGGAAGAGCTGGCTGGAACTCTAAACAGAAGCAGCAGAACGCACTGCAACATTTGGTTGCAGGTCCCATTTGCCACATACCACAGATGAAGTCCCTACTTTGAAGCATTTACCATATAGAAATCCTCCTCCTCCTTTTGGACTGACAAGTGTAAAAGCATGAGACAAAAGGAGCTGGAAGGAAAGAGGAAACTTTGCACAATCTGGAAGAGAGTGAAAGAAGAAAAGAGTGGTAAAGGAACTAAACAAAACACACACACACACACACACACACAATAGGTGGGGGGGGGGAGAAGAAAAAAATCCAAATCAAGAGGGAAAAGAGAGAGAGAAATTGGGTGGCCTGAGCGCAGGCCAATGGCCTGCTGGTTTTATACCTGCTGCTGGGATTGACAAAGCTGCCTCTGATTGGTTGCAAAGGCTGCTGGGATTGACAAGGCTGCCTCTGGTTGGTTAACCAGGCATTCTTTGATTGACAAGGCATCTGTCCCTCCCCTTCACCTCATTGCTCACCAATTAACCCATTAACTAACGTCTAGCCGAACCAATCAACCCACTTGAAGGATTACTGTTCATCTTTTTTTCTTAGGGTGTCCCTTTGTTCATTGGAGAAATGTTGGGGGGTATGGAGTTCTCCGACTCCCGAGCCATCTGAAGGCAAGCCTGTACAGTGAAGGGTTTTGTTTAAAACGTCTAGTGTTTTATTATGTTTCTATACATGTTGGATGCCGCCCAGCGTGCCTGGGGCAACCCAGTCCGTTGCGTGGGGCATAAAGAATAAAATTATCATTATGGAATGGGGCGACCCGCTGTGTGTGTGTGTGTGTGTGTGTGTTTGTGATTAATGCACTTGGAGGGAAGAGCTGGCTGGAACTCTAAACAGAAGCAGCAGAACGCACTGCAACATTTGGTTGCAGGTCCCATTTGCCACATACCACAGATGAAGTCCCTACTTTGAAGCATTTACCATATAGAAATCCTCCTCCTCCTTTTGGACTGACAAGTGTAAAAGCATGAGACAAAAGGAGCTGGAAGGAAAGAGGAAACTTTGCACAATCTGGAAGAGAGTGAAAGAAGAAAAGAGTGGTAAAGGAACTAAACAAAACACACACACACACACACACACACACAATAGGTGGGGGGGGGAGAAGAAAAAAATCCAAATCAAGAGGGAAAAGAGAGAGAGAAATTGGGTGGCCTGAGCGCAGGCCAATGGCCTGCTGGTTTTATACCTGCTGCTGGGATTGACAAAGCTGCCTCTGATTGGTTGCAAAGGCTGCTGGGATTGACAAGGCTGCCTCTGGTTGGTTAACCAGGCATTCTTTGATTGACAAGGCATCTGTCCCTCCCCTTCACCTCATTGCTCACCAATTAACCCATTAACTAACGTCTAGCCGAACCAATCAACCCACTTGAAGGATTACTGTTCATCTTTTTTTCTTAGGGTGTCCCTTTGTTCATTGGAGAAATGTTGGGGGGTATGGAGTTCTCCGACTCCCGAGCCATCTGAAGGCAAGCCTGTACAGTGAAGGGTTTTGTTTAAAACGTCTAGTGTTTTATTATGTTTCTATACATGTTGGATGCCGCCCAGCGTGCCTGGGGCAACCCAGTCCGTTGCGTGGGGTATAAAGAATAAAATTATCATTATGGAATGGGGCGACCCGCTGTGTGTGTGTGTGTGTGTGTGTGTTTGTGATTAATGCACTTGGAGGGAAGAGCTGGCTGGAACTCTAAACAGAAGCAGCAGAACGCACTGCAACATTTGGTTGCAGGTCCCATTTGCCACATACCACAGATGAAGTCCCTACTTTGAAGCATTTACCATATAGAAATCCTCCTCCTCCTTTTGGACTGACAAGTGTAAAAGCATGAGACAAAAGGAGCTGGAAGGAAAGAGGAAACTTTGCACAATCTGGAAGAGAGTGAAAGAAGAAAAGAGTGGTAAAGGAACTAAACAAAACACACACACACACACACACACACAATAGGTGGGGGGGGGGAGAAGAAAAAAATCCAAATCAAGAGGGAAAAGAGAGAGAGAAATTGGGTGGCCTGAGCGCAGGCCAATGGCCTGCTGGTTTTATACCTGCTGCTGGGATTGACAAAGCTGCCTCTGATTGGTTGCAAAGGCTGCTGGGATTGACAAGGCTGCCTCTGGTTGGTTAACCAGGCATTCTTTGATTGACAAGGCATCTGTCCCTCCCCTTCACCTCATTGCTCACCAATTAACCCATTAACTAACGTCTAGCCGAACCAATCAACCCACTTGAAGGATTACTGTTCATCTTTTTTTCTTAGGGTGTCCCTTTGTTCATTGGAGAAATGTTGGGGGGTATGGAGTTCTCCGACTCCCGAGCCATCTGAAGGCAAGCCTGTACAGTGAAGGGTTTTGTTTAAAACGTCTAGTGTTTTATTATGTTTCTATACATGTTGGATGCCGCCCAGCGTGCCTGGGGCAACCCAGTCCGTTGCGTGGGGCATAAAGAATAAAATTATCATTATGGAATGGGGCGACCCGCTGTGTGTGTGTGTGTGTGTGTGTGTTTGTGATTAATGCACTTGGAGGGAAGAGCTGGCTGGAACTCTAAACAGAAGCAGCAGAACGCACTGCAACATTTGGTTGCAGGTCCCATTTGCCACATACCACAGATGAAGTCCCTACTTTGAAGCATTTACCATATAGAAATCCTCCTCCTCCTTTTGGACTGACAAGTGTAAAAGCATGAGACAAAAGGAGCTGGAAGGAAAGAGGAAACTTTGCACAATCTGGAAGAGAGTGAAAGAAGAAAAGAGTGGTAAAGGAACTAAACAAAACACACACACACACACACACACACACAATAGGTGGGGGGGGGAGAAGAAAAAAATCCAAATCAAGAGGGAAAAGAGAGAGAGAAATTGGGTGGCCTGAGCGCAGGCCAATGGCCTGCTGGTTTTATACCTGCTGCTGGGATTGACAAAGCTGCCTCTGATTGGTTGCAAAGGCTGCTGGGATTGACAAGGCTGCCTCTGGTTGGTTAACCAGGCATTCTTTGATTGACAAGGCATCTGTCCCTCCCCTTCACCTCATTGCTCACCAATTAACCCATTAACTAACGTCTAGCCGAACCAATCAACCCACTTGAAGGATTACTGTTCATCTTTTTTTCTTAGGGTGTCCCTTTGTTCATTGGAGAAATGTTGGGGGGTATGGAGTTCTCCGACTCCCGAGCCATCTGAAGGCAAGCCTGTACAGTGAAGGGTTTTGTTTAAAACGTCTAGTGTTTTATTATGTTTCTATACATGTTGGATGCCGCCCAGCGTGCCTGGGGCAACCCAGTCCGTTGCGTGGGGCATAAAGAATAAAATTATCATTATGGAATGGGGCGACCCGCTGTGTGTGTGTGTGTGTGTGTGTGTTTGTGATTAATGCACTTGGAGGGAAGAGCTGGCTGGAACTCTAAACAGAAGCAGCAGAACGCACTGCAACATTTGGTTGCAGGTCCCATTTGCCACATACCACAGATGAAGTCCCTACTTTGAAGCATTTACCATATAGAAATCCTCCTCCTCCTTTTGGACTGACAAGTGTAAAAGCATGAGACAAAAGGAGCTGGAAGGAAAGAGGAAACTTTGCACAATCTGGAAGAGAGTGAAAGAAGAAAAGAGTGGTAAAGGAACTAAACAAAACACACACACACACACACACACACAATAGGTGGGGGGGGGGAGAAGAAAAAAATCCAAATCAAGAGGGAAAAGAGAGAGAGAAATTGGGTGGCCTGAGCGCAGGCCAATGGCCTGAGCGCAGGCCAATGGCCTGCTGGTTTTATACCTGCTGCTGGGATTGACAAAGCTGCCTCTGATTGGTTGCAAAGGCTGCTGGGATTGACAAGGCTGCCTCTGGTTGGTTAACCAGGCATTCTTTGATTGACAAGGCATCTGTCCCTCCCCTTCACCTCATTGCTCACCAATTAACCCATTAACTAACGTCTAGCCGAACCAATCAACCCACTTGAAGGATTACTGTTCATCTTTTTTTCTTAGGGTGTCCCTTTGTTCATTGGAGAAATGTTGGGGGGTATGGAGTTCTCCGACTCCCGAGCCATCTGAAGGCAAGCCTGTACAGTGAAGGGTTTTGTTTAAAACGTCTAGTGTTTTATTATGTTTCTATACATGTTGGATGCCGCCCAGCGTGCCTGGGGCAACCCAGTCCGTTGCGTGGGGCATAAAGAATAAAATTATCATTATGGAATGGGGCGACCTGCTGTGTGTGTGTGTGTGTGTGTGTGTTTGTGATTAATGCACTTGGAGGGAAGAGCTGGCTGGAACTCTAAACAGAAGCAGCAGAACGCACTGCAACATTTGGTTGCAGGTCCCATTTGCCACATACCACAGATGAAGTCCCTACTTTGAAGCATTTACCATATAGAAATCCTCCTCCTCCTTTTGGACTGACAAGTGTAAAAGCATGAGACAAAAGGAGCTGGAAGGAAAGAGGAAACTTTGCACAATCTGGAAGAGAGTGAAAGAAGAAAAGAGTGGTAAAGGAACTAAACAAAACACACACACACACACACACACACACACACTAGGTGGGGGGGGGGAGAAGAAAAAAATCCAAATCAAGAGGGAAAAGAGAGAGAGAAATTGGGTGGCCTGAGCGCAGGCCAATGGCCTGCTGGTTTTATACCTGCTGCTGGGATTGACAAAGCTGCCTCTGATTGGTTGCAAAGGCTGCTGGGATTGACAAGGCTGCCTCTGGTTGGTTAACCAGGCATTCTTTGATTGACAAGGCATCTGTCCCTCCCCTTCACCTCATTGCTCACCAATTAACCCATTAACTAACGTCTAGCCGAACCAATCAACCCACTTGAAGCATTACTGTTCATCTTTTTTTCTTAGGGTGTCCCTTTGTTCATTGGAGAAATGTTGGGGGGTATGGAGTTCTCCGACTCCCGAGCCATCTGAAGGCAAGCCTGTACAGTGAAGGGTTTTGTTTAAAACGTCTAGTGTTTTATTATGTTTCTATACATGTTGGATGCCGCCCAGCGTGCCTGGGGCAACCCAGTCCGTTGCGTGGGGCATAAAGAATAAAATTATCATTATGGAATGGGGCGACCCGCTGTGTGTGTGTGTGTGTGTGTGTGTTTGTGATTAATGCACTTGGAGGGAAGAGCTGGCTGGAACTCTAAACAGAAGCAGCAGAACGCACTGCAACATTTGGTTGCAGGTCCCATTTGCCACATACCACAGATGAAGTCCCTACTTTGAAGCATTTACCATATAGAAATCCTCCTCCTCCTTTTGGACTGACAAGTGTAAAAGCATGAGACAAAAGGAGCTGGAAGGAAAGAGGAAACTTTGCACAATCTGGAAGAGAGTGAAAGAAGAAAAGAGTGGTAAAGGAACTAAACAAAACACACACACACACACACACACACAATAGGTGGGGGGGGGGAGAAGAAAAAAATCCAAATCAAGAGGGAAAAGAGAGAGAGAAATTGGGTGGCCTGAGCGCAGGCCAATGGCCTGCTGGTTTTATACCTGCTGCTGGGATTGACAAAGCTGCCTCTGATTGGTTGCAAAGGCTGCTGGGATTGACAAGGCTGCCTCTGGTTGGTTAACCAGGCATTCTTTGATTGACAAGGCATCTGTCCCTCCCCTTCACCTCATTGCTCACCAATTAACCCATTAACTAACGTCTAGCCGAACCAATCAACCCACTTGAAGGATTACTGTTCATCTTTTTTTCTTAGGGTGTCCCTTTGTTCATTGGAGAAATGTTGGGGGGTATGGAGTTCTCCGACTCCCGAGCCATCTGAAGGCAAGCCTGTACAGTGAAGGGTTTTGTTTAAAACGTCTAGTGTTTTATTATGTTTCTATACATGTTGGATGCCGCCCAGCGTGCCTGGGGCAACCCAGTCCGTTGCGTGGGGCATAAAGAATAAAATTATCATTATGGAATGGGGCGACCCGCTGTGTGTGTGTGTGTGTGTGTGTGTTTGTGATTAATGCACTTGGAGGGAAGAGCTGGCTGGAACTCTAAACAGAAGCAGCAGAACGCACTGCAACATTTGGTTGCAGGTCCCATTTGCCACATACCACAGATGAAGTCCCTACTTTGAAGCATTTACCATATAGAAATCCTCCTCCTCCTTTTGGACTGACAAGTGTAAAAGCATGAGACAAAAGGAGCTGGAAGGAAAGAGGAAACTTTGCACAATCTGGAAGAGAGTGAAAGAAGAAAAGAGTGGTAAAGGAACTAAACAAAACACACACACACACACACACACACAATAGGTGGGGGGGGGAGAAGAAAAAAATCCAAATCAAGAGGGAAAAGAGAGAGAGAAATTGGGTGGCCTGAGCGCAGGCCAATGGCCTGCTGGTTTTATACCTGCTGCTGGGATTGACAAAGCTGCCTCTGATTGGTTGCAAAGGCTGCTGGGATTGACAAGGCTGCCTCTGGTTGGTTAACCAGGCATTCTTTGATTGACAAGGCATCTGTCCCTCCCCTTCACCTCATTGCTCACCAATTAACCCATTAACTAACGTCTAGCCGAACCAATCAACCCACTTGAAGGATTACTGTTCATCTTTTTTTCTTAGGGTGTCCCTTTGTTCATTGGAGAAATGTTGGGGGGTATGGAGTTCTCCGACTCCCGAGCCATCTGAAGGCAAGCCTGTACAGTGAAGGGTTTTGTTTAAAACGTCTAGTGTTTTATTATGTTTCTATACATGTTGGATGCCGCCCAGCGTGCCTGGGGCAACCCAGTCCGTTGCGTGGGGTATAAAGAATAAAATTATCATTATGGAATGGGGCGACCCGCTGTGTGTGTGTGTGTGTGTGTGTGTTTGTGATTAATGCACTTGGAGGGAAGAGCTGGCTGGAACTCTAAACAGAAGCAGCAGAACGCACTGCAACATTTGGTTGCAGGTCCCATTTGCCACATACCACAGATGAAGTCCCTACTTTGAAGCATTTACCATATAGAAATCCTCCTCCTCCTTTTGGACTGACAAGTGTAAAAGCATGAGACAAAAGGAGCTGGAAGGAAAGAGGAAACTTTGCACAATCTGGAAGAGAGTGAAAGAAGAAAAGAGTGGTAAAGGAACTAAACAAAACACACACACACACACACACACACAATAGGTGGGGGGGGAGAAGAAAAAAATCCAAATCAAGAGGGAAAAGAGAGAGAGAAATTGGGTGGCCTGAGCGCAGGCCAATGGCCTGCTGGTTTTATACCTGCTGCTGGGATTGACAAAGCTGCCTCTGATTGGTTGCAAAGGCTGCTGGGATTGACAAGGCTGCCTCTGGTTGGTTAACCAGGCATTCTTTGATTGACAAGGCATCTGTCCCTCCCCTTCACCTCATTGCTCACCAATTAACCCATTAACTAACGTCTAGCCGAACCAATCAACCCACTTGAAGGATTACTGTTCATCTTTTTTTCTTAGGGTGTCCCTTTGTTCATTGGAGAAATGTTGGGGGGTATGGAGTTCTCCGACTCCCGAGCCATCTGAAGGCAAGCCTGTACAGTGAAGGGTTTTGTTTAAAACGTCTAGTGTTTTATTATGTTTCTATACATGTTGGATGCCGCCCAGCGTGCCTGGGGCAACCCAGTCCGTTGCGTGGGGTATAAAGAATAAAATTATCATTATGGAATGGGGCGACCCGCTGTGTGTGTGTGTGTGTGTGTGTGTTTGTGATTAATGCACTTGGAGGGAAGAGCTGGCTGGAACTCTAAACAGAAGCAGCAGAACGCACTGCAACATTTGGTTGCAGGTCCCATTTGCCACATACCACAGATGAAGTCCCTACTTTGAAGCATTTACCATATAGAAATCCTCCTCCTCCTTTTGGACTGACAAGTGTAAAAGCATGAGACAAAAGGAGCTGGAAGGAAAGAGGAAACTTTGCACAATCTGGAAGAGAGTGAAAGAAGAAAAGAGTGGTAAAGGAACTAAACAAAACACACACACACACACACACACACACACACACAATAGGTGGGGGGGGGGAGAAGAAAAAAATCCAAATCAAGAGGGAAAAGAGAGAGAGAAATTGGGTGGCCTGAGCGCAGGCCAATGGCCTGAGCGCAGGCCAATGGCCTGAGCGCAGGCCAATGGCCTGAGCGCAGGCCAATGGCCTGAGCGCAGGCCAATGGCCTGAGCGCAGGCCAATGGCCTGAGCGCAGGCCAATGGCCTGAGCGCAGGCCAATGGCCTGAGCGCAGGCCAATGGCCTGAGCGCAGGCCAATGGCCTGAGCGCAGGCCAATGGCCTGAGCGCAGGCCAATGGCCTGAGCGCAGGCCAATGGCCTGAGCGCAGGCCAATGGCCTGAGCGCAGGCCAATGGCCTGAGCGCAGGCCAGGCCTGCTGGTTTTATACCTGCTGCTGGGATTGACAAAGCTGCCTCTGATTGGTTGCAAAGGCTGCTGGGATTGACAAGGCTGCCTCTGGTTGGTTAACCAGGCATTCTTTGATTGACAAGGCATCTGTCCCTCCCCTTCACCTCATTGCTCACCAATTAACCCATTAACTAACGTCTAGCCGAACCAATCAACCCACTTGAAGGATTACTGTTCATCTTTTTTTCTTAGGGTGTCCCTTTGTTCATTGGAGAAATGTTGGGGGGTATGGAGTTCTCCGACTCCCGAGCCATCTGAAGGCAAGCCTGTACAGTGAAGGGTTTTGTTTAAAACGTCTAGTGTTTTATTATGTTTCTATACATGTTGGATGCCGCCCAGCGTGCCTGGGGCAACCCAGTCCGTTGCGTGGGGCATAAAGAATAAAATTATCATTATGGAATGGGGCGACCTGCTGTGTGTGTGTGTGTGTGTGTGTGTTTGTGATTAATGCACTTGGAGGGAAGAGCTGGCTGGAACTCTAAACAGAAGCAGCAGAACGCACTGCAACATTTGGTTGCAGGTCCCATTTGCCACATACCACAGATGAAGTCCCTACTTTGAAGCATTTACCATATAGAAATCCTCCTCCTCCTTTTGGACTGACAAGTGTAAAAGCATGAGACAAAAGGAGCTGGAAGGAAAGAGGAAACTTTGCACAATCTGGAAGAGAGTGAAAGAAGAAAAGAGTGGTAAAGGAACTAAACAAAACACACACACACACACACACACACACACACTAGGTGGGGGGGGGGAGAAGAAAAAAATCCAAATCAAGAGGGAAAAGAGAGAGAGAAATTGGGTGGCCTGAGCGCAGGCCAATGGCCTGAGCGCAGGCCAATGGCCTGCTGGTTTTATACCTGCTGCTGGGATTGACAAAGCTGCCTCTGATTGGTTGCAAAGGCTGCTGGGATTGACAAGGCTGCCTCTGGTTGGTTAACCAGGCATTCTTTGATTGACAAGGCATCTGTCCCTCCCCTTCACCTCATTGCTCACCAATTAACCCATTAACTAACGTCTAGCCGAACCAATCAACCCACTTGAAGCATTACTGTTCATCTTTTTTTCTTAGGGTGTCCCTTTGTTCATTGGAGAAATGTTGGGGGGTATGGAGTTCTCCGACTCCCGAGCCATCTGAAGGCAAGCCTGTACAGTGAAGGGTTTTGTTTAAAACGTCTAGTGTTTTATTATGTTTCTATACATGTTGGATGCCGCCCAGCGTGCCTGGGGCAACCCAGTCCGTTGCGTGGGGCATAAAGAATAAAATTATCATTATGGAATGGGGCGACCCGCTGTGTGTGTGTGTGTGTGTGTGTGTTTGTGATTAATGCACTTGGAGGGAAGAGCTGGCTGGAACTCTAAACAGAAGCAGCAGAACGCACTGCAACATTTGGTTGCAGGTCCCATTTGCCACATACCACAGATGAAGTCCCTACTTTGAAGCATTTACCATATAGAAATCCTCCTCCTCCTTTTGGACTGACAAGTGTAAAAGCATGAGACAAAAGGAGCTGGAAGGAAAGAGGAAACTTTGCACAATCTGGAAGAGAGTGAAAGAAGAAAAGAGTGGTAAAGGAACTAAACAAAACACACACACACACACACACACACAATAGGTGGGGGGGGGGAGAAGAAAAAAATCCAAATCAAGAGGGAAAAGAGAGAGAGAAATTGGGTGGCCTGAGCGCAGGCCAATGGCCTGCTGGTTTTATACCTGCTGCTGGGATTGACAAAGCTGCCTCTGATTGGTTGCAAAGGCTGCTGGGATTGACAAGGCTGCCTCTGGTTGGTTAACCAGGCATTCTTTGATTGACAAGGCATCTGTCCCTCCCCTTCACCTCATTGCTCACCAATTAACCCATTAACTAACGTCTAGCCGAACCAATCAACCCACTTGAAGGATTACTGTTCATCTTTTTTTCTTAGGGTGTCCCTTTGTTCATTGGAGAAATGTTGGGGGGTATGGAGTTCTCCGACTCCCGAGCCATCTGAAGGCAAGCCTGTACAGTGAAGGGTTTTGTTTAAAACGTCTAGTGTTTTATTATGTTTCTATACATGTTGGATGCCGCCCAGCGTGCCTGGGGCAACCCAGTCCGTTGCGTGGGGCATAAAGAATAAAATTATCATTATGGAATGGGGCGACCCGCTGTGTGTGTGTGTGTGTGTGTGTGTTTGTGATTAATGCACTTGGAGGGAAGAGCTGGCTGGAACTCTAAACAGAAGCAGCAGAACGCACTGCAACATTTGGTTGCAGGTCCCATTTGCCACATACCACAGATGAAGTCCCTACTTTGAAGCATTTACCATATAGAAATCCTCCTCCTCCTTTTGGACTGACAAGTGTAAAAGCATGAGACAAAAGGAGCTGGAAGGAAAGAGGAAACTTTGCACAATCTGGAAGAGAGTGAAAGAAGAAAAGAGTGGTAAAGGAACTAAACAAAACACACACACACACACACACACACAATAGGTGGGGGGGGGAGAAGAAAAAAATCCAAATCAAGAGGGAAAAGAGAGAGAGAGAAATTGGGTGGCCTGAGCGCAGGCCAATGGCCTGCTGGTTTTATACCTGCTGCTGGGATTGACAAAGCTGCCTCTGATTGGTTGCAAAGGCTGCTGGGATTGACAAGGCTGCCTCTGGTTGGTTAACCAGGCATTCTTTGATTGACAAGGCATCTGTCCCTCCCCTTCACCTCATTGCTCACCAATTAACCCATTAACTAACGTCTAGCCGAACCAATCAACCCACTTGAAGGATTACTGTTCATCTTTTTTTCTTAGGGTGTCCCTTTGTTCATTGGAGAAATGTTGGGGGGTATGGAGTTCTCCGACTCCCGAGCCATCTGAAGGCAAGCCTGTACAGTGAAGGGTTTTGTTTAAAACGTCTAGTGTTTTATTATGTTTCTATACATGTTGGATGCCGCCCAGCGTGCCTGGGGCAACCCAGTCCGTTGCGTGGGGCATAAAGAATAAAATTATCATTATGGAATGGGGCGACCTGCTGTGTGTGTGTGTGTGTGTGTGTGTTTGTGATTAATGCACTTGGAGGGAAGAGCTGGCTGGAACTCTAAACAGAAGCAGCAGAACGCACTGCAACATTTGGTTGCAGGTCCCATTTGCCACATACCACAGATGAAGTCCCTACTTTGAAGCATTTACCATATAGAAATCCTCCTCCTCCTTTTGGACTGACAAGTGTAAAAGCATGAGACAAAAGGAGCTGGAAGGAAAGAGGAAACTTTGCACAATCTGGAAGAGAGTGAAAGAAGAAAAGAGTGGTAAAGGAACTAAACAAAACACACACACACACACACACACACACACACTAGGTGGGGGGGGGGAGAAGAAAAAAATCCAAATCAAGAGGGAAAAGAGAGAGAGAAATTGGGTGGCCTGAGCGCAGGCCAATGGCCTGAGCGCAGGCCAATGGCCTGCTGGTTTTATACCTGCTGCTGGGATTGACAAAGCTGCCTCTGATTGGTTGCAAAGGCTGCTGGGATTGACAAGGCTGCCTCTGGTTGGTTAACCAGGCATTCTTTGATTGACAAGGCATCTGTCCCTCCCCTTCACCTCATTGCTCACCAATTAACCCATTAACTAACGTCTAGCCGAACCAATCAACCCACTTGAAGCATTACTGTTCATCTTTTTTTCTTAGGGTGTCCCTTTGTTCATTGGAGAAATGTTGGGGGGTATGGAGTTCTCCGACTCCCGAGCCATCTGAAGGCAAGCCTGTACAGTGAAGGGTTTTGTTTAAAACGTCTAGTGTTTTATTATGTTTCTATACATGTTGGATGCCGCCCAGCGTGCCTGGGGCAACCCAGTCCGTTGCGTGGGGCATAAAGAATAAAATTATCATTATGGAATGGGGCGACCCGCTGTGTGTGTGTGTGTGTGTGTGTGTTTGTGATTAATGCACTTGGAGGGAAGAGCTGGCTGGAACTCTAAACAGAAGCAGCAGAACGCACTGCAACATTTGGTTGCAGGTCCCATTTGCCACATACCACAGATGAAGTCCCTACTTTGAAGCATTTACCATATAGAAATCCTCCTCCTCCTTTTGGACTGACAAGTGTAAAAGCATGAGACAAAAGGAGCTGGAAGGAAAGAGGAAACTTTGCACAATCTGGAAGAGAGTGAAAGAAGAAAAGAGTGGTAAAGGAACTAAACAAAACACACACACACACACACACACACAATAGGTGGGGGGGGGGAGAAGAAAAAAATCCAAATCAAGAGGGAAAAGAGAGAGAGAAATTGGGTGGCCTGAGCGCAGGCCAATGGCCTGCTGGTTTTATACCTGCTGCTGGGATTGACAAAGCTGCCTCTGATTGGTTGCAAAGGCTGCTGGGATTGACAAGGCTGCCTCTGGTTGGTTAACCAGGCATTCTTTGATTGACAAGGCATCTGTCCCTCCCCTTCACCTCATTGCTCACCAATTAACCCATTAACTAACGTCTAGCCGAACCAATCAACCCACTTGAAGGATTACTGTTCATCTTTTTTTCTTAGGGTGTCCCTTTGTTCATTGGAGAAATGTTGGGGGGTATGGAGTTCTCCGACTCCCGAGCCATCTGAAGGCAAGCCTGTACAGTGAAGGGTTTTGTTTAAAACGTCTAGTGTTTTATTATGTTTCTATACATGTTGGATGCCGCCCAGCGTGCCTGGGGCAACCCAGTCCGTTGCGTGGGGCATAAAGAATAAAATTATCATTATGGAATGGGGCGACCCGCTGTGTGTGTGTGTGTGTGTGTGTGTTTGTGATTAATGCACTTGGAGGGAAGAGCTGGCTGGAACTCTAAACAGAAGCAGCAGAACGCACTGCAACATTTGGTTGCAGGTCCCATTTGCCACATACCACAGATGAAGTCCCTACTTTGAAGCATTTACCATATAGAAATCCTCCTCCTCCTTTTGGACTGACAAGTGTAAAAGCATGAGACAAAAGGAGCTGGAAGGAAAGAGGAAACTTTGCACAATCTGGAAGAGAGTGAAAGAAGAAAAGAGTGGTAAAGGAACTAAACAAAACACACACACACACACACACACACAATAGGTGGGGGGGGGAGAAGAAAAAAATCCAAATCAAGAGGGAAAAGAGAGAGAGAGAAATTGGGTGGCCTGAGCGCAGGCCAATGGCCTGCTGGTTTTATACCTGCTGCTGGGATTGACAAAGCTGCCTCTGATTGGTTGCAAAGGCTGCTGGGATTGACAAGGCTGCCTCTGGTTGGTTAACCAGGCATTCTTTGATTGACAAGGCATCTGTCCCTCCCCTTCACCTCATTGCTCACCAATTAACCCATTAACTAACGTCTAGCCGAACCAATCAACCCACTTGAAGGATTACTGTTCATCTTTTTTTCTTAGGGTGTCCCTTTGTTCATTGGAGAAATGTTGGGGGGTATGGAGTTCTCCGACTCCCGAGCCATCTGAAGGCAAGCCTGTACAGTGAAGGGTTTTGTTTAAAACGTCTAGTGTTTTATTATGTTTCTATACATGTTGGATGCCGCCCAGCGTGCCTGGGGCAACCCAGTCCGTTGCGTGGGGTATAAAGAATAAAATTATCATTATGGAATGGGGCGACCCGCTGTGTGTGTGTGTGTGTGTGTGTGTTTGTGATTAATGCACTTGGAGGGAAGAGCTGGCTGGAACTCTAAACAGAAGCAGCAGAACGCACTGCAACATTTGGTTGCAGGTCCCATTTGCCACATACCACAGATGAAGTCCCTACTTTGAAGCATTTACCATATAGAAATCCTCCTCCTCCTTTTGGACTGACAAGTGTAAAAGCATGAGACAAAAGGAGCTGGAAGGAAAGAGGAAACTTTGCACAATCTGGAAGAGAGTGAAAGAAGAAAAGAGTGGTAAAGGAACTAAACAAAACACACACACACACACACACACACACACACACACACACAATAGGTGGGGGGGGGAGAAGAAAAAAATCCAAATCAAGAGGGAAAAGAGAGAGAGAAATTGGGTGGCCTGAGCGCAGGCCAATGGCCTGAGCGCAGGCCAATGGCCTGAGCGCAGGCCAATGGCCTGAGCGCAGGCCAATGGCCTGAGCGCAGGCCAATGGCCTGAGCGCAGGCCAATGGCCTGAGCGCAGGCCAATGGCCTGAGCGCAGGCCAATGGCCTGAGCGCAGGCCAATGGCCTGAGCGCAGGCCAATGGCCTGAGCGCAGGCCAATGGCCTGAGCGCAGGCCAATGGCCTGAGCGCAGGCCAATGGCCTGAGCGCAGGCCAATGGCCTGAGCGCAGGCCAATGGCCTGAGCGCAGGCCAATGGCCTGAGCGCAGGCCAATGGCCTGAGCGCAGGCCAATGGCCTGAGCGCAGGCCAGGCCTGCTGGTTTTATACCTGCTGCTGGGATTGACAAAGCTGCCTCTGATTGGTTGCAAAGGCTGCTGGGATTGACAAGGCTGCCTCTGGTTGGTTAACCAGGCATTCTTTGATTGACAAGGCATCTGTCCCTCCCCCTCACCTCATTGCTCACCAATTAACCCATTAACTAACGTCTAGCCGAACCAATCAACCCACTTGAAGGATTACTGTTCATCTTTTTTTCTTAGGGTGTCCCTTTGTTCATTGGAGAAATGTTGGGGGGTATGGAGTTCTCCGACTCCCGAGCCATCTGAAGGCAAGCCTGTACAGTGAAGGGTTTTGTTTAAAACGTCTAGTGTTTTATTATGTTTCTATACATGTTGGATGCCGCCCAGCGTGCCTGGGGCAACCCAGTCCGTTGCGTGGGGCATAAAGAATAAAATTATCATTATGGAATGGGGCGACCCGCTGTGTGTGTGTGTGTTTGTGATTAATGCACTTGGAGGGAAGAGCTGGCTGGAACTCTAAACAGAAGCAGCAGAACGCACTGCAACATTTGGTTGCAGGTCCCATTTGCCACATACCACAGATGAAGTCCCTACTTTGAAGCATTTACCATATAGAAATCCTCCTCCTCCTTTTGGACTGACAAGTGTAAAAGCATGAGACAAAAGGAGCTGGAAGGAAAGAGGAAACTTTGCACAATCTGGAAGAGAGTGAAAGAAGAAAAGAGTGGTAAAGGAACTAAACAAAACACACACACACACACACACACACACACAATAGGTGGGGGGGGGGAGAAGAAAAAAATCCAAATCAAGAGGGAAAAGAGAGAGAGAAATTGGGTGGCCTGAGCGCAGGCCAATGGCCTGCTGGTTTTATACCTGCTGCTGGGATTGACAAAGCTGCCTCTGATTGGTTGCAAAGGCTGCTGGGATTGACAAGGCTGCCTCTGGTTGGTTAACCAGGCATTCTTTGATTGACAAGGCATCTGTCCCTCCCCTTCACCTCATTGCTCACCAATTAACCCATTAACTAACGTCTAGCCGAACCAATCAACCCACTTGAAGGATTACTGTTCATCTTTTTTTCTTAGGGTGTCCCTTTGTTCATTGGAGAAATGTTGGGGGGTATGGAGTTCTCCGACTCCCGAGCCATCTGAAGGCAAGCCTGTACAGTGAAGGGTTTTGTTTAAAACGTCTAGTGTTTTATTATGTTTCTATACATGTTGGATGCCGCCCAGCGTGCCTGGGGCAACCCAGTCCGTTGCGTGGGGCATAAAGAATAAAATTATCATTATGGAATGGGGCGACCCGCTGTGTGTGTGTGTGTGTGTGTGTGTTTGTGATTAATGCACTTGGAGGGAAGAGCTGGCTGGAACTCTAAACAGAAGCAGCAGAACGCACTGCAACATTTGGTTGCAGGTCCCATTTGCCACATACCACAGATGAAGTCCCTACTTTGAAGCATTTACCATATAGAAATCCTCCTCCTCCTTTTGGACTGACAAGTGTAAAAGCATGAGACAAAAGGAGCTGGAAGGAAAGAGGAAACTTTGCACAATCTGGAAGAGAGTGAAAGAAGAAAAGAGTGGTAAAGGAACTAAACAAAAAAAAAACACACACACACACACACACACACACACAATAGGTGGGGGGGGGGAGAAGAAAAAAATCCAAATCAAGAGGGAAAAGAGAGAGAGAAATTGGGTGGCCTGAGCGCAGGCCAATGGCCTGAGCGCAGGCCAATGGCCTGCTGGTTTTATACCTGCTGCTGGGATTGACAAAGCTGCCTCTGATTGGTTGCAAAGGCTGCTGGGATTGACAAGGCTGCCTCTGGTTGGTTAACCAGGCATTCTTTGATTGACAAGGCATCTGTCCCTCCCCTTCATCTCATTGCTCACCAATTAACCCATTAACTAACGTCTAGCCGAACCAATCAACCCACTTGAAGGATTACTGTTCATCTTTTTTTCTTAGGGTGTCCCTTTGTTCATTGGAGAAATGTTGGGGGGTATGGAGTTCTCCGACTCCCGAGCCATCTGAAGGCAAGCCTGTACAGTGAAGGGTTTTGTTTAAAACGTCTAGTGTTTTATTATGTTTCTATACATGTTGGATGCCGCCCAGCGTGCCTGGGGCAACCCAGTCCGTTGCGTGGGGCATAAAGAATAAAATTATCATTATGGAATGGGGCGACCCGCTGTGTGTGTGTGTGTGTGTGTGTGTTTGTGATTAATGCACTTGGAGGGAAGAGCTGGCTGGAACTCTAAACAGAAGCAGCAGAACGCACTGCAACATTTGGTTGCAGGTCCCATTTGCCACATACCACAGATGAAGTCCCTACTTTGAAGCATTTACCATATAGAAATCCTCCTCCTCCTTTTGGACTGACAAGTGTAAAAGCATGAGACAAAAGGAGCTGGAAGGAAAGAGGAAACTTTGCACAATCTGGAAGAGAGTGAAAGAAGAAAAGAGTGGTAAAGGAACTAAACAAAACACACACACACACACACACACACACACAATAGGTGGGGGGGGGGGAGAAGAAAAAAATCCAAATCAAGAGGGAAAAGAGAGAGAGAAATTGGGTGGCCTGAGCGCAGGCCAATGGCCTGAGCGCAGGCCAATGGCCTGAGCGCAGGCCAATGGCCTGAGCGCAGGCCAATGGCCTGAGCGCAGGCCAATGGCCTGAGCGCAGGCCAATGGCCTGAGCGCAGGCCAATGGCCTGAGCGCAGGCCAATGGCCTGAGCGCAGGCCAATGGCCTGAGCGCAGGCCAATGGCCTGAGCGCAGGCCAATGGCCTGAGCGCAGGCCAATGGCCTGAGCGCAGGCCAATGGCCTGAGCGCAGGCCAATGGCCTGAGCGCAGGCCAGGCCTGCTGGTTTTATACCTGCTGCTGGGATTGACAAAGCTGCCTCTGATTGGTTGCAAAGGCTGCTGGGATTGACAAGGCTGCCTCTGGTTGGTTAACCAGGCATTCTTTGATTGACAAGGCATCTGTCCCTCCCCTTCACCTCATTGCTCACCAATTAACCCATTAACTAACGTCTAGCCGAACCAATCAACCCACTTGAAGGATTACTGTTCATCTTTTTTTCTTAGGGTGTCCCTTTGTTCATTGGAGAAATGTTGGGGGGTATGGAGTTCTCCGACTCCCGAGCCATCTGAAGGCAAGCCTGTACAGTGAAGGGTTTTGTTTAAAACGTCTAGTGTTTTATTATGTTTCTATACATGTTGGATGCCGCCCAGCGTGCCTGGGGCAACCCAGTCCGTTGCGTGGGGCATAAAGAATAAAATTATCATTATGGAATGGGGCGACCCGCTTTGTGTGTGTGTGTGTGTGTTTGTGATTAATGCACTTGGAGGGAAGAGCTGGCTGGAACTCTAAACAGAAGCAGCAGAACGCACTGCAACATTTGGTTGCAGGTCCCATTTGCCACATACCACAGATGAAGTCCCTACTTTGAAGCATTTACCATATAGAAATCCTCCTCCTCCTTTTGGACTGACAAGTGTAAAAGCATGAGACAAAAGGAGCTGGAAGGAAAGAGGAAACTTTGCACAATCTGGAAGAGAGTGAAAGAAGAAAAGAGTGGTAAAGGAACTAAACAAAACACACACACACACACACACACACAATAGGTGGGGGGGGAGAAGAAAAAAATCCAAATCAAGAGGGAAAAGAGAGAGAGAAATTGGGTGGCCTGAGCGCAGGCCAATGGCCTGCTGGTTTTATACCTGCTGCTGGGATTGACAAAGCTGCCTCTGATTGGTTGCAAAGGCTGCTGGGATTGACAAGGCTGCCTCTGGTTGGTTAACCAGGCATTCTTTGATTGACAAGGCATCTGTCCCTCCCCTTCACCTCATTGCTCACCAATTAACCCATTAACTAACGTCTAGCCGAACCAATCAACCCACTTGAAGGATTACTGTTCATCTTTTTTTCTTAGGGTGTCCCTTTGTTCATTGGAGAAATGTTGGGGGGTATGGAGTTCTCCGACTCCCGAGCCATCTGAAGGCAAGCCTGTACAGTGAAGGGTTTTGTTTAAAACGTCTAGTGTTTTATTATGTTTCTATACATGTTGGATGCCGCCCAGCGTGCCTGGGGCAACCCAGTCCGTTGCGTGGGGTATAAAGAATAAAATTATCATTATGGAATGGGGCGACCCGCTGTGTGTGTGTGTGTGTGTGTGTGTTTGTGATTAATGCACTTGGAGGGAAGAGCTGGCTGGAACTCTAAACAGAAGCAGCAGAACGCACTGCAACATTTGGTTGCAGGTCCCATTTGCCACATACCACAGATGAAGTCCCTACTTTGAAGCATTTACCATATAGAAATCCTCCTCCTCCTTTTGGACTGACAAGTGTAAAAGCATGAGACAAAAGGAGCTGGAAGGAAAGAGGAAACTTTGCACAATCTGGAAGAGAGTGAAAGAAGAAAAGAGTGGTAAAGGAACTAAACAAAACACACACACACACACACACACACACACACACACAATAGGTGGGGGGGGGAGAAGAAAAAAATCCAAATCAAGAGGGAAAAGAGAGAGAGAAATTGGGTGGCCTGAGCGCAGGCCAATGGCCTGAGCGCAGGCCAATGGCCTGAGCGCAGGCCAATGGCCTGAGCGCAGGCCAATGGCCTGAGCGCAGGCCAATGGCCTGAGCGCAGGCCAATGGCCTGAGCGCAGGCCAATGGCCTGAGCGCAGGCCAATGGCCTGAGCGCAGGCCAATGGCCTGAGCGCAGGCCAATGGCCTGAGCGCAGGCCAATGGCCTGAGCGCAGGCCAATGGCCTGAGCGCAGGCCAGGCCTGCTGGTTTTATACCTGCTGCTGGGATTGACAAAGCTGCCTCTGATTGGTTGCAAAGGCTGCTGGGATTGACAAGGCTGCCTCTGGTTGGTTAACCAGGCATTCTTTGATTGACAAGGCATCTGTCCCTCCCCTTCACCTCATTGCTCACCAATTAACCCATTAACTAACGTCTAGCCGAACCAATCAACCCACTTGAAGGATTACTGTTCATCTTTTTTTCTTAGGGTGTCCCTTTGTTCATTGGAGAAATGTTGGGGGGTATGGAGTTCTCCGACTCCCGAGCCATCTGAAGGCAAGCCTGTACAGTGAAGGGTTTTGTTTAAAACGTCTAGTGTTTTATTATGTTTCTATACATGTTGGATGCCGCCCAGCGTGCCTGGGGCAACCCAGTCCGTTGCGTGGGGCATAAAGAATAAAATTATCATTATGGAATGGGGCGACCCGCTGTGTGTGTGTGTGTGTGTGTGTGTTTGTGATTAATGCACTTGGAGGGAAGAGCTGGCTGGAACTCTAAACAGAAGCAGCAGAACGCACTGCAACATTTGGTTGCAGGTCCCATTTGCCACATACCACAGATGAAGTCCCTACTTTGAAGCATTTACCATATAGAAATCCTCCTCCTCCTTTTGGACTGACAAGTGTAAAAGCATGAGACAAAAGGAGCTGGAAGGAAAGAGGAAACTTTGCACAATCTGGAAGAGAGTGAAAGAAGAAAAGAGTGGTAAAGGAACTAAACAAAAAAAAAACACACACACACACACACACACACACACAATAGGTGGGGGGGGGGAGAAGAAAAAAATCCAAATCAAGAGGGAAAAGAGAGAGAGAAATTGGGTGGCCTGAGCGCAGGCCAATGGCCTGAGCGCAGGCCAATGGCCTGCTGGTTTTATACCTGCTGCTGGGATTGACAAAGCTGCCTCTGATTGGTTGCAAAGGCTGCTGGGATTGACAAGGCTGCCTCTGGTTGGTTAACCAGGCATTCTTTGATTGACAAGGCATCTGTCCCTCCCCTTCATCTCATTGCTCACCAATTAACCCATTAACTAACGTCTAGCCGAACCAATCAACCCACTTGAAGGATTACTGTTCATCTTTTTTTCTTAGGGTGTCCCTTTGTTCATTGGAGAAATGTTGGGGGGTATGGAGTTCTCCGACTCCCGAGCCATCTGAAGGCAAGCCTGTACAGTGAAGGGTTTTGTTTAAAACGTCTAGTGTTTTATTATGTTTCTATACATGTTGGATGCCGCCCAGCGTGCCTGGGGCAACCCAGTCCGTTGCGTGGGGCATAAAGAATAAAATTATCATTATGGAATGGGGCGACCCGCTGTGTGTGTGTGTGTGTGTGTGTGTTTGTGATTAATGCACTTGGAGGGAAGAGCTGGCTGGAACTCTAAACAGAAGCAGCAGAACGCACTGCAACATTTGGTTGCAGGTCCCATTTGCCACATACCACAGATGAAGTCCCTACTTTGAAGCATTTACCATATAGAAATCCTCCTCCTCCTTTTGGACTGACAAGTGTAAAAGCATGAGACAAAAGGAGCTGGAAGGAAAGAGGAAACTTTGCACAATCTGGAAGAGAGTGAAAGAAGAAAAGAGTGGTAAAGGAACTAAACAAAACACACACACACACACACACACACACACACACAATAGGTGGGGGGGGGGAGAAGAAAAAAATCCAAATCAAGAGGGAAAAGAGAGAGAGAAATTGGGTGGCCTGAGCGCAGGCCAATGGCCTGAGCGCAGGCCAATGGCCTGAGCGCAGGCCAATGGCCTGAGCGCAGGCCAATGGCCTGAGCGCAGGCCAATGGCCTGAGCGCAGGCCAATGGCCTGAGCGCAGGCCAATGGCCTGAGCGCAGGCCAATGGCCTGAGCGCAGGCCAATGGCCTGAGCGCAGGCCAATGGCCTGAGCGCAGGCCAATGGCCTGAGCGCAGGCCAATGGCCTGAGCGCAGGCCAATGGCCTGAGCGCAGGCCAATGGCCTGAGCGCAGGCCAATGGCCTGAGCGCAGGCCAATGGCCTGAGCGCAGGCCAATGGCCTGAGCGCAGGCCAATGGCCTGAGCGCAGGCCAGGCCTGCTGGTTTTATACCTGCTGCTGGGATTGACAAAGCTGCCTCTGATTGGTTGCAAAGGCTGCTGGGATTGACAAGGCTGCCTCTGGTTGGTTAACCAGGCATTCTTTGATTGACAAGGCATCTGTCCCTCCCCTTCACCTCATTGCTCACCAATTAACCCATTAACTAACGTCTAGCCGAACCAATCAACCCACTTGAAGGATTACTGTTCATCTTTTTTTCTTAGGGTGTCCCTTTGTTCATTGGAGAAATGTTGGGGGGTATGGAGTTCTCCGACTCCCGAGCCATCTGAAGGCAAGCCTGTACAGTGAAGGGTTTTGTTTAAAACGTCTAGTGTTTTATTATGTTTCTATACATGTTGGATGCCGCCCAGCGTGCCTGGGGCAACCCAGTCCGTTGCGTGGGGCATAAAGAATAAAATTATCATTATGGAATGGGGCGACCCGCTGTGTGTGTGTGTGTGTGTGTGTGTTTGTGATTAATGCACTTGGAGGGAAGAGCTGGCTGGAACTCTAAACAGAAGCAGCAGAACGCACTGCAACATTTGGTTGCAGGTCCCATTTGCCACATACCACAGATGAAGTCCCTACTTTGAAGCATTTACCATATAGAAATCCTCCTCCTCCTTTTGGACTGACAAGTGTAAAAGCATGAGACAAAAGGAGCTGGAAGGAAAGAGGAAACTTTGCACAATCTGGAAGAGAGTGAAAGAAGAAAAGAGTGGTAAAGGAACTAAACAAAACACACACACACACACACACACACACACAATAGGTGGGGGGGGGGGAGAAGAAAAAAATCCAAATCAAGAGGGAAAAGAGAGAGAGAAATTGGGTGGCCTGAGCGCAGGCCAATGGCCTGAGCGCAGGCCAATGGCCTGAGCGCAGGCCAATGGCCTGAGCGCAGGCCAATGGCCTGAGCGCAGGCCAATGGCCTGAGCGCAGGCCAATGGCCTGAGCGCAGGCCAATGGCCTGAGCGCAGGCCAATGGCCTGAGCGCAGGCCAATGGCCTGAGCGCAGGCCAATGGCCTGAGCGCAGGCCAATGGCCTGAGCGCAGGCCAATGGCCTGAGCGCAGGCCAATGGCCTGAGCGCAGGCCAATGGCCTGAGCGCAGGCCAATGGCCTGAGCGCAGGCCAATGGCCTGAGCGCAGGCCAATGGCCTGAGCGCAGGCCAGGCCTGCTGGTTTTATACCTGCTGCTGGGATTGACAAAGCTGCCTCTGATTGGTTGCAAAGGCTGCTGGGATTGACAAGGCTGCCTCTGGTTGGTTAACCAGGCATTCTTTGATTGACAAGGCATCTGTCCCTCCCCTTCACCTCATTGCTCACCAATTAACCCATTAACTAACGTCTAGCCGAACCAATCAACCCACTTGAAGGATTACTGTTCATCTTTTTTTCTTAGGGTGTCCCTTTGTTCATTGGAGAAATGTTGGGGGGTATGGAGTTCTCCGACTCCCGAGCCATCTGAAGGCAAGCCTGTACAGTGAAGGGTTTTGTTTAAAACGTCTAGTGTTTTATTATGTTTCTATACATGTTGGATGCCGCCCAGCGTGCCTGGGGCAACCCAGTCCGTTGCGTGGGGCATAAAGAATAAAATTATCATTATGGAATGGGGCGACCCGCTTTGTGTGTGTGTGTGTGTGTTTGTGATTAATGCACTTGGAGGGAAGAGCTGGCTGGAACTCTAAACAGAAGCAGCAGAACGCACTGCAACATTTGGTTGCAGGTCCCATTTGCCACATACCACAGATGAAGTCCCTACTTTGAAGCATTTACCATATAGAAATCCTCCTCCTCCTTTTGGACTGACAAGTGTAAAAGCATGAGACAAAAGGAGCTGGAAGGAAAGAGGAAACTTTGCACAATCTGGAAGAGAGTGAAAGAAGAAAAGAGTGGTAAAGGAACTAAACAAAACACACACACACACACACACACACACACACACACACACAATAGGTGGGGGGGGGGGAGAAGAAAAAAATCCAAATCAAGAGGGAAAAGAGAGAGAGAAATTGGGTGGCCTGAGCGCAGGCCAATGGCCTGAGCGCAGGCCAATGGCCTGAGCGCAGGCCAATGGCCTGAGCGCAGGCCAATGGCCTGAGCGCAGGCCAATGGCCTGAGCGCAGGCCAATGGCCTGAGCGCAGGCCAATGGCCTGAGCGCAGGCCAATGGCCTGAGCGCAGGCCAATGGCCTGAGCGCAGGCCAATGGCCTGAGCGCAGGCCAATGGCCTGAGCGCAGGCCAATGGCCTGAGCGCAGGCCAATGGCCTGAGCGCAGGCCAATGGCCTGAGCGCAGGCCAATGGCCTGAGCGCAGGCCAATGGCCTGAGCGCAGGCCAATGGCCTGAGCGCAGGCCAATGGCCTGAGCGCAGGCCAATGGCCTGAGCGCAGGCCAATGGCCTGAGCGCAGGCCAATGGCCTGAGCGCAGGCCAGGCCTGCTGGTTTTATACCTGCTGCTGGGATTGACAAAGCTGCCTCTGATTGGTTGCAAAGGCTGCTGGGATTGACAAGGCTGCCTCTGGTTGGTTAACCAGGCATTCTTTGATTGACAAGGCATCTGTCCCTCCCCTTCACCTCATTGCTCACCAATTAACCCATTAACTAACGTCTAGCCGAACCAATCAACCCACTTGAAGGATTACTGTTCATCTTTTTTTCTTAGGGTGTCCCTTTGTTCATTGGAGAAATGTTGGGGGGTATGGAGTTCTCCGACTCCCGAGCCATCTGAAGGCAAGCCTGTACAGTGAAGGGTTTTGTTTAAAACGTCTAGTGTTTTATTATGTTTCTATACATGTTGGATGCCGCCCAGCGTGCCTGGGGCAACCCAGTCCGTTGCGTGGGGCATAAAGAATAAAATTATCATTATGGAATGGGGCGACCCGCTGTGTGTGTGTGTGTGTGTGTGTGTGTTTGTGATTAATGCACTTGGAGGGAAGAGCTGGCTGGAACTCTAAACAGAAGCAGCAGAACGCACTGCAACATTTGGTTGCAGGTCCCATTTGCCACATACCACAGATGAAGTCCCTACTTTGAAGCATTTACCATATAGAAATCCTCCTCCTCCTTTTGGACTGACAAGTGTAAAAGCATGAGACAAAAGGAGCTGGAAGGAAAGAGGAAACTTTGCACAATCTGGAAGAGAGTGAAAGAAGAAAAGAGTGGTAAAGGAACTAAACAAAACACACACACACACACACACACACACACACACACACACAATAGGTGGGGGGGGGAGAAGAAAAAAATCCAAATCAAGAGGGAAAAGAGAGAGAGAAATTGGGTGGCCTGAGCGCAGGCCAATGGCCTGAGCGCAGGCCAATGGCCTGAGCGCAGGCCAATGGCCTGAGCGCAGGCCAATGGCCTGAGCGCAGGCCAATGGCCTGAGCGCAGGCCAATGGCCTGAGCGCAGGCCAATGGCCTGAGCGCAGGCCAATGGCCTGAGCGCAGGCCAATGGCCTGAGCGCAGGCCAATGGCCTGAGCGCAGGCCAATGGCCTGAGCGCAGGCCAATGGCCTGAGCGCAGGCCAATGGCCTGAGCGCAGGCCAATGGCCTGAGCGCAGGCCAATGGCCTGAGCGCAGGCCAGGCCTGCTGGTTTTATACCTGCTGCTGGGATTGACAAAGCTGCCTCTGATTGGTTGCAAAGGCTGCTGGGATTGACAAGGCTGCCTCTGGTTGGTTAACCAGGCATTCTTTGATTGACAAGGCATCTGTCCCTCCCCCTCACCTCATTGCTCACCAATTAACCCATTAACTAACGTCTAGCCGAACCAATCAACCCACTTGAAGGATTACTGTTCATCTTTTTTTCTTAGGGTGTCCCTTTGTTCATTGGAGAAATGTTGGGGGGTATGGAGTTCTCCGACTCCCGAGCCATCTGAAGGCAAGCCTGTACAGTGAAGGGTTTTGTTTAAAACGTCTAGTGTTTTATTATGTTTCTATACATGTTGGATGCCGCCCAGCGTGCCTGGGGCAACCCAGTCCGTTGCGTGGGGCATAAAGAATAAAATTATCATTATGGAATGGGGCGACCCGCTGTGTGTGTGTGTGTTTGTGATTAATGCACTTGGAGGGAAGAGCTGGCTGGAACTCTAAACAGAAGCAGCAGAACGCACTGCAACATTTGGTTGCAGGTCCCATTTGCCACATACCACAGATGAAGTCCCTACTTTGAAGCATTTACCATATAGAAATCCTCCTCCTCCTTTTGGACTGACAAGTGTAAAAGCATGAGACAAAAGGAGCTGGAAGGAAAGAGGAAACTTTGCACAATCTGGAAGAGAGTGAAAGAAGAAAAGAGTGGTAAAGGAACTAAACAAAACACACACACACACACACACACACACACAATAGGTGGGGGGGGGGGGAGAAGAAAAAAATCCAAATCAAGAGGGAAAAGAGAGAGAGAAATTGGGTGGCCTGAGCGCAGGCCAATGGCCTGCTGGTTTTATACCTGCTGCTGGGATTGACAAAGCTGCCTCTGATTGGTTGCAAAGGCTGCTGGGATTGACAAGGCTGCCTCTGGTTGGTTAACCAGGCATTCTTTGATTGACAAGGCATCTGTCCCTCCCCTTCACCTCATTGCTCACCAATTAACCCATTAACTAACGTCTAGCCGAACCAATCAACCCACTTGAAGGATTACTGTTCATCTTTTTTTCTTAGGGTGTCCCTTTGTTCATTGGAGAAATGTTGGGGGGTATGGAGTTCTCCGACTCCCGAGCCATCTGAAGGCAAGCCTGTACAGTGAAGGGTTTTGTTTAAAACGTCTAGTGTTTTATTATGTTTCTATACATGTTGGATGCCGCCCAGCGTGCCTGGGGCAACCCAGTCCGTTGCGTGGGGCATAAAGAATAAAATTATCATTATGGAATGGGGCGACCCGCTGTGTGTGTGTGTGTGTGTGTGTGTTTGTGATTAATGCACTTGGAGGGAAGAGCTGGCTGGAACTCTAAACAGAAGCAGCAGAACGCACTGCAACATTTGGTTGCAGGTCCCATTTGGGACATACCACAGATGAAGTCCCTACTTTGAAGCATTTACCATATAGAAATCCTCCTCCTCCTTTTGGACTGACAAGTGTAAAAGCATGAGACAAAAGGAGCTGGAAGGAAAGAGGAAACTTTGCACAATCTGGAAGAGAGTGAAAGAAGAAAAGAGTGGTAAAGGAACTAAACAAAAAAAAAACACACACACACACACACACACACACACAATAGGTGGGGGGGGGGAGAAGAAAAAAATCCAAATCAAGAGGGAAAAGAGAGAGAGAAATTGGGTGGCCTGAGCGCAGGCCAATGGCCTGAGCGCAGGCCAATGGCCTGCTGGTTTTATACCTGCTGCTGGGATTGACAAAGCTGCCTCTGATTGGTTGCAAAGGCTGCTGGGATTGACAAGGCTGCCTCTGGTTGGTTAACCAGGCATTCTTTGATTGACAAGGCATCTGTCCCTCCCCTTCATCTCATTGCTCACCAATTAACCCATTAACTAACGTCTAGCCGAACCAATCAACCCACTTGAAGGATTACTGTTCATCTTTTTTTCTTAGGGTGTCCCTTTGTTCATTGGAGAAATGTTGGGGGGTATGGAGTTCTCCGACTCCCGAGCCATCTGAAGGCAAGCCTGTACAGTGAAGGGTTTTGTTTAAAACGTCTAGTGTTTTATTATGTTTCTATACATGTTGGATGCCGCCCAGCGTGCCTGGGGCAACCCAGTCCGTTGCGTGGGGCATAAAGAATAAAATTATCATTATGGAATGGGGCGACCCGCTGTGTGTGTGTGTGTGTGTGTGTGTTTGTGATTAATGCACTTGGAGGGAAGAGCTGGCTGGAACTCTAAACAGAAGCAGCAGAACGCACTGCAACATTTGGTTGCAGGTCCCATTTGCCACATACCACAGATGAAGTCCCTACTTTGAAGCATTTACCATATAGAAATCCTCCTCCTCCTTTTGGACTGACAAGTGTAAAAGCATGAGACAAAAGGAGCTGGAAGGAAAGAGGAAACTTTGCACAATCTGGAAGAGAGTGAAAGAAGAAAAGAGTGGTAAAGGAACTAAACAAAACACACACACACACACACACACACACACAATAGGTGGGGGGGGGGGAGAAGAAAAAAATCCAAATCAAGAGGGAAAAGAGAGAGAGAAATTGGGTGGCCTGAGCGCAGGCCAATGGCCTGAGCGCAGGCCAATGGCCTGAGCGCAGGCCAATGGCCTGAGCGCAGGCCAATGGCCTGAGCGCAGGCCAATGGCCTGAGCGCAGGCCAATGGCCTGAGCGCAGGCCAATGGCCTGAGCGCAGGCCAATGGCCTGAGCGCAGGCCAATGGCCTGAGCGCAGGCCAATGGCCTGAGCGCAGGCCAATGGCCTGAGCGCAGGCCAATGGCCTGAGCGCAGGCCAATGGCCTGAGCGCAGGCCAATGGCCTGAGCGCAGGCCAATGGCCTGAGCGCAGGCCAGGCCTGCTGGTTTTATACCTGCTGCTGGGATTGACAAAGCTGCCTCTGATTGGTTGCAAAGGCTGCTGGGATTGACAAGGCTGCCTCTGGTTGGTTAACCAGGCATTCTTTGATTGACAAGGCATCTGTCCCTCCCCTTCACCTCATTGCTCACCAATTAACCCATTAACTAACGTCTAGCCGAACCAATCAACCCACTTGAAGGATTACTGTTCATCTTTTTTTCTTAGGGTGTCCCTTTGTTCATTGGAGAAATGTTGGGGGGTATGGAGTTCTCCGACTCCCGAGCCATCTGAAGGCAAGCCTGTACAGTGAAGGGTTTTGTTTAAAACGTCTAGTGTTTTATTATGTTTCTATACATGTTGGATGCCGCCCAGCGTGCCTGGGGCAACCCAGTCCGTTGCGTGGGGCATAAAGAATAAAATTATCATTATGGAATGGGGCGACCCGCTTTGTGTGTGTGTGTGTGTGTTTGTGATTAATGCACTTGGAGGGAAGAGCTGGCTGGAACTCTAAACAGAAGCAGCAGAACGCACTGCAACATTTGGTTGCAGGTCCCATTTGCCACATACCACAGATGAAGTCCCTACTTTGAAGCATTTACCATATAGAAATCCTCCTCCTCCTTTTGGACTGACAAGTGTAAAAGCATGAGACAAAAGGAGCTGGAAGGAAAGAGGAAACTTTGCACAATCTGGAAGAGAGTGAAAGAAGAAAAGAGTGGTAAAGGAACTAAACAAAACACACACACACACACACACACACAATAGGTGGGGGGGGAGAAGAAAAAAATCCAAATCAAGAGGGAAAAGAGAGAGAGAAATTGGGTGGCCTGAGCGCAGGCCAATGGCCTGCTGGTTTTATACCTGCTGCTGGGATTGACAAAGCTGCCTCTGATTGGTTGCAAAGGCTGCTGGGATTGACAAGGCTGCCTCTGGTTGGTTAACCAGGCATTCTTTGATTGACAAGGCATCTGTCCCTCCCCTTCACCTCATTGCTCACCAATTAACCCATTAACTAACGTCTAGCCGAACCAATCAACCCACTTGAAGGATTACTGTTCATCTTTTTTTCTTAGGGTGTCCCTTTGTTCATTGGAGAAATGTTGGGGGGTATGGAGTTCTCCGACTCCCGAGCCATCTGAAGGCAAGCCTGTACAGTGAAGGGTTTTGTTTAAAACGTCTAGTGTTTTATTATGTTTCTATACATGTTGGATGCCGCCCAGCGTGCCTGGGGCAACCCAGTCCGTTGCGTGGGGTATAAAGAATAAAATTATCATTATGGAATGGGGCGACCCGCTGTGTGTGTGTGTGTGTGTGTGTGTTTGTGATTAATGCACTTGGAGGGAAGAGCTGGCTGGAACTCTAAACAGAAGCAGCAGAACGCACTGCAACATTTGGTTGCAGGTCCCATTTGCCACATACCACAGATGAAGTCCCTACTTTGAAGCATTTACCATATAGAAATCCTCCTCCTCCTTTTGGACTGACAAGTGTAAAAGCATGAGACAAAAGGAGCTGGAAGGAAAGAGGAAACTTTGCACAATCTGGAAGAGAGTGAAAGAAGAAAAGAGTGGTAAAGGAACTAAACAAAACACACACACACACACACACACACACACACACAATAGGTGGGGGGGGGAGAAGAAAAAAATCCAAATCAAGAGGGAAAAGAGAGAGAGAAATTGGGTGGCCTGAGCGCAGGCCAATGGCCTGAGCGCAGGCCAATGGCCTGAGCGCAGGCCAATGGCCTGAGCGCAGGCCAATGGCCTGAGCGCAGGCCAATGGCCTGAGCGCAGGCCAATGGCCTGAGCGCAGGCCAATGGCCTGAGCGCAGGCCAATGGCCTGAGCGCAGGCCAATGGCCTGAGCGCAGGCCAATGGCCTGAGCGCAGGCCAATGGCCTGAGCGCAGGCCAATGGCCTGAGCGCAGGCCAATGGCCTGAGCGCAGGCCAATGGCCTGAGCGCAGGCCAGGCCTGCTGGTTTTATACCTGCTGCTGGGATTGACAAAGCTGCCTCTGATTGGTTGCAAAGGCTGCTGGGATTGACAAGGCTGCCTCTGGTTGGTTAACCAGGCATTCTTTGATTGACAAGGCATCTGTCCCTCCCCTTCACCTCATTGCTCACCAATTAACCCATTAACTAACGTCTAGCCGAACCAATCAACCCACTTGAAGGATTACTGTTCATCTTTTTTTCTTAGGGTGTCCCTTTGTTCATTGGAGAAATGTTGGGGGGTATGGAGTTCTCCGACTCCCGAGCCATCTGAAGGCAAGCCTGTACAGTGAAGGGTTTTGTTTAAAACGTCTAGTGTTTTATTATGTTTCTATACATGTTGGATGCCGCCCAGCGTGCCTGGGGCAACCCAGTCCGTTGCGTGGGGCATAAAGAATAAAATTATCATTATGGAATGGGGCGACCCGCTGTGTGTGTGTGTGTGTGTGTGTGTTTGTGATTAATGCACTTGGAGGGAAGAGCTGGCTGGAACTCTAAACAGAAGCAGCAGAACGCACTGCAACATTTGGTTGCAGGTCCCATTTGCCACATACCACAGATGAAGTCCCTACTTTGAAGCATTTACCATATAGAAATCCTCCTCCTCCTTTTGGACTGACAAGTGTAAAAGCATGAGACAAAAGGAGCTGGAAGGAAAGAGGAAACTTTGCACAATCTGGAAGAGAGTGAAAGAAGAAAAGAGTGGTAAAGGAACTAAACAAAAAAAAAACACACACACACACACACACACACACACAATAGGTGGGGGGGGGGAGAAGAAAAAAATCCAAATCAAGAGGGAAAAGAGAGAGAGAAATTGGGTGGCCTGAGCGCAGGCCAATGGCCTGAGCGCAGGCCAATGGCCTGCTGGTTTTATACCTGCTGCTGGGATTGACAAAGCTGCCTCTGATTGGTTGCAAAGGCTGCTGGGATTGACAAGGCTGCCTCTGGTTGGTTAACCAGGCATTCTTTGATTGACAAGGCATCTGTCCCTCCCCTTCATCTCATTGCTCACCAATTAACCCATTAACTAACGTCTAGCCGAACCAATCAACCCACTTGAAGGATTACTGTTCATCTTTTTTTCTTAGGGTGTCCCTTTGTTCATTGGAGAAATGTTGGGGGGTATGGAGTTCTCCGACTCCCGAGCCATCTGAAGGCAAGCCTGTACAGTGAAGGGTTTTGTTTAAAACGTCTAGTGTTTTATTATGTTTCTATACATGTTGGATGCCGCCCAGCGTGCCTGGGGCAACCCAGTCCGTTGCGTGGGGCATAAAGAATAAAATTATCATTATGGAATGGGGCGACCCGCTGTGTGTGTGTGTGTGTGTGTGTGTTTGTGATTAATGCACTTGGAGGGAAGAGCTGGCTGGAACTCTAAACAGAAGCAGCAGAACGCACTGCAACATTTGGTTGCAGGTCCCATTTGCCACATACCACAGATGAAGTCCCTACTTTGAAGCATTTACCATATAGAAATCCTCCTCCTCCTTTTGGACTGACAAGTGTAAAAGCATGAGACAAAAGGAGCTGGAAGGAAAGAGGAAACTTTGCACAATCTGGAAGAGAGTGAAAGAAGAAAAGAGTGGTAAAGGAACTAAACAAAACACACACACACACACACACACACACACACACAATAGGTGGGGGGGGGGAGAAGAAAAAAATCCAAATCAAGAGGGAAAAGAGAGAGAGAAATTGGGTGGCCTGAGCGCAGGCCAATGGCCTGAGCGCAGGCCAATGGCCTGAGCGCAGGCCAATGGCCTGAGCGCAGGCCAATGGCCTGAGCGCAGGCCAATGGCCTGAGCGCAGGCCAATGGCCTGAGCGCAGGCCAATGGCCTGAGCGCAGGCCAATGGCCTGAGCGCAGGCCAATGGCCTGAGCGCAGGCCAATGGCCTGAGCGCAGGCCAATGGCCTGAGCGCAGGCCAATGGCCTGAGCGCAGGCCAATGGCCTGAGCGCAGGCCAATGGCCTGAGCGCAGGCCAATGGCCTGAGCGCAGGCCAATGGCCTGAGCGCAGGCCAATGGCCTGAGCGCAGGCCAGGCCTGCTGGTTTTATACCTGCTGCTGGGATTGACAAAGCTGCCTCTGATTGGTTGCAAAGGCTGCTGGGATTGACAAGGCTGCCTCTGGTTGGTTAACCAGGCATTCTTTGATTGACAAGGCATCTGTCCCTCCCCTTCACCTCATTGCTCACCAATTAACCCATTAACTAACGTCTAGCCGAACCAATCAACCCACTTGAAGGATTACTGTTCATCTTTTTTTCTTAGGGTGTCCCTTTGTTCATTGGAGAAATGTTGGGGGGTATGGAGTTCTCCGACTCCCGAGCCATCTGAAGGCAAGCCTGTACAGTGAAGGGTTTTGTTTAAAACGTCTAGTGTTTTATTATGTTTCTATACATGTTGGATGCCGCCCAGCGTGCCTGGGGCAACCCAGTCCGTTGCGTGGGGCATAAAGAATAAAATTATCATTATGGAATGGGGCGACCCGCTGTGTGTGTGTGTGTGTGTGTGTTTGTGATTAATGCACTTGGAGGGAAGAGCTGGCTGGAACTCTAAACAGAAGCAGCAGAACGCACTGCAACATTTGGTTGCAGGTCCCATTTGCCACATACCACAGATGAAGTCCCTACTTTGAAGCATTTACCATATAGAAATCCTCCTCCTCCTTTTGGACTGACAAGTGTAAAAGCATGAGACAAAAGGAGCTGGAAGGAAAGAGGAAACTTTGCACAATCTGGAAGAGAGTGAAAGAAGAAAAGAGTGGTAAAGGAACTAAACAAAACACACACACACACACACACACACACACACACACACAATAGGTGGGGGGGGAGAAGAAAAAAATCCAAATCAAGAGGGAAAAGAGAGAGAGAAATTGGGTGGCCTGAGCGCAGGCCAGGCCTGCTGGTTTTATACCTGCTGCTGGGATTGACAAAGCTGCCTCTGATTGGTTGCAAAGGCTGCTGGGATTGACAAGGCTGCCTCTGGTTGGTTAACCAGGCATTCTTTGATTGACAAGGCATCTGTCCCTCCCCTTCACCTCATTGCTCACCAATTAACCCATTAACTAACGTCTAGCCGAACCAATCAACCCACTTGAAGGATTACTGTTCATCTTTTTTTCTTAGGGTGTCCCTTTGTTCATTGGAGAAATGTTGGGGGGTATGGAGTTCTCCGACTCCCGAGCCATCTGAAGGCAAGCCTGTACAGTGAAGGGTTTTGTTTAAAACGTCTAGTGTTTTATTATGTTTCTATACATGTTGGATGCCGCCCAGCGTGCCTGGGGCAACCCAGTCCGTTGCGTGGGGCATAAAGAATAAAATTATCATTATGGAATGGGGCGACCCGCTGTGTGTGTGTGTGTGTGTGTGTGTTTGTGATTAATGCACTTGGAGGGAAGAGCTGGCTGGAACTCTAAACAGAAGCAGCAGAACGCACTGCAACATTTGGTTGCAGGTCCCATTTGCCACATACCACAGATGAAGTCCCTACTTTGAAGCATTTACCATATAGAAATCCTCCTCCTCCTTTTGGACTGACAAGTGTAAAAGCATGAGACAAAAGGAGCTGGAAGGAAAGAGGAAACTTTGCACAATCTGGAAGAGAGTGAAAGAAGAAAAGAGTGGTAAAGGAACTAAACAAAAAACACACACACACACACACACACACACAATAGGTGGGGGGGGGAGAAGAAAAAAATCCAAATCAAGAGGGAAAAGAGAGAGAGAAATTGGGTGGCCTGAGCGCAGGCCAATGGCCTGAGCGCAGGCCAATGGCCTGAGCGCAGGCCAATGGCCTGAGCGCAGGCCAATGGCCTGAGCGCAGGCCAATGGCCTGAGCGCAGGCCAATGGCCTGAGCGCAGGCCAATGGCCTGAGCGCAGGCCAATGGCCTGAGCGCAGGCCAATGGCCTGAGCGCAGGCCAATGGCCTGAGCGCAGGCCAATGGCCTGAGCGCAGGCCAATGGCCTGAGCGCAGGCCAATGGCCTGAGCGCAGGCCAATGGCCTGAGCGCAGGCCAGGCCTGCTGGTTTTATACCTGCTGCTGGGATTGACAAAGCTGCCTCTGATTGGTTGCAAAGGCTGCTGGGATTGACAAGGCTGCCTCTGGTTGGTTAACCAGGCATTCTTTGATTGACAAGGCATCTGTCCCTCCCCTTCACCTCATTGCTCACCAATTAACCCATTAACTAACGTCTAGCCGAACCAATCAACCCACTTGAAGGATTACTGTTCATCTTTTTTTCTTAGGGTGTCCCTTTGTTCATTGGAGAAATGTTGGGGGGTATGGAGTTCTCCGACTCCCGAGCCATCTGAAGGCAAGCCTGTACAGTGAAGGGTTTTGTTTAAAACGTCTAGTGTTTTATTATGTTTCTATACATGTTGGATGCCGCCCAGCGTGCCTGGGGCAACCCAGTCCGTTGCGTGGGGCATAAAGAATAAAATTATCATTATGGAATGGGGCGACCCGCTGTGTGTGTGTGTGTGTGTGTGTTTGTGATTAATGCACTTGGAGGGAAGAGCTGGCTGGAACTCTAAACAGAAGCAGCAGAACGCACTGCAACATTTGGTTGCAGGTCCCATTTGCCACATACCACAGATGAAGTCCCTACTTTGAAGCATTTACCATATAGAAATCCTCCTCCTCCTTTTGGACTGACAAGTGTAAAAGCATGAGACAAAAGGAGCTGGAAGGAAAGAGGAAACTTTGCACAATCTGGAAGAGAGTGAAAGAAGAAAAGAGTGGTAAAGGAACTAAACAAAACACACACACACACACACACACACACACACACAATAGGTGGGGGGGGAGAAGAAAAAAATCCAAATCAAGAGGGAAAAGAGAGAGAGAAATTGGGTGGCCTGAGCGCAGGCCAGGCCTGCTGGTTTTATACCTGCTGCTGGGATTGACAAAGCTGCCTCTGATTGGTTGCAAAGGCTGCTGGGATTGACAAGGCTGCCTCTGGTTGGTTAACCAGGCATTCTTTGATTGACAAGGCATCTGTCCCTCCCCTTCACCTCATTGCTCACCAATTAACCCATTAACTAACGTCTAGCCGAACCAATCAACCCACTTGAAGGATTACTGTTCATCTTTTTTTCTTAGGGTGTCCCTTTGTTCATTGGAGAAATGTTGGGGGGTATGGAGTTCTCCGACTCCCGAGCCATCTGAAGGCAAGCCTGTACAGTGAAGGGTTTTGTTTAAAACGTCTAGTGTTTTATTATGTTTCTATACATGTTGGATGCCGCCCAGCGTGCCTGGGGCAACCCAGTCCGTTGCGTGGGGCATAAAGAATAAAATTATCATTATGGAATGGGGCGACCCGCTGTGTGTGTGTGTGTGTGTGTGTGTTTGTGATTAATGCACTTGGAGGGAAGAGCTGGCTGGAACTCTAAACAGAAGCAGCAGAACGCACTGCAACATTTGGTTGCAGGTCCCATTTGCCACATACCACAGATGAAGTCCCTACTTTGAAGCATTTACCATATAGAAATCCTCCTCCTCCTTTTGGACTGACAAGTGTAAAAGCATGAGACAAAAGGAGCTGGAAGGAAAGAGGAAACTTTGCACAATCTGGAAGAGAGTGAAAGAAGAAAAGAGTGGTAAAGGAACTAAACAAAACACACACACACACACACACACACACACACACAATAGGTGGGGGGGGAGAAGAAAAAAATCCAAATCAAGAGGGAAAAGAGAGAGAGAAATTGGGTGGCCTGAGCGCAGGCCAGGCCTGCTGGTTTTATACCTGCTGCTGGGATTGACAAAGCTGCCTCTGATTGGTTGCAAAGGCTGCTGGGATTGACAAGGCTGCCTCTGGTTGGTTAACCAGGCATTCTTTGATTGACAAGGCATCTGTCCCTCCCCTTCACCTCATTGCTCACCAATTAACCCATTAACTAACGTCTAGCCGAACCAATCAACCCACTTGAAGGATTACTGTTCATCTTTTTTTCTTAGGGTGTCCCTTTGTTCATTGGAGAAATGTTGGGGGGTATGGAGTTCTCCGACTCCCGAGCCATCTGAAGGCAAGCCTGTACAGTGAAGGGTTTTGTTTAAAACGTCTAGTGTTTTATTATGTTTCTATACATGTTGGATGCCGCCCAGCGTGCCTGGGGCAACCCAGTCCGTTGCGTGGGGCATAAAGAATAAAATTATCATTATGGAATGGGGCGACCCGCTGTGTGTGTGTGTGTGTGTGTGTGTTTGTGATTAATGCACTTGGAGGGAAGAGCTGGCTGGAACTCTAAACAGAAGCAGCAGAACGCACTGCAACATTTGGTTGCAGGTCCCATTTGCCACATACCACAGATGAAGTCCCTACTTTGAAGCATTTACCATATAGAAATCCTCCTCCTCCTTTTGGACTGACAAGTGTAAAAGCATGAGACAAAAGGAGCTGGAAGGAAAGAGGAAACTTTGCACAATCTGGAAGAGAGTGAAAGAAGAAAAGAGTGGTAAAGGAACTAAACAAAACACACACACACACACACACACACAATAGGTGGGGGGGGGGAGAAGAAAAAAATCCAAATCAAGAGGGAAAAGAGAGAGAGAAATTGGGTGGCCTGAGCGCAGGCCAATGGCCTGCTGGTTTTATACCTGCTGCTGGGATTGACAAAGCTGCCTCTGATTGGTTGCAAAGGCTGCTGGGATTGACAAGGCTGCCTCTGGTTGGTTAACCAGGCATTCTTTGATTGACAAGGCATCTGTCCCTCCCCTTCACCTCATTGCTCACCAATTAACCCATTAACTAACGTCTAGCCGAACCAATCAACCCACTTGAAGGATTACTGTTCATCTTTTTTTCTTAGGGTGTCCCTTTGTTCATTGGAGAAATGTTGGGGGGTATGGAGTTCTCCGACTCCCGAGCCATCTGAAGGCAAGCCTGTACAGTGAAGGGTTTTGTTTAAAACGTCTAGTGTTTTATTATGTTTCTATACATGTTGGATGCCGCCCAGCGTGCCTGGGGCAACCCAGTCCGTTGCGTGGGGCATAAAGAATAAAATTATCATTATGGAATGGGGCGACCCGCTGTGTGTGTGTGTGTGTGTGTGTGTTTGTGATTAATGCACTTGGAGGGAAGAGCTGGCTGGAACTCTAAACAGAAGCAGCAGAACGCACTGCAACATTTGGTTGCAGGTCCCATTTGCCACATACCACAGATGAAGTCCCTACTTTGAAGCATTTACCATATAGAAATCCTCCTCCTCCTTTTGGACTGACAAGTGTAAAAGCATGAGACAAAAGGAGCTGGAAGGAAAGAGGAAACTTTGCACAATCTGGAAGAGAGTGAAAGAAGAAAAGAGTGGTAAAGGAACTAAACAAAACACACACACACACACACACACACAATAGGTGGGGGGGGGGAGAAGAAAAAAATCCAAATCAAGAGGGAAAAGAGAGAGAGAAATTGGGTGGCCTGAGCGCAGGCCAATGGCCTGCTGGTTTTATACCTGCTGCTGGGATTGACAAAGCTGCCTCTGATTGGTTGCAAAGGCTGCTGGGATTGACAAGGCTGCCTCTGGTTGGTTAACCAGGCATTCTTTGATTGACAAGGCATCTGTCCCTCCCCTTCACCTCATTGCTCACCAATTAACCCATTAACTAACGTCTAGCCGAACCAATCAACCCACTTGAAGGATTACTGTTCATCTTTTTTTCTTAGGGTGTCCCTTTGTTCATTGGAGAAATGTTGGGGGGTATGGAGTTCTCCGACTCCCGAGCCATCTGAAGGCAAGCCTGTACAGTGAAGGGTTTTGTTTAAAACGTCTAGTGTTTTATTATGTTTCTATACATGTTGGATGCCGCCCAGCGTGCCTGGGGCAACCCAGTCCGTTGCGTGGGGTATAAAGAATAAAATTATCATTATGGAATGGGGCGACCCGCTGTGTGTGTGTGTGTGTGTGTGTGTTTGTGATTAATGCACTTGGAGGGAAGAGCTGGCTGGAACTCTAAACAGAAGCAGCAGAACGCACTGCAACATTTGGTTGCAGGTCCCATTTGCCACATACCACAGATGAAGTCCCTACTTTGAAGCATTTACCATATAGAAATCCTCCTCCTCCTTTTGGACTGACAAGTGTAAAAGCATGAGACAAAAGGAGCTGGAAGGAAAGAGGAAACTTTGCACAATCTGGAAGAGAGTGAAAGAAGAAAAGAGTGGTAAAGGAACTAAACAAAACACACACACACACACACACACACAATAGGTGGGGGGGGGAGAAGAAAAAAATCCAAATCAAGAGGGAAAAGAGAGAGAGAAATTGGGTGGCCTGAGCGCAGGCCAATGGCCTGAGCGCAGGCCAATGGCCTGAGCGCAGGCCAATGGCCTGAGCGCAGGCCAATGGCCTGAGCGCAGGCCAATGGCCTGAGCGCAGGCCAATGGCCTGAGCGCAGGCCAATGGCCTGAGCGCAGGCCAATGGCCTGAGCGCAGGCCAATGGCCTGAGCGCAGGCCAATGGCCTGAGCGCAGGCCAATGGCCTGAGCGCAGGCCAATGGCCTGAGCGCAGGCCAATGGCCTGAGCGCAGGCCAATGGCCTGAGCGCAGGCCAATGGCCTGAGCGCAGGCCAATGGCCTGAGCGCAGGCCAATGGCCTGAGCGCAGGCCAATGGCCTGAGCGCAGGCCAATGGCCTGAGCGCAGGCCAGGCCTGCTGGTTTTATACCTGCTGCTGGGATTGACAAAGCTGCCTCTGATTGGTTGCAAAGGCTGCTGGGATTGACAAGGCTGCCTCTGGTTGGTTAACCAGGCATTCTTTGATTGACAAGGCATCTGTCCCTCCCCTTCACCTCATTGCTCACCAATTAACCCATTAACTAACGTCTAGCCGAACCAATCAACCCACTTGAAGGATTACTGTTCATCTTTTTTTCTTAGGGTGTCCCTTTGTTCATTGGAGAAATGTTGGGGGGTATGGAGTTCTCCGACTCCCGAGCCATCTGAAGGCAAGCCTGTACAGTGAAGGGTTTTGTTTAAAACGTCTAGTGTTTTATTATGTTTCTATACATGTTGGATGCCGCCCAGCGTGCCTGGGGCAACCCAGTCCGTTGCGTGGGGCATAAAGAATAAAATTATCATTATGGAATGGGGCGACCCGCTGTGTGTGTGTGTGTGTGTGTGTGTTTGTGATTAATGCACTTGGAGGGAAGAGCTGGCTGGAACTCTAAACAGAAGCAGCAGAACGCACTGCAACATTTGGTTGCAGGTCCCATTTGCCACATACCACAGATGAAGTCCCTACTTTGAAGCATTTACCATATAGAAATCCTCCTCCTCCTTTTGGACTGACAAGTGTAAAAGCATGAGACAAAAGGAGCTGGAAGGAAAGAGGAAACTTTGCACAATCTGGAAGAGAGTGAAAGAAGAAAAGAGTGGTAAAGGAACTAAACAAAACACACACACACACACACACACACAATAGGTGGGGGGGGGGAGAAGAAAAAAATCCAAATCAAGAGGGAAAAGAGAGAGAGAAATTGGGTGGCCTGAGCGCAGGCCAATGGCCTGCTGGTTTTATACCTGCTGCTGGGATTGACAAAGCTGCCTCTGATTGGTTGCAAAGGCTGCTGGGATTGACAAGGCTGCCTCTGGTTGGTTAACCAGGCATTCTTTGATTGACAAGGCATCTGTCCCTCCCCTTCACCTCATTGCTCACCAATTAACCCATTAACTAACGTCTAGCCGAACCAATCAACCCACTTGAAGGATTACTGTTCATCTTTTTTTCTTAGGGTGTCCCTTTGTTCATTGGAGAAATGTTGGGGGGTATGGAGTTCTCCGACTCCCGAGCCATCTGAAGGCAAGCCTGTACAGTGAAGGGTTTTGTTTAAAACGTCTAGTGTTTTATTATGTTTCTATACATGTTGGATGCCGCCCAGCGTGCCTGGGGCAACCCAGTCCGTTGCGTGGGGTATAAAGAATAAAATTATCATTATGGAATGGGGCGACCCGCTGTGTGTGTGTGTGTGTGTGTGTGTTTGTGATTAATGCACTTGGAGGGAAGAGCTGGCTGGAACTCTAAACAGAAGCAGCAGAACGCACTGCAACATTTGGTTGCAGGTCCCATTTGCCACATACCACAGATGAAGTCCCTACTTTGAAGCATTTACCATATAGAAATCCTCCTCCTCCTTTTGGACTGACAAGTGTAAAAGCATGAGACAAAAGGAGCTGGAAGGAAAGAGGAAACTTTGCACAATCTGGAAGAGAGTGAAAGAAGAAAAGAGTGGTAAAGGAACTAAACAAAACACACACACACACACACACACACAATAGGTGGGGGGGGGAGAAGAAAAAAATCCAAATCAAGAGGGAAAAGAGAGAGAGAAATTGGGTGGCCTGAGCGCAGGCCAATGGCCTGAGCGCAGGCCAATGGCCTGAGCGCAGGCCAATGGCCTGAGCGCAGGCCAATGGCCTGAGCGCAGGCCAATGGCCTGAGCGCAGGCCAATGGCCTGAGCGCAGGCCAATGGCCTGAGCGCAGGCCAATGGCCTGAGCGCAGGCCAATGGCCTGAGCGCAGGCCAATGGCCTGAGCGCAGGCCAATGGCCTGAGCGCAGGCCAATGGCCTGAGCGCAGGCCAATGGCCTGAGCGCAGGCCAATGGCCTGAGCGCAGGCCAATGGCCTGAGCGCAGGCCAGGCCTGCTGGTTTTATACCTGCTGCTGGGATTGACAAAGCTGCCTCTGATTGGTTGCAAAGGCTGCTGGGATTGACAAGGCTGCCTCTGGTTGGTTAACCAGGCATTCTTTGATTGACAAGGCATCTGTCCCTCCCCTTCACCTCATTGCTCACCAATTAACCCATTAACTAACGTCTAGCCGAACCAATCAACCCACTTGAAGGATTACTGTTCATCTTTTTTTCTTAGGGTGTCCCTTTGTTCATTGGAGAAATGTTGGGGGGTATGGAGTTCTCCGACTCCCGAGCCATCTGAAGGCAAGCCTGTACAGTGAAGGGTTTTGTTTAAAACGTCTAGTGTTTTATTATGTTTCTATACATGTTGGATGCCGCCCAGCGTGCCTGGGGCAACCCAGTCCGTTGCGTGGGGCATAAAGAATAAAATTATCATTATGGAATGGGGCGACCCGCTGTGTGTGTGTGTGTGTGTGTGTGTTTGTGATTAATGCACTTGGAGGGAAGAGCTGGCTGGAACTCTAAACAGAAGCAGCAGAACGCACTGCAACATTTGGTTGCAGGTCCCATTTGCCACATACCACAGATGAAGTCCCTACTTTGAAGCATTTACCATATAGAAATCCTCCTCCTCCTTTTGGACTGACAAGTGTAAAAGCATGAGACAAAAGGAGCTGGAAGGAAAGAGGAAACTTTGCACAATCTGGAAGAGAGTGAAAGAAGAAAAGAGTGGTAAAGGAACTAAACAAAACACACACACACACACACACACACACACACACACACACACACAATAGGTGGGGGGGGGAGAAGAAAAAAATCCAAATCAAGAGGGAAAAGAGAGAGAGAAATTGGGTGGCCTGAGCGCAGGCCAATGGCCTGAGCGCAGGCCAATGGCCTGAGCGCAGGCCAATGGCCTGAGCGCAGGCCAATGGCCTGAGCGCAGGCCAATGGCCTGAGCGCAGGCCAATGGCCTGAGCGCAGGCCAATGGCCTGAGCGCAGGCCAATGGCCTGAGCGCAGGCCAATGGCCTGAGCGCAGGCCAATGGCCTGAGCGCAGGCCAATGGCCTGAGCGCAGGCCAGGCCTGCTCGTTTTATACCTGCTGCTGGGATTGACAAAGCTGCCTCTGATTGGTTGCAAAGGCTGCTGGGATTGACAAGGCTGCCTCTGGTTGGTTAACCAGGCATTCTTTGATTGACAAGGCATCTGTCCCTCCCCTTCACCTCATTGCTCACCAATTAACCCATTAACTAACGTCTAGCCGAACCAATCAACCCACTTGAAGGATTACTGTTCATCTTTTTTTCTTAGGGTGTCCCTTTGTTCATTGGAGAAATGTTGGGGGGTATGGAGTTCTCCGACTCCCGAGCCATCTGAAGGCAAGCCTGTACAGTGAAGGGTTTTGTTTAAAACGTCTAGTGTTTTATTATGTTTCTATACATGTTGGATGCCGCCCAGCGTGCCTGGGGCAACCCAGTCCGTTGCGTGGGGCATAAAGAATAAAATTATCATTATGGAATGGGGCGACCCGCTGTGTGTGTGTGTGTGTGTGTGTGTTTGTGATTAATGCACTTGGAGGGAAGAGCTGGCTGGAACTCTAAACAGAAGCAGCAGAACGCACTGCAACATTTGGTTGCAGGTCCCATTTGCCACATACCACAGATGAAGTCCCTACTTTGAAGCATTTACCATATAGAAATCCTCCTCCTCCTTTTGGACTGACAAGTGTAAAAGCATGAGACAAAAGGAGCTGGAAGGAAAGAGGAAACTTTGCACAATCTGGAAGAGAGTGAAAGAAGAAAAGAGTGGTAAAGGAACTAAACAAAACACACACACACACACACACACACACACACACACACACACAATAGGTGGGGGGGGGGAGAAGAAAAAAATCCAAATCAAGAGGGAAAAGAGAGAGAGAAATTGGGTGGCCTGAGCGCAGGCCAATGGCCTGAGCGCAGGCCAATGGCCTGAGCGCAGGCCAATGGCCTGAGCGCAGGCCAATGGCCTGAGCGCAGGCCAATGGCCTGAGCGCAGGCCAATGGCCTGAGCGCAGGCCAATGGCCTGAGCGCAGGCCAATGGCCTGAGCGCAGGCCAATGGCCTGAGCGCAGGCCAATGGCCTGAGCGCAGGCCAATGGCCTGAGCGCAGGCCAATGGCCTGAGCGCAGGCCAATGGCCTGAGCGCAGGCCAATGGCCTGAGCGCAGGCCAATGGCCTGAGCGCAGGCCAATGGCCTGAGCGCAGGCCAATGGCCTGAGCGCAGGCCAATGGCCTGAGCGCAGGCCAATGGCCTGAGCGCAGGCCAATGGCCTGAGCGCAGGCCAATGGCCTGAGCGCAGGCCAGGCCTGCTGGTTTTATACCTGCTGCTGGGATTGACAAAGCTGCCTCTGATTGGTTGCAAAGGCTGCTGGGATTGACAAGGCTGCCTCTGGTTGGTTAACCAGGCATTCTTTGATTGACAAGGCATCTGTCCCTCCCCTTCACCTCATTGCTCACCAATTAACCCATTAACTAACGTCTAGCCGAACCAATCAACCCACTTGAAGGATTACTGTTCATCTTTTTTTCTTAGGGTGTCCCTTTGTTCATTGGAGAAATGTTGGGGGGTATGGAGTTCTCCGACTCCCGAGCCATCTGAAGGCAAGCCTGTACAGTGAAGGGTTTTGTTTAAAACGTCTAGTGTTTTATTATGTTTCTATACATGTTGGATGCCGCCCAGCGTGCCTGGGGCAACCCAGTCCGTTGCGTGGGGCATAAAGAATAAAATTATCATTATGGAATGGGGCGACCCGCTGTGTGTGTGTGTGTGTGTGTGTGTTTGTGATTAATGCACTTGGAGGGAAGAGCTGGCTGGAACTCTAAACAGAAGCAGCAGAACGCACTGCAACATTTGGTTGCAGGTCCCATTTGCCACATACCACAGATGAAGTCCCTACTTTGAAGCATTTACCATATAGAAATCCTCCTCCTCCTTTTGGACTGACAAGTGTAAAAGCATGAGACAAAAGGAGCTGGAAGGAAAGAGGAAACTTTGCACAATCTGGAAGAGAGTGAAAGAAGAAAAGAGTGGTAAAGGAACTAAACAAAACACACACACACACACACACACACACACACACACACAATAGGTGGGGGGGGGGAGAAGAAAAAAATCCAAATCAAGAGGGAAAAGAGAGAGAGAAATTGGGTGGCCTGAGCGCAGGCCAATGGCCTGAGCGCAGGCCAATGGCCTGAGCGCAGGCCAATGGCCTGAGCGCAGGCCAATGGCCTGAGCGCAGGCCAATGGCCTGAGCGCAGGCCAATGGCCTGAGCGCAGGCCAATGGCCTGAGCGCAGGCCAATGGCCTGAGCGCAGGCCAATGGCCTGCTGGTTTTATACCTGCTGCTGGGATTGACAAAGCTGCCTCTGATTGGTTGCAAAGGCTGCTGGGATTGACAAGGCTGCCTCTGGTTGGTTAACCAGGCATTCTTTGATTGACAAGGCATCTGTCCCTCCCCTTCACCTCATTGCTCACCAATTAACCCATTAACTAACGTCTAGCCGAACCAATCAACCCACTTGAAGGATTACTGTTCATCTTTTTTTCTTAGGGTGTCCCTTTGTTCATTGGAGAAATGTTGGGGGGTATGGAGTTCTCCGACTCCCGAGCCATCTGAAGGCAAGCCTGTACAGTGAAGGGTTTTGTTTAAAACGTCTAGTGTTTTATTATGTTTCTATACATGTTGGATGCCGCCCAGCGTGCCTGGGGCAACCCAGTCCGTTGCGTGGGGCATAAAGAATAAAATTATCATTATGGAATGGGGCGACCCGCTGTGTGTGTGTGTGTGTGTGTGTGTTTGTGATTAATGCACTTGGAGGGAAGAGCTGGCTGGAACTCTAAACAGAAGCAGCAGAACGCACTGCAACATTTGGTTGCAGGTCCCATTTGCCACATACCACAGATGAAGTCCCTACTTTGAAGCATTTACCATATAGAAATCCTCCTCCTCCTTTTGGACTGACAAGTGTAAAAGCATGAGACAAAAGGAGCTGGAAGGAAAGAGGAAACTTTGCACAATCTGGAAGAGAGTGAAAGAAGAAAAGAGTGGTAAAGGAACTAAACAAAACACACACACACACACACACACACACACACACACACACACAATAGGTGGGGGGGGGGAGAAGAAAAAAATCCAAATCAAGAGGGAAAAGAGAGAGAGAAATTGGGTGGCCTGAGCGCAGGCCAATGGCCTGAGCGCAGGCCAATGGCCTGAGCGCAGGCCAATGGCCTGAGCGCAGGCCAATGGCCTGAGCGCAGGCCAATGGCCTGAGCGCAGGCCAATGGCCTGAGCGCAGGCCAATGGCCTGAGCGCAGGCCAATGGCCTGAGCGCAGGCCAATGGCCTGAGCGCAGGCCAATGGCCTGAGCGCAGGCCAATGGCCTGAGCGCAGGCCAATGGCCTGAGCGCAGGCCAATGGCCTGAGCGCAGGCCAATGGCCTGAGCGCAGGCCAATGGCCTGAGCGCAGGCCAATGGCCTGAGCGCAGGCCAATGGCCTGAGCGCAGGCCAATGGCCTGAGCGCAGGCCAATGGCCTGAGCGCAGGCCAATGGCCTGAGCGCAGGCCAATGGCCTGAGCGCAGGCCAGGCCTGCTGGTTTTATACCTGCTGCTGGGATTGACAAAGCTGCCTCTGATTGGTTGCAAAGGCTGCTGGGATTGACAAGGCTGCCTCTGGTTGGTTAACCAGGCATTCTTTGATTGACAAGGCATCTGTCCCTCCCCTTCACCTCATTGCTCACCAATTAACCCATTAACTAACGTCTAGCCGAACCAATCAACCCACTTGAAGGATTACTGTTCATCTTTTTTTCTTAGGGTGTCCCTTTGTTCATTGGAGAAATGTTGGGGGGTATGGAGTTCTCCGACTCCCGAGCCATCTGAAGGCAAGCCTGTACAGTGAAGGGTTTTGTTTAAAACGTCTAGTGTTTTATTATGTTTCTATACATGTTGGATGCCGCCCAGCGTGCCTGGGGCAACCCAGTCCGTTGCGTGGGGCATAAAGAATAAAATTATCATTATGGAATGGGGCGACCCGCTGTGTGTGTGTGTGTGTGTGTGTGTTTGTGATTAATGCACTTGGAGGGAAGAGCTGGCTGGAACTCTAAACAGAAGCAGCAGAACGCACTGCAACATTTGGTTGCAGGTCCCATTTGCCACATACCACAGATGAAGTCCCTACTTTGAAGCATTTACCATATAGAAATCCTCCTCCTCCTTTTGGACTGACAAGTGTAAAAGCATGAGACAAAAGGAGCTGGAAGGAAAGAGGAAACTTTGCACAATCTGGAAGAGAGTGAAAGAAGAAAAGAGTGGTAAAGGAACTAAACAAAACACACACACACACACACACACACACACACAATAGGTGGGGGGGGGAGAAGAAAAAAATCCAAATCAAGAGGGAAAAGAGAGAGAGAAATTGGGTGGCCTGAGCGCAGGCCAATGGCCTGAGCGCAGGCCAATGGCCTGAGCGCAGGCCAATGGCCTGAGCGCAGGCCAATGGCCTGAGCGCAGGCCAATGGCCTGAGCGCAGGCCAATGGCCTGAGCGCAGGCCAATGGCCTGAGCGCAGGCCAATGGCCTGAGCGCAGGCCAATGGCCTGAGCGCAGGCCAATGGCCTGAGCGCAGGCCAATGGCCTGAGCGCAGGCCAATGGCCTGAGCGCAGGCCAATGGCCTGAGCGCAGGCCAATGGCCTGAGCGCAGGCCAATGGCCTGAGCGCAGGCCAATGGCCTGAGCGCAGGCCAATGGCCTGAGCGCAGGCCAATGGCCTGAGCGCAGGCCAGGCCTGCTGGTTTTATACCTGCTGCTGGGATTGACAAAGCTGCCTCTGATTGGTTGCAAAGGCTGCTGGGATTGACAAGGCTGCCTCTGGTTGGTTAACCAGGCATTCTTTGATTGACAAGGCATCTGTCCCTCCCCTTCACCTCATTGCTCACCAATTAACCCATTAACTAACGTCTAGCCGAACCAATCAACCCACTTGAAGGATTACTGTTCATCTTTTTTTCTTAGGGTGTCCCTTTGTTCATTGGAGAAATGTTGGGGGGTATGGAGTTCTCCGACTCCCGAGCCATCTGAAGGCAAGCCTGTACAGTGAAGGGTTTTGTTTAAAACGTCTAGTGTTTTATTATGTTTCTATACATGTTGGATGCCGCCCAGCGTGCCTGGGGCAACCCAGTCCGTTGCGTGGGGCATAAAGAATAAAATTATCATTATGGAATGGGGCGACCCGCTGTGTGTGTGTGTGTGTGTGTGTGTTTGTGATTAATGCACTTGGAGGGAAGAGCTGGCTGGAACTCTAAACAGAAGCAGCAGAACGCACTGCAACATTTGGTTGCAGGTCCCATTTGCCACATACCACAGATGAAGTCCCTACTTTGAAGCATTTACCATATAGAAATCCTCCTCCTCCTTTTGGACTGACAAGTGTAAAAGCATGAGACAAAAGGAGCTGGAAGGAAAGAGGAAACTTTGCACAATCTGGAAGAGAGTGAAAGAAGAAAAGAGTGGTAAAGGAACTAAACAAAACACACACACACACACACACACACACACACACACACACAATAGGTGGGGGGGGGAGAAGAAAAAAATCCAAATCAAGAGGGAAAAGAGAGAGAGAAATTGGGTGGCCTGAGCGCAGGCCAATGGCCTGAGCGCAGGCCAATGGCCTGAGCGCAGGCCAATGGCCTGAGCGCAGGCCAATGGCCTGAGCGCAGGCCAATGGCCTGAGCGCAGGCCAATGGCCTGAGCGCAGGCCAATGGCCTGAGCGCAGGCCAATGGCCTGAGCGCAGGCCAATGGCCTGAGCGCAGGCCAATGGCCTGAGCGCAGGCCAATGGCCTGAGCGCAGGCCAATGGCCTGAGCGCAGGCCAATGGCCTGAGCGCAGGCCAATGGCCTGAGCGCAGGCCAATGGCCTGAGCGCAGGCCAATGGCCTGAGCGCAGGCCAATGGCCTGAGCGCAGGCCAATGGCCTGAGCGCAGGCCAATGGCCTGAGCGCAGGCCAATGGCCTGAGCGCAGGCCAATGGCCTGAGCGCAGGCCAATGGCCTGAGCGCAGGCCAGGCCTGCTGGTTTTATACCTGCTGCTGGGATTGACAAAGCTGCCTCTGATTGGTTGCAAAGGCTGCTGGGATTGACAAGGCTGCCTCTGGTTGGTTAACCAGGCATTCTTTGATTGACAAGGCATCTGTCCCTCCCCTTCACCTCATTGCTCACCAATTAACCCATTAACTAACGTCTAGCCGAACCAATCAACCCACTTGAAGGATTACTGTTCATCTTTTTTTCTTAGGGTGTCCCTTTGTTCATTGGAGAAATGTTGGGGGGTATGGAGTTCTCCGACTCCCGAGCCATCTGAAGGCAAGCCTGTACAGTGAAGGGTTTTGTTTAAAACGTCTAGTGTTTTATTATGTTTCTATACATGTTGGATGCCGCCCAGCGTGCCTGGGGCAACCCAGTCCGTTGCGTGGGGCATAAAGAATAAAATTATCATTATGGAATGGGGCGACCCGCTGTGTGTGTGTGTGTGTGTGTGTGTGTGTTTGTGATTAATGCACTTGGAGGGAAGAGCTGGCTGGAACTCTAAACAGAAGCAGCAGAACGCACTGCAACATTTGGTTGCAGGTCCCATTTGCCACATACCACAGATGAAGTCCCTACTTTGAAGCATTTACCATATAGAAATCCTCCTCCTCCTTTTGGACTGACAAGTGTAAAAGCATGAGACAAAAGGAGCTGGAAGGAAAGAGGAAACTTTGCACAATCTGGAAGAGAGTGAAAGAAGAAAAGAGTGGTAAAGGAACTAAACAAAACACACACACACACACACACACACACACACACACACAATAGGTGGGGGGGGGAGAAGAAAAAAATCCAAATCAAGAGGGAAAAGAGAGAGAGAAATTGGGTGGCCTGAGCGCAGGCCAATGGCCTGAGCGCAGGCCAATGGCCTGAGCGCAGGCCAATGGCCTGAGCGCAGGCCAATGGCCTGAGCGCAGGCCAATGGCCTGAGCGCAGGCCAATGGCCTGAGCGCAGGCCAATGGCCTGAGCGCAGGCCAATGGCCTGAGCGCAGGCCAATGGCCTGAGCGCAGGCCAATGGCCTGAGCGCAGGCCAATGGCCTGAGCGCAGGCCAATGGCCTGAGCGCAGGCCAATGGCCTGAGCGCAGGCCAATGGCCTGAGCGCAGGCCAATGGCCTGAGCGCAGGCCAATGGCCTGAGCGCAGGCCAATGGCCTGAGCGCAGGCCAATGGCCTGAGCGCAGGCCAATGGCCTGAGCGCAGGCCAATGGCCTGAGCGCAGGCCAATGGCCTGAGCGCAGGCCAATGGCCTGAGCGCAGGCCAATGGCCTGAGCGCAGGCCAGGCCTGCTGGTTTTATACCTGCTGCTGGGATTGACAAAGCTGCCTCTGATTGGTTGCAAAGGCTGCTGGGATTGACAAGGCTGCCTCTGGTTGGTTAACCAGGCATTCTTTGATTGACAAGGCATCTGTCCCTCCCCTTCACCTCATTGCTCACCAATTAACCCATTAACTAACGTCTAGCCGAACCAATCAACCCACTTGAAGGATTACTGTTCATCTTTTTTTCTTAGGGTGTCCCTTTGTTCATTGGAGAAATGTTGGGGGGTATGGAGTTCTCCGACTCCCGAGCCATCTGAAGGCAAGCCTGTACAGTGAAGGGTTTTGTTTAAAACGTCTAGTGTTTTATTATGTTTCTATACATGTTGGATGCCGCCCAGCGTGCCTGGGGCAACCCAGTCCGTTGCGTGGGGCATAAAGAATAAAATTATCATTATGGAATGGGGCGACCTGCTGTGTGTGTGTGTGTGTGTGTGTGTTTGTGATTAATGCACTTGGAGGGAAGAGCTGGCTGGAACTCTAAACAGAAGCAGCAGAACGCACTGCAACATTTGGTTGCAGGTCCCATTTGCCACATACCACAGATGAAGTCCCTACTTTGAAGCATTTACCATATAGAAATCCTCCTCCTCCTTTTGGACTGACAAGTGTAAAAGCATGAGACAAAAGGAGCTGGAAGGAAAGAGGAAACTTTGCACAATCTGGAAGAGAGTGAAAGAAGAAAAGAGTGGTAAAGGAACTAAACAAAACACACACACACACACACACACACACACACACACACTAGGTGGGGGGGGGGGAGAAGAAAAAAATCCAAATCAAGAAGGAAAAGAGAGAGAGAAATTGGGTGGCCTGAGCGCAGGCCAATGGCCTGCTGGTTTTATACCTGCTGCTGGGATTGACAAAGCTGCCTCTGATTGGTTGCAAAGGCTGCTGGGATTGACAAGGCTGCCTCTGGTTGGTTAACCAGGCATTCTTTGATTGACAAGGCATCTGTCCCTCCCCTTCACCTCATTGCTCACCAATTAACCCATTAACTAACGTCTAGCCGAACCAATCAACCCACTTGAAGGATTACTGTTCATCTTTTTTTCTTAGGGTGTCCCTTTGTTCATTGGAGAAATGTTGGGGGGTATGGAGTTCTCCGACTCCCGAGCCATCTGAAGGCAAGCCTGTACAGTGAAGGGTTTTGTTTAAAACGTCTAGTGTTTTATTATGTTTCTATACATGTTGGATGCCGCCCAGCGTGCCTGGGGCAACCCAGTCCGTTGCGTGGGGCATAAAGAATAAAATTATCATTATGGAATGGGGCGACCCGCTGTGTGTGTGTGTGTGTGTGTGTGTTTGTGATTAATGCACTTGGAGGGAAGAGCTGGCTGGAACTCTAAACAGAAGCAGCAGAACGCACTGCAACATTTGGTTGCAGGTCCCATTTGCCACATACCACAGATGAAGTCCCTACTTTGAAGCATTTACCATATAGAAATCCTCCTCCTCCTTTTGGACTGACAAGTGTAAAAGCATGAGACAAAAGGAGCTGGAAGGAAAGAGGAAACTTTGCACAATCTGGAAGAGAGTGAAAGAAGAAAAGAGTGGTAAAGGAACTAAACAAAACACACACACACACACACACACAGACACACACACAATAGGTGGGGGGGGGAGAAGAAAAAAATCCAAATCAAGAGGGAAAAGAGAGAGAGAAATTGGGTGGCCTGAGCGCAGGCCAATGGCCTGAGCGCAGGCCAATGGCCTGAGCGCAGGCCAATGGCCTGAGCGCAGGCCAATGGCCTGAGCGCAGGCCAATGGCCTGAGCGCAGGCCAATGGCCTGAGCGCAGGCCAATGGCCTGAGCGCAGGCCAATGGCCTGAGCGCAGGCCAATGGCCTGAGCGCAGGCCAATGGCCTGAGCGCAGGCCAATGGCCTGAGCGCAGGCCAATGGCCTGAGCGCAGGCCAATGGCCTGAGCGCAGGCCAGGCCTGCTGGTTTTATACCTGCTGCTGGGATTGACAAAGCTGCCTCTGATTGGTTGCAAAGGCTGCTGGGATTGACAAGGCTGCCTCTGGTTGGTTAACCAGGCATTCTTTGATTGACAAGGCATCTGTCCCTCCCCTTCACCTCATTGCTCACCAATTAACCCATTAACTAACGTCTAGCCGAACCAATCAACCCACTTGAAGGATTACTGTTCATCTTTTTTTCTTAGGGTGTCCCTTTGTTCATTGGAGAAATGTTGGGGGGTATGGAGTTCTCCGACTCCCGAGCCATCTGAAGGCAAGCCTGTACAGTGAAGGGTTTTGTTTAAAACGTCTAGTGTTTTATTATGTTTCTATACATGTTGGATGCCGCCCAGCGTGCCTGGGGCAACCCAGTCCGTTGCGTGGGGCATAAAGAATAAAATTATCATTATGGAATGGGGCGACCCGCTGTGTGTGTGTGTGTGTGTGTGTGTGTGTGTGTTTGTGATTAATGCACTTGGAGGGAAGAGCTGGCTGGAACTCTAAACAGAAGCAGCAGAACGCACTGCAACATTTGGTTGCAGGTCCCATTTGCCACATACCACAGATGAAGTCCCTACTTTGAAGCATTTACCATATAGAAATCCTCCTCCTCCTTTTGGACTGACAAGTGTAAAAGCATGAGACAAAAGGAGCTGGAAGGAAAGAGGAAACTTTGCACAATCTGGAAGAGAGTGAAAGAAGAAAAGAGTGGTAAAGGAACTAAACAAAACACACACACACACACACACACACACACACACACACACAATAGGTGGGGGGGGGAGAAGAAAAAAATCCAAATCAAGAGGGAAAAGAGAGAGAGAAATTGGGTGGCCTGAGCGCAGGCCAATGGCCTGAGCGCAGGCCAATGGCCTGCTGGTTTTATACCTGCTGCTGGGATTGACAAAGCTGCCTCTGATTGGTTGCAAAGGCTGCTGGGATTGACAAGGCTGCCTCTGGTTGGTTAACCAGGCATTCTTTGATTGACAAGGCATCTGTCCCTCCCCTTCACCTCATTGCTCACCAATTAACCCATTAACTAACGTCTAGCCGAACCAATCAACCCACTTGAAGGATTACTGTTCATCTTTTTTTCTTAGGGTGTCCCTTTGTTCATTGGAGAAATGTTGGGGGGTATGGAGTTCTCCGACTCCCGAGCCATCTGAAGGCAAGCCTGTACAGTGAAGGGTTTTGTTTAAAACGTCTAGTGTTTTATTATGTTTCTATACATGTTGGATGCCGCCCAGCGTGCCTGGGGCAACCCAGTCCGTTGCGTGGGGCATAAAGAATAAAATTATCATTATGGAATGGGGCGACCCGCTGTGTGTGTGTGTGTGTGTGTGTGTGTGTGTGTTTGTGATTAATGCACTTGGAGGGAAGAGCTGGCTGGAACTCTAAACAGAAGCAGCAGAACGCACTGCAACATTTGGTTGCAGGTCCCATTTGCCACATACCACAGATGAAGTCCCTACTTTGAAGCATTTACCATATAGAAATCCTCCTCCTCCTTTTGGACTGACAAGTGTAAAAGCATGAGACAAAAGGAGCTGGAAGGAAAGAGGAAACTTTGCACAATCTGGAAGAGAGTGAAAGAAGAAAAGAGTGGTAAAGGAACTAAACAAAACACACACACACACACACACACACACACACACACACACACAATAGGTGGGGGGGGGAGAAGAAAAAAATCCAAATCAAGAGGGAAAAGAGAGAGAGAAATTGGGTGGCCTGAGCGCAGGCCAATGGCCTGCTGGTTTTATACCTGCTGCTGGGATTGACAAAGCTGCCTCTGATTGGTTGCAAAGGCTGCTGGGATTGACAAGGCTGCCTCTGGTTGGTTAACCAGGCATTCTTTGATTGACAAGGCATCTGTCCCTCCCCTTCACCTCATTGCTCACCAATTAACCCATTAACTAACGTCTAGCCGAACCAATCAACCCACTTGAAGGATTACTGTTCATCTTTTTTTCTTAGGGTGTCCCTTTGTTCATTGGAGAAATGTTGGGGGGTATGGAGTTCTCCGACTCCCGAGCCATCTGAAGGCAAGCCTGTACAGTGAAGGGTTTTGTTTAAAACGTCTAGTGTTTTATTATGTTTCTATACATGTTGGATGCCGCCCAGCGTGCCTGGGGCAACCCAGTCCGTTGCGTGGGGCATAAAGAATAAAATTATCATTATGGAATGGGGCGACCCGCTGTGTGTGTGTGTGTGTGTGTGTGTGTTTGTGATTAATGCACTTGGAGGGAAGAGCTGGCTGGAACTCTAAACAGAAGCAGCAGAACGCACTGCAACATTTGGTTGCAGGTCCCATTTGCCACATACCACAGATGAAGTCCCTACTTTGAAGCATTTACCATATAGAAATCCTCCTCCTCCTTTTGGACTGACAAGTGTAAAAGCATGAGACAAAAGGAGCTGGAAGGAAAGAGGAAACTTTGCACAATCTGGAAGAGAGTGAAAGAAGAAAAGAGTGGTAAAGGAACTAAACAAAACACACACACACACACACACACACACACACACACACAATAGGTGGGGGGGGGAGAAGAAAAAAATCCAAATCAAGAGGGAAAAGAGAGAGAGAAATTGGGTGGCCTGAGCGCAGGCCAATGGCCTGAGCGCAGGCCAATGGCCTGCTGGTTTTATACCTGCTGCTGGGATTGACAAAGCTGCCTCTGATTGGTTGCAAAGGCTGCTGGGATTGACAAGGCTGCCTCTGGTTGGTTAACCAGGCATTCTTTGATTGACAAGGCATCTGTCCCTCCCCTTCACCTCATTGCTCACCAATTAACCCATTAACTAACGTCTAGCCGAACCAATCAACCCACTTGAAGGATTACTGTTCATCTTTTTTTCTTAGGGTGTCCCTTTGTTCATTGGAGAAATGTTGGGGGGTATGGAGTTCTCCGACTCCCGAGCCATCTGAAGGCAAGCCTGTACAGTGAAGGGTTTTGTTTAAAACGTCTAGTGTTTTATTATGTTTCTATACATGTTGGATGCCGCCCAGCGTGCCTGGGGCAACCCAGTCCGTTGCGTGGGGCATAAAGAATAAAATTATCATTATGGAATGGGGCGACCCGCTGTGTGTGTGTGTGTGTGTGTGTGTGTGTGTTTGTGATTAATGCACTTGGAGGGAAGAGCTGGCTGGAACTCTAAACAGAAGCAGCAGAACGCACTGCAACATTTGGTTGCAGGTCCCATTTGCCACATACCACAGATGAAGTCCCTACTTTGAAGCATTTACCATATAGAAATCCTCCTCCTCCTTTTGGACTGACAAGTGTAAAAGCATGAGACAAAAGGAGCTGGAAGGAAAGAGGAAACTTTGCACAATCTGGAAGAGAGTGAAAGAAGAAAAGAGTGGTAAAGGAACTAAACAAAACACACACACACACACACACACACACACACACAATAGGTGGGGGGGGGAGAAGAAAAAAATCCAAATCAAGAGGGAAAAGAGAGAGAGAAATTGGGTGGCCTGAGCGCAGGCCAATGGCCTGAGCGCAGGCCAATGGCCTGAGCGCAGGCCAATGGCCTGAGCGCAGGCCAATGGCCTGAGCGCAGGCCAATGGCCTGAGCGCAGGCCAATGGCCTGAGCGCAGGCCAATGGCCTGAGCGCAGGCCAATGGCCTGAGCGCAGGCCAATGGCCTGAGCGCAGGCCAATGGCCTGAGCGCAGGCCAATGGCCTGAGCGCAGGCCAATGGCCTGAGCGCAGGCCAATGGCCTGAGCGCAGGCCAATGGCCTGAGCGCAGGCCAATGGCCTGAGCGCAGGCCAGGCCTGCTGGTTTTATACCTGCTGCTGGGATTGACAAAGCTGCCTCTGATTGGTTGCAAAGGCTGCTGGGATTGACAAGGCTGCCTCTGGTTGGTTAACCAGGCATTCTTTGATTGACAAGGCATCTGTCCCTCCCCTTCACCTCATTGCTCACCAATTAACCCATTAACTAACGTCTAGCCGAACCAATCAACCCACTTGAAGGATTACTGTTCATCTTTTTTTCTTAGGGTGTCCCTTTGTTCATTGGAGAAATGTTGGGGGGTATGGAGTTCTCCGACTCCCGAGCCATCTGAAGGCAAGCCTGTACAGTGAAGGGTTTTGTTTAAAACGTCTAGTGTTTTATTATGTTTCTATACATGTTGGATGCCGCCCAGCGTGCCTGGGGCAACCCAGTCCGTTGCGTGGGGCATAAAGAATAAAATTATCATTATGGAATGGGGCGACCCGCTGTGTGTGTGTGTGTGTGTGTGTGTGTTTGTGATTAATGCACTTGGAGGGAAGAGCTGGCTGGAACTCTAAACAGAAGCAGCAGAACGCACTGCAACATTTGGTTGCAGGTCCCATTTGCCACATACCACAGATGAAGTCCCTACTTTGAAGCATTTACCATATAGAAATCCTCCTCCTCCTTTTGGACTGACAAGTGTAAAAGCATGAGACAAAAGGAGCTGGAAGGAAAGAGGAAACTTTGCACAATCTGGAAGAGAGTGAAAGAAGAAAAGAGTGGTAAAGGAACTAAACAAAACACACACACACACACACACACACAATAGGTGGGGGGGGGAGAAGAAAAAAATCCAAATCAAGAGGGAAAAGAGAGAGAGAAATTGGGTGGCCTGAGCGCAGGCCAATGGCCTGCTGGTTTTATACCTGCTGCTGGGATTGACAAAGCTGCCTCTGATTGGTTGCAAAGGCTGCTGGGATTGACAAGGCTGCCTCTGGTTGGTTAACCAGGCATTCTTTGATTGACAAGGCATCTGTCCCTCCCCTTCACCTCATTGCTCACCAATTAACCCATTAACTAACGTCTAGCCGAACCAATCAACCCACTTGAAGGATTACTGTTCATCTTTTTTTCTTAGGGTGTCCCTTTGTTCATTGGAGAAATGTTGGGGGGTATGGAGTTCTCCGACTCCCGAGCCATCTGAAGGCAAGCCTGTACAGTGAAGGGTTTTGTTTAAAACGTCTAGTGTTTTATTATGTTTCTATACATGTTGGATGCCGCCCAGCGTGCCTGGGGCAACCCAGTCCGTTGCGTGGGGCATAAAGAATAAAATTATCATTATGGAATGGGGCGACCCGCTGTGTGTGTGTGTGTGTGTGTGTGTGTGTTTGTGATTAATGCACTTGGAGGGAAGAGCTGGCTGGAACTCTAAACAGAAGCAGCAGAACGCACTGCAACATTTGGTTGCAGGTCCCATTTGCCACATACCACAGATGAAGTCCCTACTTTGAAGCATTTACCATATAGAAATCCTCCTCCTCCTTTTGGACTGACAAGTGTAAAAGCATGAGACAAAAGGAGCTGGAAGGAAAGAGGAAACTTTGCACAATCTGGAAGAGAGTGAAAGAAGAAAAGAGTGGTAAAGGAACTAAACAAAACACACACACACACACACACACACACACACACACACACACAATAGGTGGGGGGGGGAGAAGAAAAAAATCCAAATCAAGAGGGAAAAGAGAGAGAGAAATTGGGTGGCCTGAGCGCAGGCCAATGGCCTGAGCGCAGGCCAATGGCCTGAGCGCAGGCCAATGGCCTGAGCGCAGGCCAATGGCCTGAGCGCAGGCCAATGGCCTGAGCGCAGGCCAATGGCCTGAGCGCAGGCCAATGGCCTGAGCGCAGGCCAATGGCCTGAGCGCAGGCCAATGGCCTGAGCGCAGGCCAATGGCCTGAGCGCAGGCCAATGGCCTGAGCGCAGGCCAATGGCCTGAGCGCAGGCCAATGGCCTGAGCGCAGGCCAATGGCCTGAGCGCAGGCCAATGGCCTGAGCGCAGGCCAATGGCCTGAGCGCAGGCCAATGGCCTGAGCGCAGGCCAATGGCCTGAGCGCAGGCCAATGGCCTGAGCGCAGGCCAATGGCCTGAGCGCAGGCCAATGGCCTGAGCGCAGGCCAGGCCTGCTGGTTTTATACCTGCTGCTGGGATTGACAAAGCTGCCTCTGATTGGTTGCAAAGGCTGCTGGGATTGACAAGGCTGCCTCTGGTTGGTTAACCAGGCATTCTTTGATTGACAAGGCATCTGTCCCTCCCCTTCACCTCATTGCTCACCAATTAACCCATTAACTAACGTCTAGCCGAACCAATCAACCCACTTGAAGGATTACTGTTCATCTTTTTTTCTTAGGGTGTCCCTTTGTTCATTGGAGAAATGTTGGGGGGTATGGAGTTCTCCGACTCCCGAGCCATCTGAAGGCAAGCCTGTACAGTGAAGGGTTTTGTTTAAAACGTCTAGTGTTTTATTATGTTTCTATACATGTTGGATGCCGCCCAGCGTGCCTGGGGCAACCCAGTCCGTTGCGTGGGGTATAAAGAATAAAATTATCATTATGGAATGGGGCGACCCGCTGTGTGTGTGTGTGTGTGTGTGTGTTTGTGATTAATGCACTTGGAGGGAAGAGCTGGCTGGAACTCTAAACAGAAGCAGCAGAACGCACTGCAACATTTGGTTGCAGGTCCCATTTGCCACATACCACAGATGAAGTCCCTACTTTGAAGCATTTACCATATAGAAATCCTCCTCCTCCTTTTGGACTGACAAGTGTAAAAGCATGAGACAAAAGGAGCTGGAAGGAAAGAGGAAACTTTGCACAATCTGGAAGAGAGTGAAAGAAGAAAAGAGTGGTAAAGGAACTAAACAAAACACACACACACACACACACACACACACACACACACACACAATAGGTGGGGGGGGGAGAAGAAAAAAATCCAAATCAAGAGGGAAAAGAGAGAGAGAAATTGGGTGGCCTGAGCGCAGGCCAGGCCTGCTGGTTTTATACCTGCTGCTGGGATTGACAAAGCTGCCTCTGATTGGTTGCAAAGGCTGCTGGGATTGACAAGGCTGCCTCTGGTTGGTTAACCAGGCATTCTTTGATTGACAAGGCATCTGTCCCTCCCCTTCACCTCATTGCTCACCAATTAACCCATTAACTAACGTCTAGCCGAACCAATCAACCCACTTGAAGGATTACTGTTCATCTTTTTTTCTTAGGGTGTCCCTTTGTTCATTGGAGAAATGTTGGGGGGTATGGAGTTCTCCGACTCCCGAGCCATCTGAAGGCAAGCCTGTACAGTGAAGGGTTTTGTTTAAAACGTCTAGTGTTTTATTATGTTTCTATACATGTTGGATGCCGCCCAGCGTGCCTGGGGCAACCCAGTCCGTTGCGTGGGGCATAAAGAATAAAATTATCATTATGGAATGGGGCGACCCGCTGTGTGTGTGTGTGTGTGTGTGTGTGTGTTTGTGATTAATGCACTTGGAGGGAAGAGCTGGCTGGAACTCTAAACAGAAGCAGCAGAACGCACTGCAACATTTGGTTGCAGGTCCCATTTGCCACATACCACAGATGAAGTCCCTACTTTGAAGCATTTACCATATAGAAATCCTCCTCCTCCTTTTGGACTGACAAGTGTAAAAGCATGAGACAAAAGGAGCTGGAAGGAAAGAGGAAACTTTGCACAATCTGGAAGAGAGTGAAAGAAGAAAAGAGTGGTAAAGGAACTAAACAAAACACACACACACACACACACACACAATAGGTGGGGGGGGGAGAAGAAAAAAATCCAAATCAAGAGGGAAAAGAGAGAGAGAAATTGGGTGGCCTGAGCGCAGGCCAATGGCCTGAGCGCAGGCCAATGGCCTGCTGGTTTTATACCTGCTGCTGGGATTGACAAAGCTGCCTCTGATTGGTTGCAAAGGCTGCTGGGATTGACAAGGCTGCCTCTGGTTGGTTAACCAGGCATTCTTTGATTGACAAGGCATCTGTCCCTCCCCTTCACCTCATTGCTCACCAATTAACCCATTAACTAACGTCTAGCCGAACCAATCAACCCACTTGAAGGATTACTGTTCATCTTTTTTTCTTAGGGTGTCCCTTTGTTCATTGGAGAAATGTTGGGGGGTATGGAGTTCTCCGACTCCCGAGCCATCTGAAGGCAAGCCTGTACAGTGAAGGGTTTTGTTTAAAACGTCTAGTGTTTTATTATGTTTCTATACATGTTGGATGCCGCCCAGCGTGCCTGGGGCAACCCAGTCCGTTGCGTGGGGCATAAAGAATAAAATTATCATTATGGAATGGGGCGACCCGCTGTGTGTGTGTGTGTGTGTGTGTGTGTGTGTTTGTGATTAATGCACTTGGAGGGAAGAGCTGGCTGGAACTCTAAACAGAAGCAGCAGAACGCACTGCAACATTTGGTTGCAGGTCCCATTTGCCACATACCACAGATGAAGTCCCTACTTTGAAGCATTTACCATATAGAAATCCTCCTCCTCCTTTTGGACTGACAAGTGTAAAAGCATGAGACAAAAGGAGCTGGAAGGAAAGAGGAAACTTTGCACAATCTGGAAGAGAGTGAAAGAAGAAAAGAGTGGTAAAGGAACTAAACAAAACACACACACACACACACACACACACACACACAATAGGTGGGGGGGGGAGAAGAAAAAAATCCAAATCAAGAGGGAAAAGAGAGAGAGAAATTGGGTGGCCTGAGCGCAGGCCAATGGCCTGAGCGCAGGCCAATGGCCTGAGCGCAGGCCAATGGCCTGAGCGCAGGCCAATGGCCTGAGCGCAGGCCAATGGCCTGAGCGCAGGCCAATGGCCTGAGCGCAGGCCAATGGCCTGAGCGCAGGCCAATGGCCTGAGCGCAGGCCAATGGCCTGAGCGCAGGCCAATGGCCTGAGCGCAGGCCAATGGCCTGAGCGCAGGCCAATGGCCTGAGCGCAGGCCAATGGCCTGAGCGCAGGCCAATGGCCTGAGCGCAGGCCAATGGCCTGAGCGCAGGCCAGGCCTGCTGGTTTTATACCTGCTGCTGGGATTGACAAAGCTGCCTCTGATTGGTTGCAAAGGCTGCTGGGATTGACAAGGCTGCCTCTGGTTGGTTAACCAGGCATTCTTTGATTGACAAGGCATCTGTCCCTCCCCTTCACCTCATTGCTCACCAATTAACCCATTAACTAACGTCTAGCCGAACCAATCAACCCACTTGAAGGATTACTGTTCATCTTTTTTTCTTAGGGTGTCCCTTTGTTCATTGGAGAAATGTTGGGGGGTATGGAGTTCTCCGACTCCCGAGCCATCTGAAGGCAAGCCTGTACAGTGAAGGGTTTTGTTTAAAACGTCTAGTGTTTTATTATGTTTCTATACATGTTGGATGCCGCCCAGCGTGCCTGGGGCAACCCAGTCCGTTGCGTGGGGCATAAAGAATAAAATTATCATTATGGAATGGGGCGACCCGCTGTGTGTGTGTGTGTGTGTGTGTGTGTTTGTGATTAATGCACTTGGAGGGAAGAGCTGGCTGGAACTCTAAACAGAAGCAGCAGAACGCACTGCAACATTTGGTTGCAGGTCCCATTTGCCACATACCACAGATGAAGTCCCTACTTTGAAGCATTTACCATATAGAAATCCTCCTCCTCCTTTTGGACTGACAAGTGTAAAAGCATGAGACAAAAGGAGCTGGAAGGAAAGAGGAAACTTTGCACAATCTGGAAGAGAGTGAAAGAAGAAAAGAGTGGTAAAGGAACTAAACAAAACACACACACACACACACACACACACAATAGGTGGGGGGGGGAGAAGAAAAAAATCCAAATCAAGAGGGAAAAGAGAGAGAGAAATTGGGTGGCCTGAGCGCAGGCCAATGGCCTGCTGGTTTTATACCTGCTGCTGGGATTGACAAAGCTGCCTCTGATTGGTTGCAAAGGCTGCTGGGATTGACAAGGCTGCCTCTGGTTGGTTAACCAGGCATTCTTTGATTGACAAGGCATCTGTCCCTCCCCTTCACCTCATTGCTCACCAATTAACCCATTAACTAACGTCTAGCCGAACCAATCAACCCACTTGAAGGATTACTGTTCATCTTTTTTTCTTAGGGTGTCCCTTTGTTCATTGGAGAAATGTTGGGGGGTATGGAGTTCTCCGACTCCCGAGCCATCTGAAGGCAAGCCTGTACAGTGAAGGGTTTTGTTTAAAACGTCTAGTGTTTTATTATGTTTCTATACATGTTGGATGCCGCCCAGCGTGCCTGGGGCAACCCAGTCCGTTGCGTGGGGCATAAAGAATAAAATTATCATTATGGAATGGGGCGACCCGCTGTGTGTGTGTGTGTGTGTGTGTGTGTGTGTGTTTGTGATTAATGCACTTGGAGGGAAGAGCTGGCTGGAACTCTAAACAGAAGCAGCAGAACGCACTGCAACATTTGGTTGCAGGTCCCATTTGCCACATACCACAGATGAAGTCCCTACTTTGAAGCATTTACCATATAGAAATCCTCCTCCTCCTTTTGGACTGACAAGTGTAAAAGCATGAGACAAAAGGAGCTGGAAGGAAAGAGGAAACTTTGCACAATCTGGAAGAGAGTGAAAGAAGAAAAGAGTGGTAAAGGAACTAAACAAAACACACACACACACACACACACACACACACACACACACACAATAGGTGGGGGGGGGAGAAGAAAAAAATCCAAATCAAGAGGGAAAAGAGAGAGAGAAATTGGGTGGCCTGAGCGCAGGCCAATGGCCTGAGCGCAGGCCAATGGCCTGAGCGCAGGCCAATGGCCTGAGCGCAGGCCAATGGCCTGAGCGCAGGCCAATGGCCTGAGCGCAGGCCAATGGCCTGAGCGCAGGCCAATGGCCTGAGCGCAGGCCAATGGCCTGAGCGCAGGCCAATGGCCTGAGCGCAGGCCAATGGCCTGAGCGCAGGCCAATGGCCTGAGCGCAGGCCAATGGCCTGAGCGCAGGCCAATGGCCTGAGCGCAGGCCAATGGCCTGAGCGCAGGCCAATGGCCTGAGCGCAGGCCAATGGCCTGAGCGCAGGCCAATGGCCTGAGCGCAGGCCAGGCCTGCTGGTTTTATACCTGCTGCTGGGATTGACAAAGCTGCCTCTGATTGGTTGCAAAGGCTGCTGGGATTGACAAGGCTGCCTCTGGTTGGTTAACCAGGCATTCTTTGATTGACAAGGCATCTGTCCCTCCCCTTCACCTCATTGCTCACCAATTAACCCATTAACTAACGTCTAGCCGAACCAATCAACCCACTTGAAGGATTACTGTTCATCTTTTTTTCTTAGGGTGTCCCTTTGTTCATTGGAGAAATGTTGGGGGGTATGGAGTTCTCCGACTCCCGAGCCATCTGAAGGCAAGCCTGTACAGTGAAGGGTTTTGTTTAAAACGTCTAGTGTTTTATTATGTTTCTATACATGTTGGATGCCGCCCAGCGTGCCTGGGGCAACCCAGTCCGTTGCGTGGGGCATAAAGAATAAAATTATCATTATGGAATGGGGCGACCCGCTGTGTGTGTGTGTGTGTGTGTGTGTTTGTGATTAATGCACTTGGAGGGAAGAGCTGGCTGGAACTCTAAACAGAAGCAGCAGAACGCACTGCAACATTTGGTTGCAGGTCCCATTTGCCACATACCACAGATGAAGTCCCTACTTTGAAGCATTTACCATATAGAAATCCTCCTCCTCCTTTTGGACTGACAAGTGTAAAAGCATGAGACAAAAGGAGCTGGAAGGAAAGAGGAAACTTTGCACAATCTGGAAGAGAGTGAAAGAAGAAAAGAGTGGTAAAGGAACTAAACAAAACACACACACACACACACACACACACACACACAATAGGTGGGGGGGGAGAAGAAAAAAATCCAAATCAAGAGGGAAAAGAGAGAGAGAAATTGGGTGGCCTGAGCGCAGGCCAATGGCCTGAGCGCAGGCCAATGGCCTGAGCGCAGGCCAATGGCCTGAGCGCAGGCCAATGGCCTGAGCGCAGGCCAATGGCCTGAGCGCAGGCCAATGGCCTGAGCGCAGGCCAATGGCCTGAGCGCAGGCCAATGGCCTGAGCGCAGGCCAATGGCCTGAGCGCAGGCCAATGGCCTGAGCGCAGGCCAATGGCCTGAGCGCAGGCCAATGGCCTGAGCGCAGGCCAATGGCCTGAGCGCAGGCCAATGGCCTGAGCGCAGGCCAATGGCCTGAGCGCAGGCCAATGGCCTGAGCGCAGGCATGGCCTGCTGGTTTTATACCTGCTGCTGGGATTGACAAAGCTGCCTCTGATTGGTTGCAAAGGCTGCTGGGATTGACAAGGCTGCCTCTGGTTGGTTAACCAGGCATTCTTTGATTGACAAGGCATCTGTCCCTCCCCTTCACCTCATTGCTCACCAATTAACCCATTAACTAACGTCTAGCCGAACCAATCAACCCACTTGAAGGATTACTGTTCATCTTTTTTTCTTAGGGTGTCCCTTTGTTCATTGGAGAAATGTTGGGGGGTATGGAGTTCTCCGACTCCCGAGCCATCTGAAGGCAAGCCTGTACAGTGAAGGGTTTTGTTTAAAACGTCTAGTGTTTTATTATGTTTCTATACATGTTGGATGCCGCCCAGCGTGCCTGGGGCAACCCAGTCCGTTGCGTGGGGCATAAAGAATAAAATTATCATTATGGAATGGGGCGACCCGCTGTGTGTGTGTGTGTGTGTGTGTGTTTGTGATTAATGCACTTGGAGGGAAGAGCTGGCTGGAACTCTAAACAGAAGCAGCAGAACGCACTGCAACATTTGGTTGCAGGTCCCATTTGCCACATACCACAGATGAAGTCCCTACTTTGAAGCATTTACCATATAGAAATCCTCCTCCTCCTTTTGGACTGACAAGTGTAAAAGCATGAGACAAAAGGAGCTGGAAGGAAAGAGGAAACTTTGCACAATCTGGAAGAGAGTGAAAGAAGAAAAGAGTGGTAAAGGAACTAAACAAAACACACACACACACACACACACACACACACACACACAGACACAATAGGTGGGGGGGGAGAAGAAAAAAATCCAAATCAAGAGGGAAAAGAGAGAGAGAAATTGGGTGGCCTGAGCGCAGGCCAATGGCCTGAGCGCAGGCCAATGGCCTGAGCGCAGGCCAATGGCCTGAGCGCAGGCCAATGGCCTGAGCGCAGGCCAATGGCCTGAGCGCAGGCCAATGGCCTGAGCGCAGGCCAATGGCCTGAGCGCAGGCCAATGGCCTGAGCGCAGGCCAATGGCCTGAGCGCAGGCCAATGGCCTGAGCGCAGGCCAATGGCCTGAGCGCAGGCCAATGGCCTGAGCGCAGGCCAATGGCCTGAGCGCAGGCCAATGGCCTGAGCGCAGGCCAATGGCCTGAGCGCAGGCCAATGGCCTGAGCGCAGGCCAATGGCCTGAGCGCAGGCCAATGGCCTGAGCGCAGGCCAATGGCCTGAGCGCAGGCCAATGGCCTGAGCGCAGGCCAGGCCTGCTGGTTTTATACCTGCTGCTGGGATTGACAAAGCTGCCTCTGATTGGTTGCAAAGGCTGCTGGGATTGACAAGGCTGCCTCTGGTTGGTTAACCAGGCATTCTTTGATTGACAAGGCATCTGTCCCTCCCCTTCACCTCATTGCTCACCAATTAACCCATTAACTAACGTCTAGCCGAACCAATCAACCCACTTGAAGGATTACTGTTCATCTTTTTTTCTTAGGGTGTCCCTTTGTTCATTGGAGAAATGTTGGGGGGTATGGAGTTCTCCGACTCCCGAGCCATCTGAAGGCAAGCCTGTACAGTGAAGGGTTTTGTTTAAAACGTCTAGTGTTTTATTATGTTTCTATACATGTTGGATGCCGCCCAGCGTGCCTGGGGCAACCCAGTCCGTTGCGTGGGGCATAAAGAATAAAATTATCATTATGGAATGGGGCGACCCGCTGTGTGTGTGTGTGTGTGTGTGTGTGTGTTTGTGATTAATGCACTTGGAGGGAAGAGCTGGCTGGAACTCTAAACAGAAGCAGCAGAACGCACTGCAACATTTGGTTGCAGGTCCCATTTGCCACATACCACAGATGAAGTCCCTACTTTGAAGCATTTACCATATAGAAATCCTCCTCCTCCTTTTGGACTGACAAGTGTAAAAGCATGAGACAAAAGGAGCTGGAAGGAAAGAGGAAACTTTGCACAATCTGGAAGAGAGTGAAAGAAGAAAAGAGTGGTAAAGGAACTAAACAAAACACACACACACACACACACACACACACACACACACACACAGACACAATAGGTGGGGGGGGAGAAGAAAAAAATCCAAATCAAGAGGGAAAAGAGAGAGAGAAATTGGGTGGCCTGAGCGCAGGCCAATGGCCTGAGCGCAGGCCAATGGCCTGAGCGCAGGCCAATGGCCTGAGCGCAGGCCAATGGCCTGAGCGCAGGCCAATGGCCTGAGCGCAGGCCAATGGCCTGAGCGCAGGCCAATGGCCTGAGCGCAGGCCAATGGCCTGAGCGCAGGCCAATGGCCTGAGCGCAGGCCAATGGCCTGAGCGCAGGCCAATGGCCTGAGCGCAGGCCAATGGCCTGAGCGCAGGCCAATGGCCTGAGCGCAGGCCAATGGCCTGAGCGCAGGCCAATGGCCTGAGCGCAGGCCAATGGCCTGAGCGCAGGCCAATGGCCTGAGCGCAGGCCAATGGCCTGAGCGCAGGCCAATGGCCTGAGCGCAGGCCAATGGCCTGAGCGCAGGCCAGGCCTGCTGGTTTTATACCTGCTGCTGGGATTGACAAAGCTGCCTCTGATTGGTTGCAAAGGCTGCTGGGATTGACAAGGCTGCCTCTGGTTGGTTAACCAGGCATTCTTTGATTGACAAGGCATCTGTCCCTCCCCTTCACCTCATTGCTCACCAATTAACCCATTAACTAACGTCTAGCCGAACCAATCAACCCACTTGAAGGATTACTGTTCATCTTTTTTTCTTAGGGTGTCCCTTTGTTCATTGGAGAAATGTTGGGGGGTATGGAGTTCTCCGACTCCCGAGCCATCTGAAGGCAAGCCTGTACAGTGAAGGGTTTTGTTTAAAACGTCTAGTGTTTTATTATGTTTCTATACATGTTGGATGCCGCCCAGCGTGCCTGGGGCAACCCAGTCCGTTGCGTGGGGCATAAAGAATAAAATTATCATTATGGAATGGGGCGACCCGCTGTGTGTGTGTGTGTTTGTGATTAATGCACTTGGAGGGAAGAGCTGGCTGGAACTCTAAACAGAAGCAGCAGAACGCACTGCAACATTTGGTTGCAGGTCCCATTTGCCACATACCACAGATGAAGTCCCTACTTTGAAGCATTTACCATATAGAAATCCTCCTCCTCCTTTTGGACTGACAAGTGTAAAAGCATGAGACAAAAGGAGCTGGAAGGAAAGAGGAAACTTTGCACAATCTGGAAGAGAGTGAAAGAAGAAAAGAGTGGTAAAGGAACTAAACAAAACACACACACACACACACACACACACAATAGGTGGGGGGGGGAGAAGAAAAAAATCCAAATCAAGAGGGAAAAGAGAGAGAGAAATTGGGTGGCCTGAGCGCAGGCCAATGGCCTGCTGGTTTTATACCTGCTGCTGGGATTGACAAAGCTGCCTCTGATTGGTTGCAAAGGCTGCTGGGATTGACAAGGCTGCCTCTGGTTGGTTAACCAGGCATTCTTTGATTGACAAGGCATCTGTCCCTCCCCTTCACCTCATTGCTCACCAATTAACCCATTAACTAACGTCTAGCCGAACCAATCAACCCACTTGAAGGATTACTGTTCATCTTTTTTTCTTAGGGTGTCCCTTTGTTCATTGGAGAAATGTTGGGGGGTATGGAGTTCTCCGACTCCCGAGCCATCTGAAGGCAAGCCTGTACAGTGAAGGGTTTTGTTTAAAACGTCTAGTGTTTTATTATGTTTCTATACATGTTGGATGCCGCCCAGCGTGCCTGGGGCAACCCAGTCCGTTGCGTGGGGCATAAAGAATAAAATTATCATTATGGAATGGGGCGACCCGCTGTGTGTGTGTGTGTTTGTGATTAATGCACTTGGAGGGAAGAGCTGGCTGGAACTCTAAACAGAAGCAGCAGAACGCACTGCAACATTTGGTTGCAGGTCCCATTTGCCACATACCACAGATGAAGTCCCTACTTTGAAGCATTTACCATATAGAAATCCTCCTCCTCCTTTTGGACTGACAAGTGTAAAAGCATGAGACAAAAGGAGCTGGAAGGAAAGAGGAAACTTTGCACAATCTGGAAGAGAGTGAAAGAAGAAAAGAGTGGTAAAGGAACTAAACAAAACACACACACACACACACACACACACACACACACACAGACACAATAGGTGGGGGGGGAGAAGAAAAAAATCCAAATCAAGAGGGAAAAGAGAGAGAGAAATTGGGTGGCCTGAGCGCAGGCCAATGGCCTGAGCGCAGGCCAATGGCCTGAGCGCAGGCCAATGGCCTGAGCGCAGGCCAATGGCCTGAGCGCAGGCCAATGGCCTGAGCGCAGGCCAATGGCCTGAGCGCAGGCCAATGGCCTGAGCGCAGGCCAATGGCCTGAGCGCAGGCCAATGGCCTGAGCGCAGGCCAATGGCCTGAGCGCAGGCCAATGGCCTGAGCGCAGGCCAATGGCCTGAGCGCAGGCCAATGGCCTGAGCGCAGGCCAATGGCCTGAGCGCAGGCCAATGGCCTGAGCGCAGGCCAATGGCCTGAGCGCAGGCCAATGGCCTGAGCGCAGGCCAATGGCCTGAGCGCAGGCCAGGCCTGCTGGTTTTATACCTGCTGCTGGGATTGACAAAGCTGCCTCTGATTGGTTGCAAAGGCTGCTGGGATTGACAAGGCTGCCTCTGGTTGGTTAACCAGGCATTCTTTGATTGACAAGGCATCTGTCCCTCCCCTTCACCTCATTGCTCACCAATTAACCCATTAACTAACGTCTAGCCGAACCAATCAACCCACTTGAAGGATTACTGTTCATCTTTTTTTCTTAGGGTGTCCCTTTGTTCATTGGAGAAATGTTGGGGGGTATGGAGTTCTCCGACTCCCGAGCCATCTGAAGGCAAGCCTGTACAGTGAAGGGTTTTGTTTAAAACGTCTAGTGTTTTATTATGTTTCTATACATGTTGGATGCCGCCCAGCGTGCCTGGGGCAACCCAGTCCGTTGCGTGGGGCATAAAGAATAAAATTATCATTATGGAATGGGGCGACCCGCTGTGTGTGTGTGTGTGTGTGTGTGTGTGTTTGTGATTAATGCACTTGGAGGGAAGAGCTGGCTGGAACTCTAAACAGAAGCAGCAGAACGCACTGCAACATTTGGTTGCAGGTCCCATTTGCCACATACCACAGATGAAGTCCCTACTTTGAAGCATTTACCATATAGAAATCCTCCTCCTCCTTTTGGACTGACAAGTGTAAAAGCATGAGACAAAAGGAGCTGGAAGGAAAGAGGAAACTTTGCACAATCTGGAAGAGAGTGAAAGAAGAAAAGAGTGGTAAAGGAACTAAACAAAACACACACACACACACACACACACACACACACACACACACAGACACAATAGGTGGGGGGGGAGAAGAAAAAAATCCAAATCAAGAGGGAAAAGAGAGAGAGAAATTGGGTGGCCTGAGCGCAGGCCAATGGCCTGAGCGCAGGCCAATGGCCTGAGCGCAGGCCAATGGCCTGAGCGCAGGCCAATGGCCTGAGCGCAGGCCAATGGCCTGAGCGCAGGCCAATGGCCTGAGCGCAGGCCAATGGCCTGAGCGCAGGCCAATGGCCTGAGCGCAGGCCAATGGCCTGAGCGCAGGCCAATGGCCTGAGCGCAGGCCAATGGCCTGAGCGCAGGCCAATGGCCTGAGCGCAGGCCAATGGCCTGAGCGCAGGCCAATGGCCTGAGCGCAGGCCAATGGCCTGAGCGCAGGCCAATGGCCTGAGCGCAGGCCAATGGCCTGAGCGCAGGCCAATGGCCTGAGCGCAGGCCAATGGCCTGAGCGCAGGCCAATGGCCTGAGCGCAGGCCAGGCCTGCTGGTTTTATACCTGCTGCTGGGATTGACAAAGCTGCCTCTGATTGGTTGCAAAGGCTGCTGGGATTGACAAGGCTGCCTCTGGTTGGTTAACCAGGCATTCTTTGATTGACAAGGCATCTGTCCCTCCCCTTCACCTCATTGCTCACCAATTAACCCATTAACTAACGTCTAGCCGAACCAATCAACCCACTTGAAGGATTACTGTTCATCTTTTTTTCTTAGGGTGTCCCTTTGTTCATTGGAGAAATGTTGGGGGGTATGGAGTTCTCCGACTCCCGAGCCATCTGAAGGCAAGCCTGTACAGTGAAGGGTTTTGTTTAAAACGTCTAGTGTTTTATTATGTTTCTATACATGTTGGATGCCGCCCAGCGTGCCTGGGGCAACCCAGTCCGTTGCGTGGGGCATAAAGAATAAAATTATCATTATGGAATGGGGCGACCCGCTGTGTGTGTGTGTGTGTGTGTGTGTGTGTTTGTGATTAATGCACTTGGAGGGAAGAGCTGGCTGGAACTCTAAACAGAAGCAGCAGAACGCACTGCAACATTTGGTTGCAGGTCCCATTTGCCACATACCACAGATGAAGTCCCTACTTTGAAGCATTTACCATATAGAAATCCTCCTCCTCCTTTTGGACTGACAAGTGTAAAAGCATGAGACAAAAGGAGCTGGAAGGAAAGAGGAAACTTTGCACAATCTGGAAGAGAGTGAAAGAAGAAAAGAGTGGTAAAGGAACTAAACAAAACACACACACACACACACACACACACACACACACAATAGGTGGGGGGGGAGAAGAAAAAAATCCAAATCAAGAGGGAAAAGAGAGAGAGAAATTGGGTGGCCTGAGCGCAGGCCAATGGCCTGCTGGTTTTATACCTGCTGCTGGGATTGACAAAGCTGCCTCTGATTGGTTGCAAAGGCTGCTGGGATTGACAAGGCTGCCTCTGGTTGGTTAACCAGGCATTCTTTGATTGACAAGGCATCTGTCCCTCCCCTTCACCTCATTGCTCACCAATTAACCCATTAACTAACGTCTAGCCGAACCAATCAACCCACTTGAAGGATTACTGTTCATCTTTTTTTCTTAGGGTGTCCCTTTGTTCATTGGAGAAATGTTGGGGGGTATGGAGTTCTCCGACTCCCGAGCCATCTGAAGGCAAGCCTGTACAGTGAAGGGTTTTGTTTAAAACGTCTAGTGTTTTATTATGTTTCTATACATGTTGGATGCCGCCCAGCGTGCCTGGGGCAACCCAGTCCGTTGCGTGGGGCATAAAGAATAAAATTATCATTATGGAATGGGGCGACCCGCTGTGTGTGTGTGTGTGTGTGTGTTTGTGATTAATGCACTTGGAGGGAAGAGCTGGCTGGAACTCTAAACAGAAGCAGCAGAACGCACTGCAACATTTGGTTGCAGGTCCCATTTGCCACATACCACAGATGAAGTCCCTACTTTGAAGCATTTACCATATAGAAATCCTCCTCCTCCTTTTGGACTGACAAGTGTAAAAGCATGAGACAAAAGGAGCTGGAAGGAAAGAGGAAACTTTGCACAATCTGGAAGAGAGTGAAAGAAGAAAAGAGTGGTAAAGGAACTAAACAAAACACACACACACACACACACACACACACACACACACAATAGGTGGGGGGGGGAGAAGAAAAAAATCCAAATCAAGAGGGAAAAGAGAGAGAGAAATTGGGTGGCCTGAGCGCAGGCCAATGGCCTGAGCGCAGGCCAATGGCCTGAGCGCAGGCCAATGGCCTGAGCGCAGGCCAATGGCCTGAGCGCAGGCCAATGGCCTGAGCGCAGGCCAATGGCCTGAGCGCAGGCCAATGGCCTGAGCGCAGGCCAATGGCCTGAGCGCAGGCCAATGGCCTGAGCGCAGGCCAATGGCCTGAGCGCAGGCCAATGGCCTGAGCGCAGGCCAATGGCCTGAGCGCAGGCCAATGGCCTGAGCGCAGGCCAATGGCCTGAGCGCAGGCCAATGGCCTGAGCGCAGGCCAATGGCCTGAGCGCAGGCCAATGGCCTGAGCGCAGGCCAGGCCTGCTGGTTTTATACCTGCTGCTGGGATTGACAAAGCTGCCTCTGATTGGTTGCAAAGGCTGCTGGGATTGACAAGGCTGCCTCTGGTTGGTTAACCAGGCATTCTTTGATTGACAAGGCATCTGTCCCTCCCCCTCACCTCATTGCTCACCAATTAACCCATTAACTAACGTCTAGCCGAACCAATCAACCCACTTGAAGGATTACTGTTCATCTTTTTTTCTTAGGGTGTCCCTTTGTTCATTGGAGAAATGTTGGGGGGTATGGAGTTCTCCGACTCCCGAGCCATCTGAAGGCAAGCCTGTACAGTGAAGGGTTTTGTTTAAAACGTCTAGTGTTTTATTATGTTTCTATACATGTTGGATGCCGCCCAGCGTGCCTGGGGCAACCCAGTCCGTTGCGTGGGGCATAAAGAATAAAATTATCATTATGGAATGGGGCGACCCGCTGTGTGTGTGTGTGTGTGTGTGTGTGTGTTTGTGATTAATGCACTTGGAGGGAAGAGCTGGCTGGAACTCTAAACAGAAGCAGCAGAACGCACTGCAACATTTGGTTGCAGGTCCCATTTGCCACATACCACAGATGAAGTCCCTACTTTGAAGCATTTACCATATAGAAATCCTCCTCCTCCTTTTGGACTGACAAGTGTAAAAGCATGAGACAAAAGGAGCTGGAAGGAAAGAGGAAACTTTGCACAATCTGGAAGAGAGTGAAAGAAGAAAAGAGTGGTAAAGGAACTAAACAAAACACACACACACACACACACACACACACACACACACAGACACAATAGGTGGGGGGGGAGAAGAAAAAAATCCAAATCAAGAGGGAAAAGAGAGAGAGAAATTGGGTGGCCTGAGCGCAGGCCAGGCCTGCTGGTTTTATACCTGCTGCTGGGATTGACAAAGCTGCCTCTGATTGGTTGCAAAGGCTGCTGGGATTGACAAGGCTGCCTCTGGTTGGTTAACCAGGCATTCTTTGATTGACAAGGCATCTGTCCCTCCCCTTCACCTCATTGCTCACCAATTAACCCATTAACTAACGTCTAGCCGAACCAATCAACCCACTTGAAGGATTACTGTTCATCTTTTTTTCTTAGGGTGTCCCTTTGTTCATTGGAGAAATGTTGGGGGGTATGGAGTTCTCCGACTCCCGAGCCATCTGAAGGCAAGCCTGTACAGTGAAGGGTTTTGTTTAAAACGTCTAGTGTTTTATTATGTTTCTATACATGTTGGATGCCGCCCAGCGTGCCTGGGGCAACCCAGTCCGTTGCGTGGGGCATAAAGAATAAAATTATCATTATGGAATGGGGCGACCCGCTGTGTGTGTGTGTGTGTGTTTGTGATTAATGCACTTGGAGGGAAGAGCTGGCTGGAACTCTAAACAGAAGCAGCAGAACGCACTGCAACATTTGGTTGCAGGTCCCATTTGCCACATACCACAGATGAAGTCCCTACTTTGAAGCATTTACCATATAGAAATCCTCCTCCTCCTTTTGGACTGACAAGTGTAAAAGCATGAGACAAAAGGAGCTGGAAGGAAAGAGGAAACTTTGCACAATCTGGAAGAGAGTGAAAGAAGAAAAGAGTGGTAAAGGAACTAAACAAAACACACACACACACACACACACACAATAGGTGGGGGGGGGAGAAGAAAAAAATCCAAATCAAGAGGGAAAAGAGAGAGAGAAATTGGGTGGCCTGAGCGCAGGCCAATGGCCTGAGCGCAGGCCAATGGCCTGAGCGCAGGCCAATGGCCTGAGCGCAGGCCAATGGCCTGAGCGCAGGCCAATGGCCTGAGCGCAGGCCAATGGCCTGAGCGCAGGCCAATGGCCTGAGCGCAGGCCAATGGCCTGAGCGCAGGCCAATGGCCTGAGCGCAGGCCAATGGCCTGAGCGCAGGCCAATGGCCTGAGCGCAGGCCAATGGCCTGAGCGCAGGCCAGGCCTGCTGGTTTTATACCTGCTGCTGGGATTGACAAAGCTGCCTCTGATTGGTTGCAAAGGCTGCTGGGATTGACAAGGCTGCCTCTGGTTGGTTAACCAGGCATTCTTTGATTGACAAGGCATCTGTCCCTCCCCTTCACCTCATTGCTCACCAATTAACCCATTAACTAACGTCTAGCCGAACCAATCAACCCACTTGAAGGATTACTGTTCATCTTTTTTTCTTAGGGTGTCCCTTTGTTCATTGGAGAAATGTTGGGGGGTATGGAGTTCTCCGACTCCCGAGCCATCTGAAGGCAAGCCTGTACAGTGAAGGGTTTTGTTTAAAACGTCTAGTGTTTTATTATGTTTCTATACATGTTGGATGCCGCCCAGCGTTCCTGGGGCAACCCAGTCCGTTGCGTGGGGCATAAAGAATAAAATTATCATTATGGAATGGGGCGACCCGCTGTGTGTGTGTGTGTGTGTGTGTGTTTGTGATTAATGCACTTGGAGGGAAGAGCTGGCTGGAACTCTAAACAGAAGCAGCAGAACGCACTGCAACATTTGGTTGCAGGTCCCATTTGCCACATACCACAGATGAAGTCCCTACTTTGAAGCATTTACCATATAGAAATCCTCCTCCTCCTTTTGGACTGACAAGTGTAAAAGCATGAGACAAAAGGAGCTGGAAGGAAAGAGGAAACTTTGCACAATCTGGAAGAGAGTGAAAGAAGAAAAGAGTGGTAAAGGAACTAAACAAAACACACACACACACACACACACACACACACACACACAATAGGTGGGGGGGGAGAAGAAAAAAATCCAAATCAAGAGGGAAAAGAGAGAGAGAAATTGGGTGGCCTGAGCGCAGGCCAATGGCCTGCTGGTTTTATACCTGCTGCTGGGATTGACAAAGCTGCCTCTGATTGGTTGCAAAGGCTGCTGGGATTGACAAGGCTGCCTCTGGTTGGTTAACCAGGCATTCTTTGATTGACAAGGCATCTGTCCCTCCCCTTCACCTCATTGCTCACCAATTAACCCATTAACTAACGTCTAGCCGAACCAATCAACCCACTTGAAGGATTACTGTTCATCTTTTTTTCTTAGGGTGTCCCTTTGTTCATTGGAGAAATGTTGGGGGGTATGGAGTTCTCCGACTCCCGAGCCATCTGAAGGCAAGCCTGTACAGTGAAGGGTTTTGTTTAAAACGTCTAGTGTTTTATTATGTTTCTATACATGTTGGATGCCGCCCAGCGTGCCTGGGGCAACCCAGTCCGTTGCGTGGGGCATAAAGAATAAAATTATCATTATGGAATGGGGCGACCCGCTGTGTGTGTGTGTGTGTGTGTGTGTGTGTTTGTGATTAATGCACTTGGAGGGAAGAGCTGGCTGGAACTCTAAACAGAAGCAGCAGAACGCACTGCAACATTTGGTTGCAGGTCCCATTTGCCACATACCACAGATGAAGTCCCTACTTTGAAGCATTTACCATATAGAAATCCTCCTCCTCCTTTTGGACTGACAAGTGTAAAAGCATGAGACAAAAGGAGCTGGAAGGAAAGAGGAAACTTTGCACAATCTGGAAGAGAGTGAAAGAAGAAAAGAGTGGTAAAGGAACTAAACAAAACACACACACACACACACACACACACACACACACAATAGGTGGGGGGGGAGAAGAAAAAAATCCAAATCAAGAGGGAAAAGAGAGAGAGAAATTGGGTGGCCTGAGCGCAGGCCAATGGCCTGCTGGTTTTATACCTGCTGCTGGGATTGACAAAGCTGCCTCTGATTGGTTGCAAAGGCTGCTGGGATTGACAAGGCTGCCTCTGGTTGGTTAACCAGGCATTCTTTGATTGACAAGGCATCTGTCCCTCCCCTTCACCTCATTGCTCACCAATTAACCCATTAACTAACGTCTAGCCGAACCAATCAACCCACTTGAAGGATTACTGTTCATCTTTTTTTCTTAGGGTGTCCCTTTGTTCATTGGAGAAATGTTGGGGGGTATGGAGTTCTCCGACTCCCGAGCCATCTGAAGGCAAGCCTGTACAGTGAAGGGTTTTGTTTAAAACGTCTAGTGTTTTATTATGTTTCTATACATGTTGGATGCCGCCCAGCGTGCCTGGGGCAACCCAGTCCGTTGCGTGGGGCATAAAGAATAAAATTATCATTATGGAATGGGGCGACCCGCTGTGTGTGTGTGTGTGTGTGTGTTTGTGATTAATGCACTTGGAGGGAAGAGCTGGCTGGAACTCTAAACAGAAGCAGCAGAACGCACTGCAACATTTGGTTGCAGGTCCCATTTGCCACATACCACAGATGAAGTCCCTACTTTGAAGCATTTACCATATAGAAATCCTCCTCCTCCTTTTGGACTGACAAGTGTAAAAGCATGAGACAAAAGGAGCTGGAAGGAAAGAGGAAACTTTGCACAATCTGGAAGAGAGTGAAAGAAGAAAAGAGTGGTAAAGGAACTAAACAAAACACACACACACACACACACACACACACACACACACAATAGGTGGGGGGGGGAGAAGAAAAAAATCCAAATCAAGAGGGAAAAGAGAGAGAGAAATTGGGTGGCCTGAGCGCAGGCCAATGGCCTGAGCGCAGGCCAATGGCCTGAGCGCAGGCCAATGGCCTGAGCGCAGGCCAATGGCCTGAGCGCAGGCCAATGGCCTGAGCGCAGGCCAATGGCCTGAGCGCAGGCCAATGGCCTGAGCGCAGGCCAATGGCCTGAGCGCAGGCCAATGGCCTGAGCGCAGGCCAATGGCCTGAGCGCAGGCCAATGGCCTGAGCGCAGGCCAATGGCCTGAGCGCAGGCCAATGGCCTGAGCGCAGGCCAATGGCCTGAGCGCAGGCCAATGGCCTGAGCGCAGGCCAATGGCCTGAGCGCAGGCCAATGGCCTGAGCGCAGGCCAATGGCCTGAGCGCAGGCCAATGGCCTGAGCGCAGGCCAATGGCCTGAGCGCAGGCCAATGGCCTGAGCGCAGGCCAGGCCTGCTGGTTTTATACCTGCTGCTGGGATTGACAAAGCTGCCTCTGATTGGTTGCAAAGGCTGCTGGGATTGACAAGGCTGCCTCTGGTTGGTTAACCAGGCATTCTTTGATTGACAAGGCATCTGTCCCTCCCCTTCACCTCATTGCTCACCAATTAACCCATTAACTAACGTCTAGCCGAACCAATCAACCCACTTGAAGGATTACTGTTCATCTTTTTTTCTTAGGGTGTCCCTTTGTTCATTGGAGAAATGTTGGGGGGTATGGAGTTCTCCGACTCCCGAGCCATCTGAAGGCAAGCCTGTACAGTGAAGGGTTTTGTTTAAAACGTCTAGTGTTTTATTATGTTTCTATACATGTTGGATGCCGCCCAGCGTGCCTGGGGCAACCCAGTCCGTTGCGTGGGGCATAAAGAATAAAATTATCATTATGGAATGGGGCGACCCGCTGTGTGTGTGTGTGTGTGTGTGTGTGTTTGTGATTAATGCACTTGGAGGGAAGAGCTGGCTGGAACTCTAAACAGAAGCAGCAGAACGCACTGCAACATTTGGTTGCAGGTCCCATTTGCCACATACCACAGATGAAGTCCCTACTTTGAAGCATTTACCATATAGAAATCCTCCTCCTCCTTTTGGACTGACAAGTGTAAAAGCATGAGACAAAAGGAGCTGGAAGGAAAGAGGAAACTTTGCACAATCTGGAAGAGAGTGAAAGAAGAAAAGAGTGGTAAAGGAACTAAACAAAACACACACACACACACACACACACAATAGGTGGGGGGGGGAGAAGAAAAAAATCCAAATCAAGAGGGAAAAGAGAGAGAGAAATTGGGTGGCCTGAGCGCAGGCCAATGGCCTGCTGGTTTTATACCTGCTGCTGGGATTGACAAAGCTGCCTCTGATTGGTTGCAAAGGCTGCTGGGATTGACAAGGCTGCCTCTGGTTGGTTAACCAGGCATTCTTTGATTGACAAGGCATCTGTCCCTCCCCTTCACCTCATTGCTCACCAATTAACCCATTAACTAACGTCTAGCCGAACCAATCAACCCACTTGAAGGATTACTGTTCATCTTTTTTTCTTAGGGTGTCCCTTTGTTCATTGGAGAAATGTTGGGGGGTATGGAGTTCTCCGACTCCCGAGCCATCTGAAGGCAAGCCTGTACAGTGAAGGGTTTTGTTTAAAACGTCTAGTGTTTTATTATGTTTCTATACATGTTGGATGCCGCCCAGCGTGCCTGGGGCAACCCAGTCCGTTGCGTGGGGCATAAAGAATAAAATTATCATTATGGAATGGGGCGACCCGCTGTGTGTGTGTGTGTGTGTGTGTGTGTGTTTGTGATTAATGCACTTGGAGGGAAGAGCTGGCTGGAACTCTAAACAGAAGCAGCAGAACGCACTGCAACATTTGGTTGCAGGTCCCATTTGCCACATACCACAGATGAAGTCCCTACTTTGAAGCATTTACCATATAGAAATCCTCCTCCTCCTTTTGGACTGACAAGTGTAAAAGCATGAGACAAAAGGAGCTGGAAGGAAAGAGGAAACTTTGCACAATCTGGAAGAGAGTGAAAGAAGAAAAGAGTGGTAAAGGAACTAAACAAAACACACACACACACACACACACACACACACACACACACAATAGGTGGGGGGGGGGAGAAGAAAAAAATCCAAATCAAGAGGGAAAAGAGAGAGAGAAATTGGGTGGCCTGAGCGCAGGCCAATGGCCTGAGCGCAGGCCAATGGCCTGAGCGCAGGCCAATGGCCTGAGCGCAGGCCAATGGCCTGAGCGCAGGCCAATGGCCTGAGCGCAGGCCAATGGCCTGAGCGCAGGCCAATGGCCTGAGCGCAGGCCAATGGCCTGAGCGCAGGCCAATGGCCTGAGCGCAGGCCAATGGCCTGAGCGCAGGCCAATGGCCTGAGCGCAGGCCAATGGCCTGAGCGCAGGCCAATGGCCTGAGCGCAGGCCAATGGCCTGAGCGCAGGCCAATGGCCTGAGCGCAGGCCAATGGCCTGAGCGCAGGCCAGGCCTGCTGGTTTTATACCTGCTGCTGGGATTGACAAAGCTGCCTCTGATTGGTTGCAAAGGCTGCTGGGATTGACAAGGCTGCCTCTGGTTGGTTAACCAGGCATTCTTTGATTGACAAGGCATCTGTCCCTCCCCTTCACCTCATTGCTCACCAATTAACCCATTAACTAACGTCTAGCCGAACCAATCAACCCACTTGAAGGATTACTGTTCATCTTTTTTTCTTAGGGTGTCCCTTTGTTCATTGGAGAAATGTTGGGGGGTATGGAGTTCTCCGACTCCCGAGCCATCTGAAGGCAAGCCTGTACAGTGAAGGGTTTTGTTTAAAACGTCTAGTGTTTTATTATGTTTCTATACATGTTGGATGCCGCCCAGCGTGCCTGGGGCAACCCAGTCCGTTGCGTGGGGCATAAAGAATAAAATTATCATTATGGAATGGGGCGACCCGCTGTGTGTGTGTGTGTGTGTGTGTGTGTTTGTGATTAATGCACTTGGAGGGAAGAGCTGGCTGGAACTCTAAACAGAAGCAGCAGAACGCACTGCAACATTTGGTTGCAGGTCCCATTTGCCACATACCACAGATGAAGTCCCTACTTTGAAGCATTTACCATATAGAAATCCTCCTCCTCCTTTTGGACTGACAAGTGTAAAAGCATGAGACAAAAGGAGCTGGAAGGAAAGAGGAAACTTTGCACAATCTGGAAGAGAGTGAAAGAAGAAAAGAGTGGTAAAGGAACTAAACAAAACACACACACACACACACACACACACACACACAATAGGTGGGGGGGGGGAGAAGAAAAAAATCCAAATCAAGAGGGAAAAGAGAGAGAGAAATTGGGTGGCCTGAGCGCAGGCCAATGGCCTGAGCGCAGGCCAATGGCCTGAGCGCAGGCCAATGGCCTGAGCGCAGGCCAATGGCCTGAGCGCAGGCCAATGGCCTGAGCGCAGGCCAATGGCCTGAGCGCAGGCCAATGGCCTGAGCGCAGGCCAATGGCCTGAGCGCAGGCCAATGGCCTGAGCGCAGGCCAATGGCCTGAGCGCAGGCCAATGGCCTGAGCGCAGGCCAATGGCCTGAGCGCAGGCCAATGGCCTGAGCGCAGGCCAATGGCCTGAGCGCAGGCCAATGGCCTGAGCGCAGGCCAATGGCCTGAGCGCAGGCCAGGCCTGCTGGTTTTATACCTGCTGCTGGGATTGACAAAGCTGCCTCTGATTGGTTGCAAAGGCTGCTGGGATTGACAAGGCTGCCTCTGGTTGGTTAACCAGGCATTCTTTGATTGACAAGGCATCTGTCCCTCCCCTTCACCTCATTGCTCACCAATTAACCCATTAACTAACGTCTAGCCGAACCAATCAACCCACTTGAAGGATTACTGTTCATCTTTTTTTCTTAGGGTGTCCCTTTGTTCATTGGAGAAATGTTGGGGGGTATGGAGTTCTCCGACTCCCGAGCCATCTGAAGGCAAGCCTGTACAGTGAAGGGTTTTGTTTAAAACGTCTAGTGTTTTATTATGTTTCTATACATGTTGGATGCCGCCCAGCGTGCCTGGGGCAACCCAGTCCGTTGCGTGGGGCATAAAGAATAAAATTATCATTATGGAATGGGGCGACCCGCTGTGTGTGTGTGTGTGTGTGTGTGTGTGTTTGTGATTAATGCACTTGGAGGGAAGAGCTGGCTGGAACTCTAAACAGAAGCAGCAGAACGCACTGCAACATTTGGTTGCAGGTCCCATTTGCCACATACCACAGATGAAGTCCCTACTTTGAAGCATTTACCATATAGAAATCCTCCTCCTCCTTTTGGACTGACAAGTGTAAAAGCATGAGACAAAAGGAGCTGGAAGGAAAGAGGAAACTTTGCACAATCTGGAAGAGAGTGAAAGAAGAAAAGAGTGGTAAAGGAACTAAACAAAACACACACACACACACACAATAGGTGGGGGGGGGGAGAAGAAAAAAATCCAAATCAAGAGGGAAAAGAGAGAGAGAAATTGGGTGGCCTGAGCGCAGGCCAGGCCTGCTGGTTTTATACCTGCTGCTGGGATTGACAAAGCTGCCTCTGATTGGTTGCAAAGGCTGCTGGGATTGACAAGGCTGCCTCTGGTTGGTTAACCAGGCATTCTTTGATTGACAAGGCATCTGTCCCTCCCCTTCACCTCATTGCTCACCAATTAACCCATTAACTAACGTCTAGCCGAACCAATCAACCCACTTGAAGGATTACTGTTCATCTTTTTTTCTTAGGGTGTCCCTTTGTTCATTGGAGAAATGTTGGGGGGTATGGAGTTCTCCGACTCCCGAGCCATCTGAAGGCAAGCCTGTACAGTGAAGGGTTTTGTTTAAAACGTCTAGTGTTTTATTATGTTTCTATACATGTTGGATGCCGCCCAGCGTGCCTGGGGCAACCCAGTCCGTTGCGTGGGGCATAAAGAATAAAATTATCATTATGGAATGGGGCGACCCGCTGTGTGTGTGTGTGTGTGTGTGTGTGTTTGTGATTAATGCACTTGGAGGGAAGAGCTGGCTGGAACTCTAAACAGAAGCAGCAGAACGCACTGCAACATTTGGTTGCAGGTCCCATTTGCCACATACCACAGATGAAGTCCCTACTTTGAAGCATTTACCATATAGAAATCCTCCTCCTCCTTTTGGACTGACAAGTGTAAAAGCATGAGACAAAAGGAGCTGGAAGGAAAGAGGAAACTTTGCACAATCTGGAAGAGAGTGAAAGAAGAAAAGAGTGGTAAAGGAACTAAACAAAACACACACACACACACACACACACACACACACACACAATAGGTGGGGGGGGAGAAGAAAAAAATCCAAATCAAGAGGGAAAAGAGAGAGAGAAATTGGGTGGCCTGAGCGCAGGCCAATGGCCTGAGCGCAGGCCAATGGCCTGAGCGCAGGCCAATGGCCTGAGCGCAGGCCAATGGCCTGAGCGCAGGCCAATGGCCTGAGCGCAGGCCAATGGCCTGAGCGCAGGCCAATGGCCTGAGCGCAGGCCAATGGCCTGAGCGCAGGCCAATGGCCTGAGCGCAGGCCAATGGCCTGAGCGCAGGCCAATGGCCTGAGCGCAGGCCAATGGCCTGAGCGCAGGCCAATGGCCTGAGCGCAGGCCAATGGCCTGAGCGCAGGCCAGGCCTGCTGGTTTTATACCTGCTGCTGGGATTGACAAAGCTGCCTCTGATTGGTTGCAAAGGCTGCTGGGATTGACAAGGCTGCCTCTGGTTGGTTAACCAGGCATTCTTTGATTGACAAGGCATCTGTCCCTCCCCTTCACCTCATTGCTCACCAATTAACCCATTAACTAACGTCTAGCCGAACCAATCAACCCACTTGAAGGATTACTGTTCATCTTTTTTTCTTAGGGTGTCCCTTTGTTCATTGGAGAAATGTTGGGGGGTATGGAGTTCTCCGACTCCCGAGCCATCTGAAGGCAAGCCTGTACAGTGAAGGGTTTTGTTTAAAACGTCTAGTGTTTTATTATGTTTCTATACATGTTGGATGCCGCCCAGCGTGCCTGGGGCAACCCAGTCCGTTGCGTGGGGCATAAAGAATAAAATTATCATTATGGAATGGGGCGACCCGCTGTGTGTGTGTGTGTTTGTGATTAATGCACTTGGAGGGAAGAGCTGGCTGGAACTCTAAACAGAAGCAGCAGAACGCACTGCAACATTTGGTTGCAGGTCCCATTTGCCACATACCACAGATGAAGTCCCTACTTTGAAGCATTTACCATATAGAAATCCTCCTCCTCCTTTTGGACTGACAAGTGTAAAAGCATGAGACAAAAGGAGCTGGAAGGAAAGAGGAAACTTTGCACAATCTGGAAGAGAGTGAAAGAAGAAAAGAGTGGTAAAGGAACTAAACAAAACACACACACACACACACACACACACAATAGGTGGGGGGGGGGAGAAGAAAAAAATCCAAATCAAGAGGGAAAAGAGAGAGAGAAATTGGGTGGCCTGAGCGCAGGCCAATGGCCTGAGCGCAGGCCAGGCCTGCTGGTTTTATACCTGCTGCTGGGATTGACAAAGCTGCCTCTGATTGGTTGCAAAGGCTGCTGGGATTGACAAGGCTGCCTCTGGTTGGTTAACCAGGCATTCTTTGATTGACAAGGCATCTGTCCCTCCCCTTCACCTCATTGCTCACCAATTAACCCATTAACTAACGTCTAGCCGAACCAATCAACCCACTTGAAGGATTACTGTTCATCTTTTTTTCTTAGGGTGTCCCTTTGTTCATTGGAGAAATGTTGGGGGGTATGGAGTTCTCCGACTCCCGAGCCATCTGAAGGCAAGCCTGTACAGTGAAGGGTTTTGTTTAAAACGTCTAGTGTTTTATTATGTTTCTATACATGTTGGATGCCGCCCAGCGTGCCTGGGGCAACCCAGTCCGTTGCGTGGGGCATAAAGAATAAAATTATCATTATGGAATGGGGCGACCCGCTGTGTGTGTGTGTGTGTGTGTGTGTGTTTGTGATTAATGCACTTGGAGGGAAGAGCTGGCTGGAACTCTAAACAGAAGCAGCAGAACGCACTGCAACATTTGGTTGCAGGTCCCATTTGCCACATACCACAGATGAAGTCCCTACTTTGAAGCATTTACCATATAGAAATCCTCCTCCTCCTTTTGGACTGACAAGTGTAAAAGCATGAGACAAAAGGAGCTGGAAGGAAAGAGGAAACTTTGCACAATCTGGAAGAGAGTGAAAGAAGAAAAGAGTGGTAAAGGAACTAAACAAAACACACACACACACACACACACACAATAGGTGGGGGGGGGAGAAGAAAAAAATCCAAATCAAGAGGGAAAAGAGAGAGAGAAATTGGGTGGCCTGAGCGCAGGCCAATGGCCTGCTGGTTTTATACCTGCTGCTGGGATTGACAAAGCTGCCTCTGATTGGTTGCAAAGGCTGCTGGGATTGACAAGGCTGCCTCTGGTTGGTTAACCAGGCATTCTTTGATTGACAAGGCATCTGTCCCTCCCCTTCACCTCATTGCTCACCAATTAACCCATTAACTAACGTCTAGCCGAACCAATCAACCCACTTGAAGGATTACTGTTCATCTTTTTTTCTTAGGGTGTCCCTTTGTTCATTGGAGAAATGTTGGGGGGTATGGAGTTCTCCGACTCCCGAGCCATCTGAAGGCAAGCCTGTACAGTGAAGGGTTTTGTTTAAAACGTCTAGTGTTTTATTATGTTTCTATACATGTTGGATGCCGCCCAGCGTGCCTGGGGCAACCCAGTCCGTTGCGTGGGGCATAAAGAATAAAATTATCATTATGGAATGGGGCGACCCGCTGTGTGTGTGTGTGTGTGTGTGTGTGTGTTTGTGATTAATGCACTTGGAGGGAAGAGCTGGCTGGAACTCTAAACAGAAGCAGCAGAACGCACTGCAACATTTGGTTGCAGGTCCCATTTGCCACATACCACAGATGAAGTCCCTACTTTGAAGCATTTACCATATAGAAATCCTCCTCCTCCTTTTGGACTGACAAGTGTAAAAGCATGAGACAAAAGGAGCTGGAAGGAAAGAGGAAACTTTGCACAATCTGGAAGAGAGTGAAAGAAGAAAAGAGTGGTAAAGGAACTAAACAAAACACACACACACACACACACACACACACACACACACACACATAGGTGGGGGGGGGGAGAAGAAAAAAATCCAAATCAAGAGGGAAAAGAGAGAGAGAAATTGGGTGGCCTGAGCGCAGGCCAATGGCCTGAGCGCAGGCCAATGGCCTGAGCGCAGGCCAATGGCCTGAGCGCAGGCCAATGGCCTGAGCGCAGGCCAATGGCCTGAGCGCAGGCCAATGGCCTGAGCGCAGGCCAATGGCCTGAGCGCAGGCCAATGGCCTGAGCGCAGGCCAATGGCCTGAGCGCAGGCCAATGGCCTGAGCGCAGGCCAATGGCCTGAGCGCAGGCCAATGGCCTGAGCGCAGGCCAATGGCCTGAGCGCAGGCCAATGGCCTGAGCGCAGGCCAATGGCCTGAGCGCAGGCCAATGGCCTGAGCGCAGGCCAGGCCTGCTGGTTTTATACCTGCTGCTGGGATTGACAAAGCTGCCTCTGATTGGTTGCAAAGGCTGCTGGGATTGACAAGGCTGCCTCTGGTTGGTTAACCAGGCATTCTTTGATTGACAAGGCATCTGTCCCTCCCCTTCACCTCATTGCTCACCAATTAACCCATTAACTAACGTCTAGCCGAACCAATCAACCCACTTGAAGGATTACTGTTCATCTTTTTTTCTTAGGGTGTCCCTTTGTTCATTGGAGAAATGTTGGGGGGTATGGAGTTCTCCGACTCCCGAGCCATCTGAAGGCAAGCCTGTACAGTGAAGGGTTTTGTTTAAAACGTCTAGTGTTTTATTATGTTTCTATACATGTTGGATGCCGCCCAGCGTGCCTGGGGCAACCCAGTCCGTTGCGTGGGGCATAAAGAATAAAATTATCATTATGGAATGGGGCGACCCGCTGTGTGTGTGTGTGTGTGTGTGTGTTTGTGATTAATGCACTTGGAGGGAAGAGCTGGCTGGAACTCTAAACAGAAGCAGCAGAACGCACTGCAACATTTGGTTGCAGGTCCCATTTGCCACATACCACAGATGAAGTCCCTACTTTGAAGCATTTACCATATAGAAATCCTCCTCCTCCTTTTGGACTGACAAGTGTAAAAGCATGAGACAAAAGGAGCTGGAAGGAAAGAGGAAACTTTGCACAATCTGGAAGAGAGTGAAAGAAGAAAAGAGTGGTAAAGGAACTAAACAAAACACACACACACACACACACACACACACACACACACACACAATAGGTGGGGGGGGGGAGAAGAAAAAAATCCAAATCAAGAGGGAAAAGAGAGAGAGAAATTGGGTGGCCTGAGCGCAGGCCAGGCCTGCTGGTTTTATACCTGCTGCTGGGATTGACAAAGCTGCCTCTGATTGGTTGCAAAGGCTGCTGGGATTGACAAGGCTGCCTCTGGTTGGTTAACCAGGCATTCTTTGATTGACAAGGCATCTGTCCCTCCCCTTCACCTCATTGCTCACCAATTAACCCATTAACTAACGTCTAGCCGAACCAATCAACCCACTTGAAGGATTACTGTTCATCTTTTTTTCTTAGGGTGTCCCTTTGTTCATTGGAGAAATGTTGGGGGGTATGGAGTTCTCCGACTCCCGAGCCATCTGAAGGCAAGCCTGTACAGTGAAGGGTTTTGTTTAAAACGTCTAGTGTTTTATTATGTTTCTATACATGTTGGATGCCGCCCAGCGTGCCTGGGGCAACCCAGTCCGTTGCGTGGGGCATAAAGAATAAAATTATCATTATGGAATGGGGCGACCCGCTGTGTGTGTGTGTGTGTGTGTGTGTTTGTGATTAATGCACTTGGAGGGAAGAGCTGGCTGGAACTCTAAACAGAAGCAGCAGAACGCACTGCAACATTTGGTTGCAGGTCCCATTTGCCACATACCACAGATGAAGTCCCTACTTTGAAGCATTTACCATATAGAAATCCTCCTCCTCCTTTTGGACTGACAAGTGTAAAAGCATGAGACAAAAGGAGCTGGAAGGAAAGAGGAAACTTTGCACAATCTGGAAGAGAGTGAAAGAAGAAAAGAGTGGTAAAGGAACTAAACAAAACACACACACACACACACACACACACACACACAATAGGTGGGGGGGGGGAGAAGAAAAAAATCCAAATCAAGAGGGAAAAGAGAGAGAGAAATTGGGTGGCCTGAGCGCAGGCCAATGGCCTGAGCGCAGGCCAATGGCCTGAGCGCAGGCCAATGGCCTGAGCGCAGGCCAATGGCCTGAGCGCAGGCCAATGGCCTGAGCGCAGGCCAATGGCCTGAGCGCAGGCCAATGGCCTGAGCGCAGGCCAATGGCCTGAGCGCAGGCCAATGGCCTGAGCGCAGGCCAATGGCCTGAGCGCAGGCCAATGGCCTGAGCGCAGGCCAATGGCCTGAGCGCAGGCCAATGGCCTGAGCGCAGGCCAGGCCTGCTGGTTTTATACCTGCTGCTGGGATTGACAAAGCTGCCTCTGATTGGTTGCAAAGGCTGCTGGGATTGACAAGGCTGCCTCTGGTTGGTTAACCAGGCATTCTTTGATTGACAAGGCATCTGTCCCTCCCCTTCACCTCATTGCTCACCAATTAACCCATTAACTAACGTCTAGCCGAACCAATCAACCCACTTGAAGGATTACTGTTCATCTTTTTTTCTTAGGGTGTCCCTTTGTTCATTGGAGAAATGTTGGGGGGTATGGAGTTCTCCGACTCCCGAGCCATCTGAAGGCAAGCCTGTACAGTGAAGGGTTTTGTTTAAAACGTCTAGTGTTTTATTATGTTTCTATACATGTTGGATGCCGCCCAGCGTGCCTGGGGCAACCCAGTCCGTTGCGTGGGGCATAAAGAATAAAATTATCATTATGGAATGGGGCGACCCGCTGTGTGTGTGTGTGTGTGTGTGTGTTTGTGATTAATGCACTTGGAGGGAAGAGCTGGCTGGAACTCTAAACAGAAGCAGCAGAACGCACTGCAACATTTGGTTGCAGGTCCCATTTGCCACATACCACAGATGAAGTCCCTACTTTGAAGCATTTACCATATAGAAATCCTCCTCCTCCTTTTGGACTGACAAGTGTAAAAGCATGAGACAAAAGGAGCTGGAAGGAAAGAGGAAACTTTGCACAATCTGGAAGAGAGTGAAAGAAGAAAAGAGTGGTAAAGGAACTAAACAAAACACACACACACACACACAATAGGTGGGGGGGGGGAGAAGAAAAAAATCCAAATCAAGAGGGAAAAGAGAGAGAGAAATTGGGTGGCCTGAGCGCAGGCCAGGCCTGCTGGTTTTATACCTGCTGCTGGGATTGACAAAGCTGCCTCTGATTGGTTGCAAAGGCTGCTGGGATTGACAAGGCTGCCTCTGGTTGGTTAACCAGGCATTCTTTGATTGACAAGGCATCTGTCCCTCCCCTTCACCTCATTGCTCACCAATTAACCCATTAACTAACGTCTAGCCGAACCAATCAACCCACTTGAAGGATTACTGTTCATCTTTTTTTCTTAGGGTGTCCCTTTGTTCATTGGAGAAATGTTGGGGGGTATGGAGTTCTCCGACTCCCGAGCCATCTGAAGGCAAGCCTGTACAGTGAAGGGTTTTGTTTAAAACGTCTAGTGTTTTATTATGTTTCTATACATGTTGGATGCCGCCCAGCGTGCCTGGGGCAACCCAGTCCGTTGCGTGGGGCATAAAGAATAAAATTATCATTATGGAATGGGGCGACCCGCTGTGTGTGTGTGTGTGTGTGTGTGTTTGTGATTAATGCACTTGGAGGGAAGAGCTGGCTGGAACTCTAAACAGAAGCAGCAGAACGCACTGCAACATTTGGTTGCAGGTCCCATTTGCCACATACCACAGATGAAGTCCCTACTTTGAAGCATTTACCATATAGAAATCCTCCTCCTCCTTTTGGACTGACAAGTGTAAAAGCATGAGACAAAAGGAGCTGGAAGGAAAGAGGAAACTTTGCACAATCTGGAAGAGAGTGAAAGAAGAAAAGAGTGGTAAAGGAACTAAACAAAACACACACACACACACACACACACACACACACACACAATAGGTGGGGGGGGAGAAGAAAAAAATCCAAATCAAGAGGGAAAAGAGAGAGAGAAATTGGGTGGCCTGAGCGCAGGCCAATGGCCTGAGCGCAGGCCAATGGCCTGAGCGCAGGCCAATGGCCTGAGCGCAGGCCAATGGCCTGAGCGCAGGCCAATGGCCTGAGCGCAGGCCAATGGCCTGAGCGCAGGCCAATGGCCTGAGCGCAGGCCAATGGCCTGAGCGCAGGCCAATGGCCTGAGCGCAGGCCAATGGCCTGAGCGCAGGCCAATGGCCTGAGCGCAGGCCAATGGCCTGAGCGCAGGCCAATGGCCTGAGCGCAGGCCAATGGCCTGAGCGCAGGCCAGGCCTGCTGGTTTTATACCTGCTGCTGGGATTGACAAAGCTGCCTCTGATTGGTTGCAAAGGCTGCTGGGATTGACAAGGCTGCCTCTGGTTGGTTAACCAGGCATTCTTTGATTGACAAGGCATCTGTCCCTCCCCTTCACCTCATTGCTCACCAATTAACCCATTAACTAACGTCTAGCCGAACCAATCAACCCACTTGAAGGATTACTGTTCATCTTTTTTTCTTAGGGTGTCCCTTTGTTCATTGGAGAAATGTTGGGGGGTATGGAGTTCTCCGACTCCCGAGCCATCTGAAGGCAAGCCTGTACAGTGAAGGGTTTTGTTTAAAACGTCTAGTGTTTTATTATGTTTCTATACATGTTGGATGCCGCCCAGCGTGCCTGGGGCAACCCAGTCCGTTGCGTGGGGCATAAAGAATAAAATTATCATTATGGAATGGGGCGACCCGCTGTGTGTGTGTGTGTGTGTGTGTGTTTGTGATTAATGCACTTGGAGGGAAGAGCTGGCTGGAACTCTAAACAGAAGCAGCAGAACGCACTGCAACATTTGGTTGCAGGTCCCATTTGCCACATACCACAGATGAAGTCCCTACTTTGAAGCATTTACCATATAGAAATCCTCCTCCTCCTTTTGGACTGACAAGTGTAAAAGCATGAGACAAAAGGAGCTGGAAGGAAAGAGGAAACTTTGCACAATCTGGAAGAGAGTGAAAGAAGAAAAGAGTGGTAAAGGAACTAAACAAAACACACACACACACACACACACACACACACACACACAGGCACAATAGGTGGGGGGGGAGAAGAAAAAAATCCAAATCAAGAGGGAAAAGAGAGAGAGAAATTGGGTGGCCTGAGCGCAGGCCAATGGCCTGAGCGCAGGCCAATGGCCTGCTGGTTTTATACCTGCTGCTGGGATTGACAAAGCTGCCTCTGATTGGTTGCAAAGGCTGCTGGGATTGACAAGGCTGCCTCTGGTTGGTTAACCAGGCATTCTTTGATTGACAAGGCATCTGTCCCTCCCCTTCACCTCATTGCTCACCAATTAACCCATTAACTAACGTCTAGCCGAACCAATCAACCCACTTGAAGGATTACTGTTCATCTTTTTTTCTTAGGGTGTCCCTTTGTTCATTGGAGAAATGTTGGGGGGTATGGAGTTCTCCGACTCCCGAGCCATCTGAAGGCAAGCCTGTACAGTGAAGGGTTTTGTTTAAAACGTCTAGTGTTTTATTATGTTTCTATACATGTTGGATGCCGCCCAGCGTGCCTGGGGCAACCCAGTCCGTTGCGTGGGGCATAAAGAATAAAATTATCATTATGGAATGGGGCGACCCGCTTTGTGTGTGTGTGTGTGTGTTTGTGATTAATGCACTTGGAGGGAAGAGCTGGCTGGAACTCTAAACAGAAGCAGCAGAACGCACTGCAACATTTGGTTGCAGGTCCCATTTGCCACATACCACAGATGAAGTCCCTACTTTGAAGCATTTACCATATAGAAATCCTCCTCCTCCTTTTGGACTGACAAGTGTAAAAGCATGAGACAAAAGGAGCTGGAAGGAAAGAGGAAACTTTGCACAATCTGGAAGAGAGTGAAAGAAGAAAAGAGTGGTAAAGGAACTAAACAAAACACACACACACACACACACACACTAGGTGGGGGGGGGAGAAGAAAAAAATCCAAATCAAGAGGGAAAAGAGAGAGAGAAATTGGGTGGCCTGAGCGCAGGCCAATGGCCTGCTGGTTTTATACCTGCTGCTGGGATTGACAAAGCTGCCTCTGATTGGTTGCAAAGGCTGCTGGGATTGACAAGGCTGCCTCTGGTTGGTTAACCAGGCATTCTTTGATTGACAAGGCATCTGTCCCTCCCCTTCACCTCATTGCTCACCAATTAACCCATTAACTAACGTCTAGCCGAACCAATCAACCCACTTGAAGGATTACTGTTCATCTTTTTTTCTTAGGGTGTCCCTTTGTTCATTGGAGAAATGTTGGGGGGTATGGAGTTCTCCGACTCCCGAGCCATCTGAAGGCAAGCCTGTACAGTGAAGGGTTTTGTTTAAAACGTCTAGTGTTTTATTATGTTTCTATACATGTTGGATGCCGCCCAGCGTGCCTGGGGCAACCCAGTCCGTTGCGTGGGGCATAAAGAATAAAATTATCATTATGGAATGGGGCGACCCGCTGTGTGTGTGTGTGTGTGTGTTTGTGATTAATGCACTTGGAGGGAAGAGCTGGCTGGAACTCTAAACAGAAGCAGCAGAACGCACTGCAACATTTGGTTGCAGGTCCCATTTGCCACATACCACAGATGAAGTCCCTACTTTGAAGCATTTACCATATAGAAATCCTCCTCCTCCTTTTGGACTGACAAGTGTAAAAGCATGAGACAAAAGGAGCTGGAAGGAAAGAGGAAACTTTGCACAATCTGGAAGAGAGTGAAAGAAGAAAAGAGTGGTAAAGGAACTAAACAAAACACACACACACACACACACACACACACACACACAATAGGTGGGGGGGGGAGAAGAAAAAAATCCAAATCAAGAGGGAAAAGAGAGAGAGAAATTGGGTGGCCTGAGCGCAGGCCAATGGCCTGAGCGCAGGCCAGGCCTGCTGGTTTTATACCTGCTGCTGGGATTGACAAAGCTGCCTCTGATTGGTTGCAAAGGCTGCTGGGATTGACAAGGCTGCCTCTGGTTGGTTAACCAGGCATTCTTTGATTGACAAGGCATCTGTCCCTCCCCTTCACCTCATTGCTCACCAATTAACCCATTAACTAACGTCTAGCCGAACCAATCAACCCAATTGAAGGATTACTGTTCATCTTTTTTTCTTAGGGTGTCCCTTTGTTCATTGGAGAAATGTTGGGGGGTATGGAGTTCTCCGACTCCCGAGCCATCTGAAGGCAAGCCTGTACAGTGAAGGGTTTTGTTTAAAACGTCTAGTGTTTTATTATGTTTCTATACATGTTGGATGCCGCCCAGCGTGCCTGGGGCAACCCAGTCCGTTGCGTGGGGCATAAAGAATAAAATTATCATTATGGAATGGGGCGACCCGCTTTGTGTGTGTGTGTGTGTGTGTTTGTGATTAATGCACTTGGAGGGAAGAGCTGGCTGGAACTCTAAACAGAAGCAGCAGAACGCACTGCAACATTTGGTTGCAGGTCCCATTTGCCACATACCACAGATGAAGTCCCTACTTTGAAGCATTTACCATATAGAAATCCTCCTCCTCCTTTTGGACTGACAAGTGTAAAAGCATGAGACAAAAGGAGCTGGAAGGAAAGAGGAAACTTTGCACAATCTGGAAGAGAGTGAAAGAAGAAAAGAGTGGTAAAGGAACTAAACAAAACACACACACACACACACACACACACACACACACACACACACAATAGGTGGGGGGGGGGAGAAGAAAAAAATCCAAATCAAGAGGGAAAAGAGAGAGAGAAATTGGGTGGCCTGAGCGCAGGCCAATGGCCTGAGCGCAGGCCAATGGCCTGCTGGTTTTATACCTGCTGCTGGGATTGACAAAGCTGCCTCTGATTGGTTGCAAAGGCTGCTGGGATTGACAAGGCTGCCTCTGGTTGGTTAACCAGGCATTCTTTGATTGACAAGGCATCTGTCCCTCCCCTTCACCTCATTGCTCACCAATTAACCCATTAACTAACGTCTAGCCGAACCAATCAACCCACTTGAAGGATTACTGTTCATCTTTTTTTCTTAGGGTGTCCCTTTGTTCATTGGAGAAATGTTGGGGGGTATGGAGTTCTCCGACTCCCGAGCCATCTGAAGGCAAGCCTGTACAGTGAAGGGTTTTGTTTAAAACGTCTAGTGTTTTATTATGTTTCTATACATGTTGGATGCCGCCCAGCGTGCCTGGGGCAACCCAGTCCGTTGCGTGGGGCATAAAGAATAAAATTATCATTATGGAATGGGGCGACCCGCTTTGTGTGTGTGTGTGTGTGTTTGTGATTAATGCACTTGGAGGGAAGAGCTGGCTGGAACTCTAAACAGAAGCAGCAGAACGCACTGCAACATTTGGTTGCAGGTCCCATTTGCCACATACCACAGATGAAGTCCCTACTTTGAAGCATTTACCATATAGAAATCCTCCTCCTCCTTTTGGACTGACAAGTGTAAAAGCATGAGACAAAAGGAGCTGGAAGGAAAGAGGAAACTTTGCACAATCTGGAAGAGAGTGAAAGAAGAAAAGAGTGGTAAAGGAACTAAACAAAACACACACACACACACACACACACACACACACACAATAGGTGGGGGGGGGAGAAGAAAAAAATCCAAATCAAGAGGGAAAAGAGAGAGAGAAATTGGGTGGCCTGAGCGCAGGCCAATGGCCTGCTGGTTTTATACCTGCTGCTGGGATTGACAAAGCTGCCTCTGATTGGTTGCAAAGGCTGCTGGGATTGACAAGGCTGCCTCTGGTTGGTTAACCAGGCATTCTTTGATTGACAAGGCATCTGTCCCTCCCCTTCACCTCATTGCTCACCAATTAACCCATTAACTAACGTCTAGCCGAACCAATCAACCCACTTGAAGGATTACTGTTCATCTTTTTTTCTTAGGGTGTCCCTTTGTTCATTGGAGAAATGTTGGGGGGTATGGAGTTCTCCGACTCCCGAGCCATCTGAAGGCAAGCCTGTACAGTGAAGGGTTTTGTTTAAAACGTCTAGTGTTTTATTATGTTTCTATACATGTTGGATGCCGCCCAGCGTGCCTGGGGCAACCCAGTCCGTTGCGTGGGGCATAAAGAATAAAATTATCATTATGGAATGGGGCGACCCGCTGTGTGTGTGTGTGTGTGTGTTTGTGATTAATGCACTTGGAGGGAAGAGCTGGCTGGAACTCTAAACAGAAGCAGCAGAACGCACTGCAACATTTGGTTGCAGGTCCCATTTGCCACATACCACAGATGAAGTCCCTACTTTGAAGCATTTACCATATAGAAATCCTCCTCCTCCTTTTGGACTGACAAGTGTAAAAGCATGAGACAAAAGGAGCTGGAAGGAAAGAGGAAACTTTGCACAATCTGGAAGAGAGTGAAAGAAGAAAAGAGTGGTAAAGGAACTAAACAAAACACACACACACACACACACACACACACACACAATAGGTGGGGGGGGAGAAGAAAAAAATCCAAATCAAGAGGGAAAAGAGAGAGAGAAATTGGGTGGCCTGAGCGCAGGCCAATGGCCTGAGCGCAGGCCAATGGCCTGCTGGTTTTATACCTGCTGCTGGGATTGACAAAGCTGCCTCTGATTGGTTGCAAAGGCTGCTGGGATTGACAAGGCTGCCTCTGGTTGGTTAACCAGGCATTCTTTGATTGACAAGGCATCTGTCCCTCCCCTTCACCTCATTGCTCACCAATTAACCCATTAACTAACGTCTAGCCGAACCAATCAACCCAATTGAAGGATTACTGTTCATCTTTTTTTCTTAGGGTGTCCCTTTGTTCATTGGAGAAATGTTGGGGGGTATGGAGTTCTCCGACTCCCGAGCCATCTGAAGGCAAGCCTGTACAGTGAAGGGTTTTGTTTAAAACGTCTAGTGTTTTATTATGTTTCTATACATGTTGGATGCCGCCCAGCGTGCCTGGGGCAACCCAGTCCGTTGCGTGGGGCATAAAGAATAAAATTATCATTATGGAATGGGGCGACCCGCTTTGTGTGTGTGTGTGTGTGTGTTTGTGATTAATGCACTTGGAGGGAAGAGCTGGCTGGAACTCTAAACAGAAGCAGCAGAACGCACTGCAACATTTGGTTGCAGGTCCCATTTGCCACATACCACAGATGAAGTCCCTACTTTGAAGCATTTACCATATAGAAATCCTCCTCCTCCTTTTGGACTGACAAGTGTAAAAGCATGAGACAAAAGGAGCTGGAAGGAAAGAGGAAACTTTGCACAATCTGGAAGAGAGTGAAAGAAGAAAAGAGTGGTAAAGGAACTAAACAAAACACACACACACACACACACACACACACACACAATAGGTGGGGGGGGGGAGAAGAAAAAAATCCAAATCAAGAGGGAAAAGAGAGAGAGAAATTGGGTGGCCTGAGCGCAGGCCAATGGCCTGCTGGTTTTATACCTGCTGCTGGGATTGACAAAGCTGCCTCTGATTGGTTGCAAAGGCTGCTGGGATTGACAAGGCTGCCTCTGGTTGGTTAACCAGGCATTCTTTGATTGACAAGGCATCTGTCCCTCCCCTTCACCTCATTGCTCACCAATTAACCCATTAACTAACGTCTAGCCGAACCAATCAACCCACTTGAAGGATTACTGTTCATCTTTTTTTCTTAGGGTGTCCCTTTGTTCATTGGAGAAATGTTGGGGGGTATGGAGTTCTCCGACTCCCGAGCCATCTGAAGGCAAGCCTGTACAGTGAAGGGTTTTGTTTAAAACGTCTAGTGTTTTATTATGTTTCTATACATGTTGGATGCCGCCCAGCGTGCCTGGGGCAACCCAGTCCGTTGCGTGGGGCATAAAGAATAAAATTATCATTATGGAATGGGGCGACCCGCTGTGTGTGTGTGTGTGTGTGTTTGTGATTAATGCACTTGGAGGGAAGAGCTGGCTGGAACTCTAAACAGAAGCAGCAGAACGCACTGCAACATTTGGTTGCAGGTCCCATTTGCCACATACCACAGATGAAGTCCCTACTTTGAAGCATTTACCATATAGAAATCCTCCTCCTCCTTTTGGACTGACAAGTGTAAAAGCATGAGACAAAAGGAGCTGGAAGGAAAGAGGAAACTTTGCACAATCTGGAAGAGAGTGAAAGAAGAAAAGAGTGGTAAAGGAACTAAACAAAACACACACACACACACACACACACACACACACAATAGGTGGGGGGGGGAGAAGAAAAAAATCCAAATCAAGAGGGAAAAGAGAGAGAGAAATTGGGTGGCCTGAGCGCAGGCCAATGGCCTGAGCGCAGGCCAATGGCCTGAGCGCAGGCCAATGGCCTGAGCGCAGGCCAATGGCCTGAGCGCAGGCCAATGGCCTGAGCGCAGGCCAATGGCCTGAGCGCAGGCCAATGGCCTGAGCGCAGGCCAATGGCCTGAGCGCAGGCCAATGGCCTGAGCGCAGGCCAATGGCCTGAGCGCAGGCCAATGGCCTGAGCGCAGGCCAATGGCCTGAGCGCAGGCCAATGGCCTGAGCGCAGGCCAATGGCCTGAGCGCAGGCCAATGGCCTGAGCGCAGGCCAATGGCCTGAGCGCAGGCCAGGCCTGCTGGTTTTATACCTGCTGCTGGGATTGACAAAGCTGCCTCTGATTGGTTGCAAAGGCTGCTGGGATTGACAAGGCTGCCTCTGGTTGGTTAACCAGGCATTCTTTGATTGACAAGGCATCTGTCCCTCCCCTTCACCTCATTGCTCACCAATTAACCCATTAACTAACGTCTAGCCGAACCAATCAACCCACTTGAAGGATTACTGTTCATCTTTTTTTCTTAGGGTGTCCCTTTGTTCATTGGAGAAATGTTGGGGGGTATGGAGTTCTCCGACTCCCGAGCCATCTGAAGGCAAGCCTGTACAGTGAAGGGTTTTGTTTAAAACGTCTAGTGTTTTATTATGTTTCTATACATGTTGGATGCCGCCCAGCGTGCCTGGGGCAACCCAGTCCGTTGCGTGGGGCATAAAGAATAAAATTATCATTATGGAATGGGGCGACCCGCTGTGTGTGTGTGTGTGTGTGTTTGTGATTAATGCACTTGGAGGGAAGAGCTGGCTGGAACTCTAAACAGAAGCAGCAGAACGCACTGCAACATTTGGTTGCAGGTCCCATTTGCCACATACCACAGATGAAGTCCCTACTTTGAAGCATTTACCATATAGAAATCCTCCTCCTCCTTTTGGACTGACAAGTGTAAAAGCATGAGACAAAAGGAGCTGGAAGGAAAGAGGAAACTTTGCACAATCTGGAAGAGAGTGAAAGAAGAAAAGAGTGGTAAAGGAACTAAACAAAAAACACACACACACACACACACACACACACACACACAATAGGTGGGGGGGGGAGAAGAAAAAAATCCAAATCAAGAGGGAAAAGAGAGAGAGAAATTGGGTGGCCTGAGCGCAGGCCAATGGCCTGCTGGTTTTATACCTGCTGCTGGGATTGACAAAGCTGCCTCTGATTGGTTGCAAAGGCTGCTGGGATTGACAAGGCTGCCTCTGGTTGGTTAACCAGGCATTCTTTGATTGACAAGGCATCTGTCCCTCCCCTTCACCTCATTGCTCACCAATTAACCCATTAACTAACGTCTAGCCGAACCAATCAACCCACTTGAAGGATTACTGTTCATCTTTTTTTCTTAGGGTGTCCCTTTGTTCATTGGAGAAATGTTGGGGGGTATGGAGTTCTCCGACTCCCGAGCCATCTGAAGGCAAGCCTGTACAGTGAAGGGTTTTGTTTAAAACGTCTAGTGTTTTATTATGTTTCTATACATGTTGGATGCCGCCCAGCGTGCCTGGGGCAACCCAGTCCGTTGCGTGGGGCATAAAGAATAAAATTATCATTATGGAATGGGGCGACCCGCTGTGTGTGTGTGTGTGTGTGTTTGTGATTAATGCACTTGGAGGGAAGAGCTGGCTGGAACTCTAAACAGAAGCAGCAGAACGCACTGCAACATTTGGTTGCAGGTCCCATTTGCCACATACCACAGATGAAGTCCCTACTTTGAAGCATTTACCATATAGAAATCCTCCTCCTCCTTTTGGACTGACAAGTGTAAAAGCATGAGACAAAAGGAGCTGGAAGGAAAGAGGAAACTTTGCACAATCTGGAAGAGAGTGAAAGAAGAAAAGAGTGGTAAAGGAACTAAACAAAACACACACACACACACACACACACACACACACAATAGGTGGGGGGGGAGAAGAAAAAAATCCAAATCAAGAGGGAAAAGAGAGAGAGAAATTGGGTGGCCTGAGCGCAGGCCAATGGCCTGAGCGCAGGCCAATGGCCTGCTGGTTTTATACCTGCTGCTGGGATTGACAAAGCTGCCTCTGATTGGTTGCAAAGGCTGCTGGGATTGACAAGGCTGCCTCTGGTTGGTTAACCAGGCATTCTTTGATTGACAAGGCATCTGTCCCTCCCCTTCACCTCATTGCTCACCAATTAACCCATTAACTAACGTCTAGCCGAACCAATCAACCCAATTGAAGGATTACTGTTCATCTTTTTTTCTTAGGGTGTCCCTTTGTTCATTGGAGAAATGTTGGGGGGTATGGAGTTCTCCGACTCCCGAGCCATCTGAAGGCAAGCCTGTACAGTGAAGGGTTTTGTTTAAAACGTCTAGTGTTTTATTATGTTTCTATACATGTTGGATGCCGCCCAGCGTGCCTGGGGCAACCCAGTCCGTTGCGTGGGGCATAAAGAATAAAATTATCATTATGGAATGGGGCGACCCGCTTTGTGTGTGTGTGTGTGTGTGTTTGTGATTAATGCACTTGGAGGGAAGAGCTGGCTGGAACTCTAAACAGAAGCAGCAGAACGCACTGCAACATTTGGTTGCAGGTCCCATTTGCCACATACCACAGATGAAGTCCCTACTTTGAAGCATTTACCATATAGAAATCCTCCTCCTCCTTTTGGACTGACAAGTGTAAAAGCATGAGACAAAAGGAGCTGGAAGGAAAGAGGAAACTTTGCACAATCTGGAAGAGAGTGAAAGAAGAAAAGAGTGGTAAAGGAACTAAACAAAACACACACACACACACACACACACACACACACAATAGGTGGGGGGGGGGAGAAGAAAAAAATCCAAATCAAGAGGGAAAAGAGAGAGAGAAATTGGGTGGCCTGAGCGCAGGCCAATGGCCTGCTGGTTTTATACCTGCTGCTGGGATTGACAAAGCTGCCTCTGATTGGTTGCAAAGGCTGCTGGGATTGACAAGGCTGCCTCTGGTTGGTTAACCAGGCATTCTTTGATTGACAAGGCATCTGTCCCTCCCCTTCACCTCATTGCTCACCAATTAACCCATTAACTAACGTCTAGCCGAACCAATCAACCCACTTGAAGGATTACTGTTCATCTTTTTTTCTTAGGGTGTCCCTTTGTTCATTGGAGAAATGTTGGGGGGTATGGAGTTCTCCGACTCCCGAGCCATCTGAAGGCAAGCCTGTACAGTGAAGGGTTTTGTTTAAAACGTCTAGTGTTTTATTATGTTTCTATACATGTTGGATGCCGCCCAGCGTGCCTGGGGCAACCCAGTCCGTTGCGTGGGGCATAAAGAATAAAATTATCATTATGGAATGGGGCGACCCGCTGTGTGTGTGTGTGTGTGTGTTTGTGATTAATGCACTTGGAGGGAAGAGCTGGCTGGAACTCTAAACAGAAGCAGCAGAACGCACTGCAACATTTGGTTGCAGGTCCCATTTGCCACATACCACAGATGAAGTCCCTACTTTGAAGCATTTACCATATAGAAATCCTCCTCCTCCTTTTGGACTGACAAGTGTAAAAGCATGAGACAAAAGGAGCTGGAAGGAAAGAGGAAACTTTGCACAATCTGGAAGAGAGTGAAAGAAGAAAAGAGTGGTAAAGGAACTAAACAAAACACACACACACACACACACACACACACACACAATAGGTGGGGGGGGGAGAAGAAAAAAATCCAAATCAAGAGGGAAAAGAGAGAGAGAAATTGGGTGGCCTGAGCGCAGGCCAATGGCCTGAGCGCAGGCCAATGGCCTGAGCGCAGGCCAATGGCCTGAGCGCAGGCCAATGGCCTGAGCGCAGGCCAATGGCCTGAGCGCAGGCCAATGGCCTGAGCGCAGGCCAATGGCCTGAGCGCAGGCCAATGGCCTGAGCGCAGGCCAATGGCCTGAGCGCAGGCCAATGGCCTGAGCGCAGGCCAATGGCCTGAGCGCAGGCCAATGGCCTGAGCGCAGGCCAATGGCCTGAGCGCAGGCCAATGGCCTGAGCGCAGGCCAATGGCCTGAGCGCAGGCCAATGGCCTGAGCGCAGGCCAATGGCCTGAGCGCAGGCCAATGGCCTGAGCGCAGGCCAATGGCCTGAGCGCAGGCCAATGGCCTGAGCGCAGGCCAATGGCCTGAGCGCAGGCCAATGGCCTGAGCGCAGGCCAATGGCCTGAGCGCAGGCCAGGCCTGCTGGTTTTATACCTGCTGCTGGGATTGACAAAGCTGCCTCTGATTGGTTGCAAAGGCTGCTGGGATTGACAAGGCTGCCTCTGGTTGGTTAACCAGGCATTCTTTGATTGACAAGGCATCTGTCCCTCCCCTTCACCTCATTGCTCACCAATTAACCCATTAACTAACGTCTAGCCGAACCAATCAACCCACTTGAAGGATTACTGTTCATCTTTTTTTCTTAGGGTGTCCCTTTGTTCATTGGAGAAATGTTGGGGGGTATGGAGTTCTCCGACTCCCGAGCCATCTGAAGGCAAGCCTGTACAGTGAAGGGTTTTGTTTAAAACGTCTAGTGTTTTATTATGTTTCTATACATGTTGGATGCCGCCCAGCGTGCCTGGGGCAACCCAGTCCGTTGCGTGGGGCATAAAGAATAAAATTATCATTATGGAATGGGGCGACCCGCTGTGTGTGTGTGTGTGTGTGTTTGTGATTAATGCACTTGGAGGGAAGAGCTGGCTGGAACTCTAAACAGAAGCAGCAGAACGCACTGCAACATTTGGTTGCAGGTCCCATTTGCCACATACCACAGATGAAGTCCCTACTTTGAAGCATTTACCATATAGAAATCCTCCTCCTCCTTTTGGACTGACAAGTGTAAAAGCATGAGACAAAAGGAGCTGGAAGGAAAGAGGAAACTTTGCACAATCTGGAAGAGAGTGAAAGAAGAAAAGAGTGGTAAAGGAACTAAACAAAAAACACACACACACACACACACACAATAGGTGGGGGGGGGAGAAGAAAAAAATCCAAATCAAGAGGGAAAAGAGAGAGAGAAATTGGGTGGCCTGAGCGCAGGCCAATGGCCTGAGCGCAGGCCAATGGCCTGCTGGTTTTATACCTGCTGCTGGGATTGACAAAGCTGCCTCTGATTGGTTGCAAAGGCTGCTGGGATTGACAAGGCTGCCTCTGGTTGGTTAACCAGGCATTCTTTGATTGACAAGGCATCTGTCCCTCCCCTTCACCTCATTGCTCACCAATTAACCCATTAACTAACGTCTAGCCGAACCAATCAACCCACTTGAAGGATTACTGTTCATCTTTTTTTCTTAGGGTGTCCCTTTGTTCATTGGAGAAATGTTGGGGGGTATGGAGTTCTCCGACTCCCGAGCCATCTGAAGGCAAGCCTGTACAGTGAAGGGTTTTGTTTAAAACGTCTAGTGTTTTATTATGTTTCTATACATGTTGGATGCCGCCCAGCGTGCCTGGGGCAACCCAGTCCGTTGCGTGGGGCATAAAGAATAAAATTATCATTATGGAATGGGGCGACCCGCTTTGTGTGTGTGTGTGTGTGTTTGTGATTAATGCACTTGGAGGGAAGAGCTGGCTGGAACTCTAAACAGAAGCAGCAGAACGCACTGCAACATTTGGTTGCAGGTCCCATTTGCCACATACCACAGATGAAGTCCCTACTTTGAAGCATTTACCATATAGAAATCCTCCTCCTCCTTTTGGACTGACAAGTGTAAAAGCATGAGACAAAAGGAGCTGGAAGGAAAGAGGAAACTTTGCACAATCTGGAAGAGAGTGAAAGAAGAAAAGAGTGGTAAAGGAACTAAACAAAACACACACACACACACACACACACAATAGGTGGGGGGGGAGAAGAAAAAAATCCAAATCAAGAGGGAAAAGAGAGAGAGAAATTGGGTGGCCTGAGCGCAGGCCAATGGCCTGAGCGCAGGCCAATGGCCTGAGCGCAGGCCAATGGCCTGAGCGCAGGCCAATGGCCTGAGCGCAGGCCAATGGCCTGAGCGCAGGCCAATGGCCTGAGCGCAGGCCAATGGCCTGAGCGCAGGCCAATGGCCTGAGCGCAGGCCAATGGCCTGAGCGCAGGCCAATGGCCTGAGCGCAGGCCAGGCCTGCTGGTTTTATACCTGCTGCTGGGATTGACAAAGCTGCCTCTGATTGGTTGCAAAGGCTGCTGGGATTGACAAGGCTGCCTCTGGTTGGTTAACCAGGCATTCTTTGATTGACAAGGCATCTGTCCCTCCCCTTCACCTCATTGCTCACCAATTAACCCATTAACTAACGTCTAGCCGAACCAATCAACCCACTTGAAGGATTACTGTTCATCTTTTTTTCTTAGGGTGTCCCTTTGTTCATTGGAGAAATGTTGGGGGGTATGGAGTTCTCCGACTCCCGAGCCATCTGAAGGCAAGCCTGTACAGTGAAGGGTTTTGTTTAAAACGTCTAGTGTTTTATTATGTTTCTATACATGTTGGATGCCGCCCAGCGTGCCTGGGGCAACCCAGTCCGTTGCGTGGGGCATAAAGAATAAAATTATCATTATGGAATGGGGCGACCCGCTGTGTGTGTGTGTGTGTGTGTGTTTGTGATTAATGCACTTGGAGGGAAGAGCTGGCTGGAACTCTAAACAGAAGCAGCAGAACGCACTGCAACATTTGGTTGCAGGTCCCATTTGCCACATACCACAGATGAAGTCCCTACTTTGAAGCATTTACCATATAGAAATCCTCCTCCTCCTTTTGGACTGACAAGTGTAAAAGCATGAGACAAAAGGAGCTGGAAGGAAAGAGGAAACTTTGCACAATCTGGAAGAGAGTGAAAGAAGAAAAGAGTGGTAAAGGAACTAAACAAAACACACACACACACACACACACACACACACACACACACAATAGGTGGGGGGGGGAGAAGAAAAAAATCCAAATCAAGAGGGAAAAGAGAGAGAGAAATTGGGTGGCCTGAGCGCAGGCCAATGGCCTGAGCGCAGGCCAATGGCCTGAGCGCAGGCCAATGGCCTGAGCGCAGGCCAATGGCCTGAGCGCAGGCCAATGGCCTGAGCGCAGGCCAATGGCCTGAGCGCAGGCCAATGGCCTGAGCGCAGGCCAATGGCCTGAGCGCAGGCCAATGGCCTGAGCGCAGGCCAATGGCCTGAGCGCAGGCCAATGGCCTGAGCGCAGGCCAATGGCCTGAGCGCAGGCCAATGGCCTGAGCGCAGGCCAGGCCTGCTGGTTTTATACCTGCTGCTGGGATTGACAAAGCTGCCTCTGATTGGTTGCAAAGGCTGCTGGGATTGACAAGGCTGCCTCTGGTTGGTTAACCAGGCATTCTTTGATTGACAAGGCATCTGTCCCTCCCCTTCACCTCATTGCTCACCAATTAACCCATTAACTAACGTCTAGCCGAACCAATCAACCCACTTGAAGGATTACTGTTCATCTTTTTTTCTTAGGGTGTCCCTTTGTTCATTGGAGAAATGTTGGGGGGTATGGAGTTCTCCGACTCCCGAGCCATCTGAAGGCAAGCCTGTACAGTGAAGGGTTTTGTTTAAAACGTCTAGTGTTTTATTATGTTTCTATACATGTTGGATGCCGCCCAGCGTGCCTGGGGCAACCCAGTCCGTTGCGTGGGGCATAAAGAATAAAATTATCATTATGGAATGGGGCGACCCGCTGTGTGTGTGTGTGTGTGTGTGTGTTTGTGATTAATGCACTTGGAGGGAAGAGCTGGCTGGAACTCTAAACAGAAGCAGCAGAACGCACTGCAACATTTGGTTGCAGGTCCCATTTGCCACATACCACAGATGAAGTCCCTACTTTGAAGCATTTACCATATAGAAATCCTCCTCCTCCTTTTGGACTGACAAGTGTAAAAGCATGAGACAAAAGGAGCTGGAAGGAAAGAGGAAACTTTGCACAATCTGGAAGAGAGTGAAAGAAGAAAAGAGTGGTAAAGGAACTAAACAAAAAAAACACACACACACACACACACACACACACAATAGGTGGGGGGGGGAGAAGAAAAAAATCCAAATCAAGAGGGAAAAGAGAGAGAGAAATTGGGTGGCCTGAGCGCAGGCCAATGGCCTGAGCGCAGGCCAATGGCCTGCTGGTTTTATACCTGCTGCTGGGATTGACAAAGCTGCCTCTGATTGGTTGCAAAGGCTGCTGGGATTGACAAGGCTGCCTCTGGTTGGTTAACCAGGCATTCTTTGATTGACAAGGCATCTGTCCCTCCCCTTCACCTCATTGCTCACCAATTAACCCATTAACTAACGTCTAGCCGAACCAATCAACCCACTTGAAGGATTACTGTTCATCTTTTTTTCTTAGGGTGTCCCTTTGTTCATTGGAGAAATGTTGGGGGGTATGGAGTTCTCCGACTCCCGAGCCATCTGAAGGCAAGCCTGTACAGTGAAGGGTTTTGTTTAAAACGTCTAGTGTTTTATTATGTTTCTATACATGTTGGATGCCGCCCAGCGTGCCTGGGGCAACCCAGTCCGTTGCGTGGGGCATAAAGAATAAAATTATCATTATGGAATGGGGCGACCCGCTGTGTGTGTGTGTGTGTGTGTTTGTGATTAATGCACTTGGAGGGAAGAGCTGGCTGGAACTCTAAACAGAAGCAGCAGAACGCACTGCAACATTTGGTTGCAGGTCCCATTTGCCACATACCACAGATGAAGTCCCTACTTTGAAGCATTTACCATATAGAAATCCTCCTCCTCCTTTTGGACTGACAAGTGTAAAAGCATGAGACAAAAGGAGCTGGAAGGAAAGAGGAAACTTTGCACAATCTGGAAGAGAGTGAAAGAAGAAAAGAGTGGTAAAGGAACTAAACAAAACACACACACACACACACACACACAATAGGTGGGGGGGGGAGAAGAAAAAAATCCAAATCAAGAGGGAAAAGAGAGAGAGAAATTGGGTGGCCTGAGCGCAGGCCAATGGCCTGCTGGTTTTATACCTGCTGCTGGGATTGACAAAGCTGCCTCTGATTGGTTGCAAAGGCTGCTGGGATTGACAAGGCTGCCTCTGGTTGGTTAACCAGGCATTCTTTGATTGACAAGGCATCTGTCCCTCCCCTTCACCTCATTGCTCACCAATTAACCCATTAACTAACGTCTAGCCGAACCAATCAACCCACTTGAAGGATTACTGTTCATCTTTTTTTCTTAGGGTGTCCCTTTGTTCATTGGAGAAATGTTGGGGGGTATGGAGTTCTCCGACTCCCGAGCCATCTGAAGGCAAGCCTGTACAGTGAAGGGTTTTGTTTAAAACGTCTAGTGTTTTATTATGTTTCTATACATGTTGGATGCCGCCCAGCGTGCCTGGGGCAACCCAGTCCGTTGCGTGGGGCATAAAGAATAAAATTATCATTATGGAATGGGGCGACCCGCTGTGTGTGTGTGTGTGTGTGTGTTTGTGATTAATGCACTTGGAGGGAAGAGCTGGCTGGAACTCTAAACAGAAGCAGCAGAACGCACTGCAACATTTGGTTGCAGGTCCCATTTGCCACATACCACAGATGAAGTCCCTACTTTGAAGCATTTACCATATAGAAATCCTCCTCCTCCTTTTGGACTGACAAGTGTAAAAGCATGAGACAAAAGGAGCTGGAAGGAAAGAGGAAACTTTGCACAATCTGGAAGAGAGTGAAAGAAGAAAAGAGTGGTAAAGGAACTAAACAAAACACACACACACACACACACACACACACACACACACAATAGGTGGGGGGGGGGAGAAGAAAAAAATCCAAATCAAGAGGGAAAAGAGAGAGAGAAATTGGGTGGCCTGAGCGCAGGCCAATGGCCTGAGCGCAGGCCAATGGCCTGAGCGCAGGCCAATGGCCTGAGCGCAGGCCAATGGCCTGAGCGCAGGCCAATGGCCTGAGCGCAGGCCAATGGCCTGAGCGCAGGCCAATGGCCTGAGCGCAGGCCAATGGCCTGAGCGCAGGCCAATGGCCTGAGCGCAGGCCAATGGCCTGAGCGCAGGCCAATGGCCTGAGCGCAGGCCAATGGCCTGAGCGCAGGCCAATGGCCTGAGCGCAGGCCAATGGCCTGAGCGCAGGCCAATGGCCTGAGCGCAGGCCAATGGCCTGAGCGCAGGCCAGGCCTGCTGGTTTTATACCTGCTGCTGGGATTGACAAAGCTGCCTCTGATTGGTTGCAAAGGCTGCTGGGATTGACAAGGCTGCCTCTGGTTGGTTAACCAGGCATTCTTTGATTGACAAGGCATCTGTCCCTCCCCTTCACCTCATTGCTCACCAATTAACCCATTAACTAACGTCTAGCCGAACCAATCAACCCACTTGAAGGATTACTGTTCATCTTTTTTTCTTAGGGTGTCCCTTTGTTCATTGGAGAAATGTTGGGGGGTATGGAGTTCTCCGACTCCCGAGCCATCTGAAGGCAAGCCTGTACAGTGAAGGGTTTTGTTTAAAACGTCTAGTGTTTTATTATGTTTCTATACATGTTGGATGCCGCCCAGCGTGCCTGGGGCAACCCAGTCCGTTGCGTGGGGCATAAAGAATAAAATTATCATTATGGAATGGGGCGACCCGCTGTGTGTGTGTGTGTGTGTGTGTGTTTGTGATTAATGCACTTGGAGGGAAGAGCTGGCTGGAACTCTAAACAGAAGCAGCAGAACGCACTGCAACATTTGGTTGCAGGTCCCATTTGCCACATACCACAGATGAAGTCCCTACTTTGAAGCATTTACCATATAGAAATCCTCCTCCTCCTTTTGGACTGACAAGTGTAAAAGCATGAGACAAAAGGAGCTGGAAGGAAAGAGGAAACTTTGCACAATCTGGAAGAGAGTGAAAGAAGAAAAGAGTGGTAAAGGAACTAAACAAAAAAAACACACACACACACACACACACACACACAATAGGTGGGGGGGGGAGAAGAAAAAAATCCAAATCAAGAGGGAAAAGAGAGAGAGAAATTGGGTGGCCTGAGCGCAGGCCAATGGCCTGCTGGTTTTATACCTGCTGCTGGGATTGACAAAGCTGCCTCTGATTGGTTGCAAAGGCTGCTGGGATTGACAAGGCTGCCTCTGGTTGGTTAACCAGGCATTCTTTGATTGACAAGGCATCTGTCCCTCCCCTTCACCTCATTGCTCACCAATTAACCCATTAACTAACGTCTAGCCGAACCAATCAACCCACTTGAAGGATTACTGTTCATCTTTTTTTCTTAGGGTGTCCCTTTGTTCATTGGAGAAATGTTGGGGGGTATGGAGTTCTCCGACTCCCGAGCCATCTGAAGGCAAGCCTGTACAGTGAAGGGTTTTGTTTAAAACGTCTAGTGTTTTATTATGTTTCTATACATGTTGGATGCCGCCCAGCGTGCCTGGGGCAACCCAGTCCGTTGCGTGGGGCATAAAGAATAAAATTATCATTATGGAATGGGGCGACCCGCTGTGTGTGTGTGTGTGTGTGTGTTTGTGATTAATGCACTTGGAGGGAAGAGCTGGCTGGAACTCTAAACAGAAGCAGCAGAACGCACTGCAACATTTGGTTGCAGGTCCCATTTGCCACATACCACAGATGAAGTCCCTACTTTGAAGCATTTACCATATAGAAATCCTCCTCCTCCTTTTGGACTGACAAGTGTAAAAGCATGAGACAAAAGGAGCTGGAAGGAAAGAGGAAACTTTGCACAATCTGGAAGAGAGTGAAAGAAGAAAAGAGTGGTAAAGGAACTAAACAAAACACACACACACACACACACACACACACACACACACAATAGGTGGGGGGGGGAGAAGAAAAAAATCCAAATCAAGAGGGAAAAGAGAGAGAGAAATTGGGTGGCCTGAGCGCAGGCCAATGGCCTGAGCGCAGGCCAATGGCCTGAGCGCAGGCCAATGGCCTGAGCGCAGGCCAATGGCCTGAGCGCAGGCCAATGGCCTGAGCGCAGGCCAATGGCCTGAGCGCAGGCCAATGGCCTGAGCGCAGGCCAATGGCCTGAGCGCAGGCCAATGGCCTGAGCGCAGGCCAATGGCCTGAGCGCAGGCCAATGGCCTGAGCGCAGGCCAATGGCCTGAGCGCAGGCCAATGGCCTGAGCGCAGGCCAATGGCCTGAGCGCAGGCCAATGGCCTGAGCGCAGGCCAGGCCTGCTGGTTTTATACCTGCTGCTGGGATTGACAAAGCTGCCTCTGATTGGTTGCAAAGGCTGCTGGGATTGACAAGGCTGCCTCTGGTTGGTTAACCAGGCATTCTTTGATTGACAAGGCATCTGTCCCTCCCCTTCACCTCATTGCCTCACCAATTAACCCATTAACTAACGTCTAGCCGAACCAATCAACCCACTTGAAGGATTACTGTTCATCTTTTTTTCTTAGGGTGTCCCTTTGTTCATTGGAGAAATGTTGGGGGGTATGGAGTTCTCCGACTCCCGAGCCATCTGAAGGCAAGCCTGTACAGTGAAGGGTTTTGTTTAAAACGTCTAGTGTTTTATTATGTTTCTATACATGTTGGATGCCGCCCAGCGTGCCTGGGGCAACCCAGTCCGTTGCGTGGGGCATAAAGAATAAAATTATCATTATGGAATGGGCGACCCGCTGTGT
>NC_138751.1:40440738-40463621 GCF_965113315.1 Podarcis vaucheri | reverse complement strand
TCCAAAAGGAGGAGGAGGATTTCTATATGGTAAATGCTTCAAAGTAGGGACTTCATCTGTGGTATGTGGCAAATGGGACCTGCAACCAAATGTTGCAGTGCGTTCTGCTGCTTCTGTTTAGAGTTCCAGCCAGCTCTTCCCTCCAAGTGCATTAATCACAAACACACACACACACACACACAGCGGGTCGCCCCATTCCATAATGATAATTTTATTCTTTATGCCCCACGCAACGAACTGGGTTGCCCCAGGCACGCTGGGCGGCATCCAACATGTATAGAAACATAATAAAACACTAGACGTTTTAAACAAAACCCTTCACTGTACAGGCTTGCCTTCAGATGGCTCGGGAGTCGGAGAACTCCATACCCCCCAACATTTCTCCAATGAACAAAGGGACACCCTAAGAAAAAAAGATGAACAGTAATCCTTCAAGTGGGTTGATTGGTTCGGCTAGACGTTAGTTAATGGGTTAATTGGTGAGCAATGAGGTGAAGGGGAGGGACAGATGCCTTGTCAATCAAAGAATGCCTGGTTAACCAACCAGAGGCAGCCTTGTCAATCCCAGCAGCCTTTGCAACCAATCAGAGGCAGCTTTGTCAATCCCAGCAGCAGGTATAAAACCAGCAGGCCATTGGCCTGCGCTCAGGCCACCCAATTTCTCTCTCTCTTTTCCCTCTTGATTTGGATTTTTTTCTTCTCCCCCCCCCACCTATTGTGTGTGTGTGTGTGTGTGTGTGTGTGTGTGTGTGTGTGTGTTTTGTTTAGTTCCTTTACCACTCTTTTCTTCTTTCACTCTCTTCCAGATTGTGCAAAGTTTCCTCTTTCCTTCCAGCTCCTTTTGTCTCATGCTTTTACACTTGTCAGTCCAAAAGGAGGAGGAGGATTTCTATATGGTAAATGCTTCAAAGTAGGGACTTCATCTGTGGTATGTGGCAAATGGGACCTGCAACCAAATGTTGCAGTGCGTTCTGCTGCTTCTGTTTAGAGTTCCAGCCAGCTCTTCCCTCCAAGTGCATTAATCACAAACACACACACACACACACACAGCGGGTCGCCCCATTCCATAATGATAATTTTATTCTTTATGCCCCACGCAACGAACTGGGTTGCCCCAGGCACGCTGGGCGGCATCCAACATGTATAGAAACATAATAAAACACTAGACGTTTTAAACAAAACCCTTCACTGTACAGGCTTGCCTTCAGATGGCTCGGGAGTCGGAGAACTCCATACCCCCCAACATTTCTCCAATGAACAAAGGGACACCCTAAGAAAAAAAGATGAACAGTAATCCTTCAAGTGGGTTGATTGGTTCGGCTAGACGTTAGTTAATGGGTTAATTGGTGAGCAATGAGGTGAAGGGGAGGGACAGATGCCTTGTCAATCAAAGAATGCCTGGTTAACCAACCAGAGGCAGCCTTGTCAATCCCAGCAGCCTTTGCAACCAATCAGAGGCAGCTTTGTCAATCCCAGCAGCAGGTATAAAACCAGCAGGCCTGGCCTGCGCTCAGGCCATTGGCCTGCGCTCAGGCCATTGGCCTGCGCTCAGGCCATTGGCCTGCGCTCAGGCCATTGGCCTGCGCTCAGGCCATTGGCCTGCGCTCAGGCCATTGGCCTGCGCTCAGGCCATTGGCCTGCGCTCAGGCCATTGGCCTGCGCTCAGGCCATTGGCCTGCGCTCAGGCCATTGGCCTGCGCTCAGGCCATTGGCCTGCGCTCAGGCCATTGGCCTGCGCTCAGGCCATTGGCCTGCGCTCAGGCCATTGGCCTGCGCTCAGGCCATTGGCCTGCGCTCAGGCCACCCAATTTCTCTCTCTCTTTTCCCTCTTGATTTGGATTTTTTTCTTCTCCCCCCCCACCTATTGTGTGTGTGTGTGTGTGTGTGTGTGTGTTTTTTTTGTTTAGTTCCTTTACCACTCTTTTCTTCTTTCACTCTCTTCCAGATTGTGCAAAGTTTCCTCTTTCCTTCCAGCTCCTTTTGTCTCATGCTTTTACACTTGTCAGTCCAAAAGGAGGAGGAGGATTTCTATATGGTAAATGCTTCAAAGTAGGGACTTCATCTGTGGTATGTGGCAAATGGGACCTGCAACCAAATGTTGCAGTGCGTTCTGCTGCTTCTGTTTAGAGTTCCAGCCAGCTCTTCCCTCCAAGTGCATTAATCACAAACACACACACACACACACACACACACAGCGGGTCGCCCCATTCCATAATGATAATTTTATTCTTTATGCCCCACGCAACGAACTGGGTTGCCCCAGGCACGCTGGGCGGCATCCAACATGTATAGAAACATAATAAAACACTAGACGTTTTAAACAAAACCCTTCACTGTACAGGCTTGCCTTCAGATGGCTCGGGAGTCGGAGAACTCCATACCCCCCAACATTTCTCCAATGAACAAAGGGACACCCTAAGAAAAAAAGATGAACAGTAATCCTTCAAGTGGGTTGATTGGTTCGGCTAGACGTTAGTTAATGGGTTAATTGGTGAGCAATGAGGTGAAGGGGAGGGACAGATGCCTTGTCAATCAAAGAATGCCTGGTTAACCAACCAGAGGCAGCCTTGTCAATCCCAGCAGCCTTTGCAACCAATCAGAGGCAGCTTTGTCAATCCCAGCAGCAGGTATAAAACCAGCAGGCCTGGCCTGCGCTCAGGCCATTGGCCTGCGCTCAGGCCATTGGCCTGCGCTCAGGCCATTGGCCTGCGCTCAGGCCATTGGCCTGCGCTCAGGCCATTGGCCTGCGCTCAGGCCATTGGCCTGCGCTCAGGCCATTGGCCTGCGCTCAGGCCATTGGCCTGCGCTCAGGCCATTGGCCTGCGCTCAGGCCATTGGCCTGCGCTCAGGCCATTGGCCTGCGCTCAGGCCATTGGCCTGCGCTCAGGCCATTGGCCTGCGCTCAGGCCATTGGCCTGCGCTCAGGCCATTGGCCTGCGCTCAGGCCATTGGCCTGCGCTCAGGCCATTGGCCTGCGCTCAGGCCATTGGCCTGCGCTCAGGCCATTGGCCTGCGCTCAGGCCATTGGCCTGCGCTCAGGCCATTGGCCTGCGCTCAGGCCACCCAATTTCTCTCTCTCTTTTCCCTCTTGATTTGGATTTTTTTCTTCTCCCCCCCCCACCTATTGTGTGTGTGTGTGTGTGTGTGTGTGTGTGTGTGTGTTTTTTGTTTAGTTCCTTTACCACTCTTTTCTTCTTTCACTCTCTTCCAGATTGTGCAAAGTTTCCTCTTTCCTTCCAGCTCCTTTTGTCTCATGCTTTTACACTTGTCAGTCCAAAAGGAGGAGGAGGATTTCTATATGGTAAATGCTTCAAAGTAGGGACTTCATCTGTGGTATGTGGCAAATGGGACCTGCAACCAAATGTTGCAGTGCGTTCTGCTGCTTCTGTTTAGAGTTCCAGCCAGCTCTTCCCTCCAAGTGCATTAATCACAAACACACACACACACACACACAGCGGGTCGCCCCATTCCATAATGATAATTTTATTCTTTATGCCCCACGCAACGAACTGGGTTGCCCCAGGCACGCTGGGCGGCATCCAACATGTATAGAAACATAATAAAACACTAGACGTTTTAAACAAAACCCTTCACTGTACAGGCTTGCCTTCAGATGGCTCGGGAGTCGGAGAACTCCATACCCCCCAACATTTCTCCAATGAACAAAGGGACACCCTAAGAAAAAAAGATGAACAGTAATCCTTCAAGTGGGTTGATTGGTTCGGCTAGACGTTAGTTAATGGGTTAATTGGTGAGCAATGAGGTGAAGGGGAGGGACAGATGCCTTGTCAATCAAAGAATGCCTGGTTAACCAACCAGAGGCAGCCTTGTCAATCCCAGCAGCCTTTGCAACCAATCAGAGGCAGCTTTGTCAATCCCAGCAGCAGGTATAAAACCAGCAGGCCATTGGCCTGCGCTCAGGCCACCCAATTTCTCTCTCTCTTTTCCCTCTTGATTTGGATTTTTTTCTTCTCCCCCCCCCACCTATTGTGTGTGTGTGTGTGTGTGTGTGTGTGTGTGTTTTGTTTAGTTCCTTTACCACTCTTTTCTTCTTTCACTCTCTTCCAGATTGTGCAAAGTTTCCTCTTTCCTTCCAGCTCCTTTTGTCTCATGCTTTTACACTTGTCAGTCCAAAAGGAGGAGGAGGATTTCTATATGGTAAATGCTTCAAAGTAGGGACTTCATCTGTGGTATGTGGCAAATGGGACCTGCAACCAAATGTTGCAGTGCGTTCTGCTGCTTCTGTTTAGAGTTCCAGCCAGCTCTTCCCTCCAAGTGCATTAATCACAAACACACACACACACACACACACAGCGGGTCGCCCCATTCCATAATGATAATTTTATTCTTTATGCCCCACGCAACGAACTGGGTTGCCCCAGGCACGCTGGGCGGCATCCAACATGTATAGAAACATAATAAAACACTAGACGTTTTAAACAAAACCCTTCACTGTACAGGCTTGCCTTCAGATGGCTCGGGAGTCGGAGAACTCCATACCCCCCAACATTTCTCCAATGAACAAAGGGACACCCTAAGAAAAAAAGATGAACAGTAATCCTTCAAGTGGGTTGATTGGTTCGGCTAGACGTTAGTTAATGGGTTAATTGGTGAGCAATGAGGTGAAGGGGAGGGACAGATGCCTTGTCAATCAAAGAATGCCTGGTTAACCAACCAGAGGCAGCCTTGTCAATCCCAGCAGCCTTTGCAACCAATCAGAGGCAGCTTTGTCAATCCCAGCAGCAGGTATAAAACCAGCAGGCCATTGGCCTGCGCTCAGGCCATTGGCCTGCGCTCAGGCCACCCAATTTCTCTCTCTCTTTTCCCTCTTGATTTGGATTTTTTTCTTCTCCCCCCCCCACCTATTGTGTGTGTGTGTGTGTGTGTGTGTGTGTTTTTTTTGTTTAGTTCCTTTACCACTCTTTTCTTCTTTCACTCTCTTCCAGATTGTGCAAAGTTTCCTCTTTCCTTCCAGCTCCTTTTGTCTCATGCTTTTACACTTGTCAGTCCAAAAGGAGGAGGAGGATTTCTATATGGTAAATGCTTCAAAGTAGGGACTTCATCTGTGGTATGTGGCAAATGGGACCTGCAACCAAATGTTGCAGTGCGTTCTGCTGCTTCTGTTTAGAGTTCCAGCCAGCTCTTCCCTCCAAGTGCATTAATCACAAACACACACACACACACACACAGCGGGTCGCCCCATTCCATAATGATAATTTTATTCTTTATGCCCCACGCAACGAACTGGGTTGCCCCAGGCACGCTGGGCGGCATCCAACATGTATAGAAACATAATAAAACACTAGACGTTTTAAACAAAACCCTTCACTGTACAGGCTTGCCTTCAGATGGCTCGGGAGTCGGAGAACTCCATACCCCCCAACATTTCTTCCAATGAACAAAGGGACACCCTAAGAAAAAAAGATGAACAGTAATCCTTCAAGTGGGTTGATTGGTTCGGCTAGACGTTAGTTAATGGGTTAATTGGTGAGCAATGAGGTGAAGGGGAGGGACAGATGCCTTGTCAATCAAAGAATGCCTGGTTAACCAACCAGAGGCAGCCTTGTCAATCCCAGCAGCCTTTGCAACCAATCAGAGGCAGCTTTGTCAATCCCAGCAGCAGGTATAAAACCAGCAGGCCATTGGCCTGCGCTCAGGCCACCCAATTTCTCTCTCTCTTTTCCCTCTTGATTTGGATTTTTTTCTTCTCCCCCCCCCACCTATTGTGTGTGTGTGTGTGTGTGTGTGTGTGTGTGTGTGTGTTTGTTTAGTTCCTTTACCACTCTTTTCTTCTTTCACTCTCTTCCAGATTGTGCAAAGTTTCCTCTTTCCTTCCAGCTCCTTTTGTCTCATGCTTTTACACTTGTCAGTCCAAAAGGAGGAGGAGGATTTCTATATGGTAAATGCTTCAAAGTAGGGACTTCATCTGTGGTATGTGGCAAATGGGACCTGCAACCAAATGTTGCAGTGCGTTCTGCTGCTTCTGTTTAGAGTTCCAGCCAGCTCTTCCCTCCAAGTGCATTAATCACAAACACACACACACACACACACACAGCGGGTCGCCCCATTCCATAATGATAATTTTATTCTTTATGCCCCACGCAACGAACTGGGTTGCCCCAGGCACGCTGGGCGGCATCCAACATGTATAGAAACATAATAAAACACTAGACGTTTTAAACAAAACCCTTCACTGTACAGGCTTGCCTTCAGATGGCTCGGGAGTCGGAGAACTCCATACCCCCCAACATTTCTCCAATGAACAAAGGGACACCCTAAGAAAAAAAGATGAACAGTAATCCTTCAAGTGGGTTGATTGGTTCGGCTAGACGTTAGTTAATGGGTTAATTGGTGAGCAATGAGGTGAAGGGGAGGGACAGATGCCTTGTCAATCAAAGAATGCCTGGTTAACCAACCAGAGGCAGCCTTGTCAATCCCAGCAGCCTTTGCAACCAATCAGAGGCAGCTTTGTCAATCCCAGCAGCAGGTATAAAACCAGCAGGCCATTGGCCTGCGCTCAGGCCATTGGCCTGCGCTCAGGCCACCCAATTTCTCTCTCTCTTTTCCCTCTTGATTTGGATTTTTTTCTTCTCCCCCCCCCACCTATTGTGTGTGTGTGTGTGTGTGTGTGTGTGTGTTTTTTGTTTAGTTCCTTTACCACTCTTTTCTTCTTTCACTCTCTTCCAGATTGTGCAAAGTTTCCTCTTTCCTTCCAGCTCCTTTTGTCTCATGCTTTTACACTTGTCAGTCCAAAAGGAGGAGGAGGATTTCTATATGGTAAATGCTTCAAAGTAGGGACTTCATCTGTGGTATGTGGCAAATGGGACCTGCAACCAAATGTTGCAGTGCGTTCTGCTGCTTCTGTTTAGAGTTCCAGCCAGCTCTTCCCTCCAAGTGCATTAATCACAAACACACACACACACACACACACAGCGGGTCGCCCCATTCCATAATGATAATTTTATTCTTTATGCCCCACGCAACGAACTGGGTTGCCCCAGGCACGCTGGGCGGCATCCAACATGTATAGAAACATAATAAAACACTAGACGTTTTAAACAAAACCCTTCACTGTACAGGCTTGCCTTCAGATGGCTCGGGAGTCGGAGAACTCCATACCCCCCAACATTTCTCCAATGAACAAAGGGACACCCTAAGAAAAAAAGATGAACAGTAATCCTTCAAGTGGGTTGATTGGTTCGGCTAGACGTTAGTTAATGGGTTAATTGGTGAGCAATGAGGTGAAGGGGAGGGACAGATGCCTTGTCAATCAAAGAATGCCTGGTTAACCAACCAGAGGCAGCCTTGTCAATCCCAGCAGCCTTTGCAACCAATCAGAGGCAGCTTTGTCAATCCCAGCAGCAGGTATAAAACCAGCAGGCCATTGGCCTGCGCTCAGGCCATTGGCCTGCGCTCAGGCCACCCAATTTCTCTCTCTCTTTTCCCTCTTGATTTGGATTTTTTTCTTCTCCCCCCCCCACCTATTGTGTGTGTGTGTGTGTGTGTGTGTGTGTGTTTTTTGTTTAGTTCCTTTACCACTCTTTTCTTCTTTCACTCTCTTCCAGATTGTGCAAAGTTTCCTCTTTCCTTCCAGCTCCTTTTGTCTCATGCTTTTACACTTGTCAGTCCAAAAGGAGGAGGAGGATTTCTATATGGTAAATGCTTCAAAGTAGGGACTTCATCTGTGGTATGTGGCAAATGGGACCTGCAACCAAATGTTGCAGTGCGTTCTGCTGCTTCTGTTTAGAGTTCCAGCCAGCTCTTCCCTCCAAGTGCATTAATCACAAACACACACACACACACACACAGCGGGTCGCCCCATTCCATAATGATAATTTTATTCTTTATGCCCCACGCAACGAACTGGGTTGCCCCAGGCACGCTGGGCGGCATCCAACATGTATAGAAACATAATAAAACACTAGACGTTTTAAACAAAACCCTTCACTGTACAGGCTTGCCTTCAGATGGCTCGGGAGTCGGAGAACTCCATACCCCCCAACATTTCTCCAATGAACAAAGGGACACCCTAAGAAAAAAAGATGAACAGTAATCCTTCAAGTGGGTTGATTGGTTCGGCTAGACGTTAGTTAATGGGTTAATTGGTGAGCAATGAGGTGAAGGGGAGGGACAGATGCCTTGTCAATCAAAGAATGCCTGGTTAACCAACCAGAGGCAGCCTTGTCAATCCCAGCAGCCTTTGCAACCAATCAGAGGCAGCTTTGTCAATCCCAGCAGCAGGTATAAAACCAGCAGGCCTGGCCTGCGCTCAGGCCATTGGCCTGCGCTCAGGCCATTGGCCTGCGCTCAGGCCATTGGCCTGCGCTCAGGCCATTGGCCTGCGCTCAGGCCATTGGCCTGCGCTCAGGCCATTGGCCTGCGCTCAGGCCATTGGCCTGCGCTCAGGCCATTGGCCTGCGCTCAGGCCATTGGCCTGCGCTCAGGCCATTGGCCTGCGCTCAGGCCATTGGCCTGCGCTCAGGCCATTGGCCTGCGCTCAGGCCACCCAATTTCTCTCTCTCTTTTCCCTCTTGATTTGGATTTTTTTCTTCTCCCCCCCCCACCTATTGTGTGTGTGTGTGTGTGTGTGTGTGTGTGTGTGTGTGTGTGTTTTTTGTTTAGTTCCTTTACCACTCTTTTCTTCTTTCACTCTCTTCCAGATTGTGCAAAGTTTCCTCTTTCCTTCCAGCTCCTTTTGTCTCATGCTTTTACACTTGTCAGTCCAAAAGGAGGAGGAGGATTTCTATATGGTAAATGCTTCAAAGTAGGGACTTCATCTGTGGTATGTGGCAAATGGGACCTGCAACCAAATGTTGCAGTGCGTTCTGCTGCTTCTGTTTAGAGTTCCAGCCAGCTCTTCCCTCCAAGTGCATTAATCACAAACACACACACACACACACACACACACACAGCGGGTCGCCCCATTCCATAATGATAATTTTATTCTTTATGCCCCACGCAACGAACTGGGTTGCCCCAGGCACGCTGGGCGGCATCCAACATGTATAGAAACATAATAAAACACTAGACGTTTTAAACAAAACCCTTCACTGTACAGGCTTGCCTTCAGATGGCTCGGGAGTCGGAGAACTCCATACCCCCCAACATTTCTCCAATGAACAAAGGGACACCCTAAGAAAAAAAGATGAACAGTAATCCTTCAAGTGGGTTGATTGGTTCGGCTAGACGTTAGTTAATGGGTTAATTGGTGAGCAATGAGGTGAAGGGGAGGGACAGATGCCTTGTCAATCAAAGAATGCCTGGTTAACCAACCAGAGGCAGCCTTGTCAATCCCAGCAGCCTTTGCAACCAATCAGAGGCAGCTTTGTCAATCCCAGCAGCAGGTATAAAACCAGCAGGCCTGGCCTGCGCTCAGGCCATTGGCCTGCGCTCAGGCCATTGGCCTGCGCTCAGGCCATTGGCCTGCGCTCAGGCCATTGGCCTGCGCTCAGGCCATTGGCCTGCGCTCAGGCCATTGGCCTGCGCTCAGGCCATTGGCCTGCGCTCAGGCCATTGGCCTGCGCTCAGGCCATTGGCCTGCGCTCAGGCCATTGGCCTGCGCTCAGGCCATTGGCCTGCGCTCAGGCCATTGGCCTGCGCTCAGGCCATTGGCCTGCGCTCAGGCCATTGGCCTGCGCTCAGGCCATTGGCCTGCGCTCAGGCCATTGGCCTGCGCTCAGGCCATTGGCCTGCGCTCAGGCCATTGGCCTGCGCTCAGGCCACCCAATTTCTCTCTCTCTTTTCCCTCTTGATTTGGATTTTTTTCTTCTCCCCCCCCCCCCACCTATTGTGTGTGTGTGTGTGTGTGTGTGTGTGTGTGTGTTTTTTGTTTAGTTCCTTTACCACTCTTTTCTTCTTTCACTCTCTTCCAGATTGTGCAAAGTTTCCTCTTTCCTTCCAGCTCCTTTTGTCTCATGCTTTTACACTTGTCAGTCCAAAAGGAGGAGGAGGATTTCTATATGGTAAATGCTTCAAAGTAGGGACTTCATCTGTGGTATGTGGCAAATGGGACCTGCAACCAAATGTTGCAGTGCGTTCTGCTGCTTCTGTTTAGAGTTCCAGCCAGCTCTTCCCTCCAAGTGCATTAATCACAAACACACACACACACACACACAGCGGGTCGCCCCATTCCATAATGATAATTTTATTCTTTATGCCCCACGCAACGAACTGGGTTGCCCCAGGCACGCTGGGCGGCATCCAACATGTATAGAAACATAATAAAACACTAGACGTTTTAAACAAAACCCTTCACTGTACAGGCTTGCCTTCAGATGGCTCGGGAGTCGGAGAACTCCATACCCCCCAACATTTCTCCAATGAACAAAGGGACACCCTAAGAAAAAAAGATGAACAGTAATCCTTCAAGTGGGTTGATTGGTTCGGCTAGACGTTAGTTAATGGGTTAATTGGTGAGCAATGAGGTGAAGGGGAGGGACAGATGCCTTGTCAATCAAAGAATGCCTGGTTAACCAACCAGAGGCAGCCTTGTCAATCCCAGCAGCCTTTGCAACCAATCAGAGGCAGCTTTGTCAATCCCAGCAGCAGGTATAAAACCAGCAGGCCATTGGCCTGCGCTCAGGCCACCCAATTTCTCTCTCTCTTTTCCCTCTTGATTTGGATTTTTTTCTTCTCCCCCCCCCACCTATTGTGTGTGTGTGTGTGTGTGTGTGTGTGTGTGTGTTTTTTTTGTTTAGTTCCTTTACCACTCTTTTCTTCTTTCACTCTCTTCCAGATTGTGCAAAGTTTCCTCTTTCCTTCCAGCTCCTTTTGTCTCATGCTTTTACACTTGTCAGTCCAAAAGGAGGAGGAGGATTTCTATATGGTAAATGCTTCAAAGTAGGGACTTCATCTGTGGTATGTGGCAAATGGGACCTGCAACCAAATGTTGCAGTGCGTTCTGCTGCTTCTGTTTAGAGTTCCAGCCAGCTCTTCCCTCCAAGTGCATTAATCACAAACACACACACACACACACACAGCGGGTCGCCCCATTCCATAATGATAATTTTATTCTTTATGCCCCACGCAACGAACTGGGTTGCCCCAGGCACGCTGGGCGGCATCCAACATGTATAGAAACATAATAAAACACTAGACGTTTTAAACAAAACCCTTCACTGTACAGGCTTGCCTTCAGATGGCTCGGGAGTCGGAGAACTCCATACCCCCCAACATTTCTCCAATGAACAAAGGGACACCCTAAGAAAAAAAGATGAACAGTAATCCTTCAAGTGGGTTGATTGGTTCGGCTAGACGTTAGTTAATGGGTTAATTGGTGAGCAATGAGGTGAAGGGGAGGGACAGATGCCTTGTCAATCAAAGAATGCCTGGTTAACCAACCAGAGGCAGCCTTGTCAATCCCAGCAGCCTTTGCAACCAATCAGAGGCAGCTTTGTCAATCCCAGCAGCAGGTATAAAACCAGCAGGCCTGGCCTGCGCTCAGGCCATTGGCCTGCGCTCAGGCCATTGGCCTGCGCTCAGGCCATTGGCCTGCGCTCAGGCCATTGGCCTGCGCTCAGGCCATTGGCCTGCGCTCAGGCCATTGGCCTGCGCTCAGGCCATTGGCCTGCGCTCAGGCCATTGGCCTGCGCTCAGGCCATTGGCCTGCGCTCAGGCCATTGGCCTGCGCTCAGGCCATTGGCCTGCGCTCAGGCCATTGGCCTGCGCTCAGGCCATTGGCCTGCGCTCAGGCCATTGGCCTGCGCTCAGGCCATTGGCCTGCGCTCAGGCCATTGGCCTGCGCTCAGGCCATTGGCCTGCGCTCAGGCCACCCAATTTCTCTCTCTCTTTTCCCTCTTGATTTGGATTTTTTTCTTCTCCCCCCCCCCCCACCTATTGTGTGTGTGTGTGTGTTTTTTTTTTTTGTTTAGTTCCTTTACCACTCTTTTCTTCTTTCACTCTCTTCCAGATTGTGCAAAGTTTCCTCTTTCCTTCCAGCTCCTTTTGTCTCATGCTTTTACACTTGTCAGTCCAAAAGGAGGAGGAGGATTTCTATATGGTAAATGCTTCAAAGTAGGGACTTCATCTGTGGTATGTGGCAAATGGGACCTGCAACCAAATGTTGCAGTGCGTTCTGCTGCTTCTGTTTAGAGTTCCAGCCAGCTCTTCCCTCCAAGTGCATTAATCACAAACACACACACACACACACACAGCGGGTCGCCCCATTCCATAATGATAATTTTATTCTTTATGCCCCACGCAACGAACTGGGTTGCCCCAGGCACGCTGGGCGGCATCCAACATGTATAGAAACATAATAAAACACTAGACGTTTTAAACAAAACCCTTCACTGTACAGGCTTGCCTTCAGATGGCTCGGGAGTCGGAGAACTCCATACCCCCCAACATTTCTCCAATGAACAAAGGGACACCCTAAGAAAAAAAGATGAACAGTAATCCTTCAAGTGGGTTGATTGGTTCGGCTAGACGTTAGTTAATGGGTTAATTGGTGAGCAATGAGGTGAAGGGGAGGGACAGATGCCTTGTCAATCAAAGAATGCCTGGTTAACCAACCAGAGGCAGCCTTGTCAATCCCAGCAGCCTTTGCAACCAATCAGAGGCAGCTTTGTCAATCCCAGCAGCAGGTATAAAACCAGCAGGCCTGGCCTGCGCTCAGGCCATTGGCCTGCGCTCAGGCCATTGGCCTGCGCTCAGGCCATTGGCCTGCGCTCAGGCCATTGGCCTGCGCTCAGGCCATTGGCCTGCGCTCAGGCCATTGGCCTGCGCTCAGGCCATTGGCCTGCGCTCAGGCCATTGGCCTGCGCTCAGGCCATTGGCCTGCGCTCAGGCCATTGGCCTGCGCTCAGGCCATTGGCCTGCGCTCAGGCCATTGGCCTGCGCTCAGGCCATTGGCCTGCGCTCAGGCCATTGGCCTGCGCTCAGGCCATTGGCCTGCGCTCAGGCCATTGGCCTGCGCTCAGGCCACCCAATTTCTCTCTCTCTTTTCCCTCTTGATTTGGATTTTTTTCTTCTCCCCCCCCACCTATTGTGTGTGTGTGTGTGTGTGTGTGTGTGTGTTTTTTGTTTAGTTCCTTTACCACTCTTTTCTTCTTTCACTCTCTTCCAGATTGTGCAAAGTTTCCTCTTTCCTTCCAGCTCCTTTTGTCTCATGCTTTTACACTTGTCAGTCCAAAAGGAGGAGGAGGATTTCTATATGGTAAATGCTTCAAAGTAGGGACTTCATCTGTGGTATGTGGCAAATGGGACCTGCAACCAAATGTTGCAGTGCGTTCTGCTGCTTCTGTTTAGAGTTCCAGCCAGCTCTTCCCTCCAAGTGCATTAATCACAAACACACACACACACACACACAGCGGGTCGCCCCATTCCATAATGATAATTTTATTCTTTATGCCCCACGCAACGAACTGGGTTGCCCCAGGCACGCTGGGCGGCATCCAACATGTATAGAAACATAATAAAACACTAGACGTTTTAAACAAAACCCTTCACTGTACAGGCTTGCCTTCAGATGGCTCGGGAGTCGGAGAACTCCATACCCCCCAACATTTCTCCAATGAACAAAGGGACACCCTAAGAAAAAAAGATGAACAGTAATCCTTCAAGTGGGTTGATTGGTTCGGCTAGACGTTAGTTAATGGGTTAATTGGTGAGCAATGAGGTGAAGGGGAGGGACAGATGCCTTGTCAATCAAAGAATGCCTGGTTAACCAACCAGAGGCAGCCTTGTCAATCCCAGCAGCCTTTGCAACCAATCAGAGGCAGCTTTGTCAATCCCAGCAGCAGGTATAAAACCAGCAGGCCTGGCCTGCGCTCAGGCCATTGGCCTGCGCTCAGGCCATTGGCCTGCGCTCAGGCCATTGGCCTGCGCTCAGGCCATTGGCCTGCGCTCAGGCCATTGGCCTGCGCTCAGGCCATTGGCCTGCGCTCAGGCCATTGGCCTGCGCTCAGGCCATTGGCCTGCGCTCAGGCCATTGGCCTGCGCTCAGGCCATTGGCCTGCGCTCAGGCCATTGGCCTGCGCTCAGGCCATTGGCCTGCGCTCAGGCCATTGGCCTGCGCTCAGGCCATTGGCCTGCGCTCAGGCCATTGGCCTGCGCTCAGGCCATTGGCCTGCGCTCAGGCCACCCAATTTCTCTCTCTCTTTTCCCTCTTGATTTGGATTTTTTTCTTCTCCCCCCCCACCTATTGTGTGTGTGTGTGTGTGTGTGTGTGTGTGTTTTTTGTTTAGTTCCTTTACCACTCTTTTCTTCTTTCACTCTCTTCCAGATTGTGCAAAGTTTCCTCTTTCCTTCCAGCTCCTTTTGTCTCATGCTTTTACACTTGTCAGTCCAAAAGGAGGAGGAGGATTTCTATATGGTAAATGCTTCAAAGTAGGGACTTCATCTGTGGTATGTGGCAAATGGGACCTGCAACCAAATGTTGCAGTGCGTTCTGCTGCTTCTGTTTAGAGTTCCAGCCAGCTCTTCCCTCCAAGTGCATTAATCACAAACACACACACACACACACACAGCGGGTCGCCCCATTCCATAATGATAATTTTATTCTTTATGCCCCACGCAACGAACTGGGTTGCCCCAGGCACGCTGGGCGGCATCCAACATGTATAGAAACATAATAAAACACTAGACGTTTTAAACAAAACCCTTCACTGTACAGGCTTGCCTTCAGATGGCTCGGGAGTCGGAGAACTCCATACCCCCCAACATTTCTCCAATGAACAAAGGGACACCCTAAGAAAAAAAGATGAACAGTAATCCTTCAAGTGGGTTGATTGGTTCGGCTAGACGTTAGTTAATGGGTTAATTGGTGAGCAATGAGGTGAAGGGGAGGGACAGATGCCTTGTCAATCAAAGAATGCCTGGTTAACCAACCAGAGGCAGCCTTGTCAATCCCAGCAGCCTTTGCAACCAATCAGAGGCAGCTTTGTCAATCCCAGCAGCAGGTATAAAACCAGCAGGCCTGGCCTGCGCTCAGGCCATTGGCCTGCGCTCAGGCCATTGGCCTGCGCTCAGGCCATTGGCCTGCGCTCAGGCCATTGGCCTGCGCTCAGGCCATTGGCCTGCGCTCAGGCCATTGGCCTGCGCTCAGGCCATTGGCCTGCGCTCAGGCCATTGGCCTGCGCTCAGGCCATTGGCCTGCGCTCAGGCCATTGGCCTGCGCTCAGGCCATTGGCCTGCGCTCAGGCCATTGGCCTGCGCTCAGGCCATTGGCCTGCGCTCAGGCCATTGGCCTGCGCTCAGGCCATTGGCCTGCGCTCAGGCCACCCAATTTCTCTCTCTCTTTTCCCTCTTGATTTGGATTTTTTTCTTCTCCCCCCCCCACCTATTGTGTGTGTGTGTGTGTGTGTGTGTTTGTGTGTGTGTGTGTTTTTTGTTTAGTTCCTTTACCACTCTTTTCTTCTTTCACTCTCTTCCAGATTGTGCAAAGTTTCCTCTTTCCTTCCAGCTCCTTTTGTCTCATGCTTTTACACTTGTCAGTCCAAAAGGAGGAGGAGGATTTCTATATGGTAAATGCTTCAAAGTAGGGACTTCATCTGTGGTATGTGGCAAATGGGACCTGCAACCAAATGTTGCAGTGCGTTCTGCTGCTTCTGTTTAGAGTTCCAGCCAGCTCTTCCCTCCAAGTGCATTAATCACAAACACACACACACACACACACACACACACACACACACAGCGGGTCGCCCCATTCCATAATGATAATTTTATTCTTTATGCCCCACGCAACGGACTGGGTTGCCCCAGGCACGCTGGGCGGCATCCAACATGTATAGAAACATAATAAAACACTAGACGTTTTAAACAAAACCCTTCACTGTACAGGCTTGCCTTCAGATGGCTCGGGAGTCGGAGAACTCCATACCCCCCAACATTTCTCCAATGAACAAAGGGACACCCTAAGAAAAAAAGATGAACAGTAATCCTTCAAGTGGGTTGATTGGTTCGACTAGACGTTAGTTAATGGGTTAATTGGTGAGCAATGAGGTGAAGGGGAGGGACAGATGCCTTGTCAATCAAAGAATGCCTGGTTAACCAACCAGAGGCAGCCTTGTCAATCCCAGCAGCCTTTGCAACCAATCAGAGGCAGCTTTGTCAATCCCAGCAGCAGGTATAAAACCAGCAGGCCATGCCTGCGCTCAGGCCATTGGCCTGCGCTCAGGCCATTGGCCTGCGCTCAGGCCATTGGCCTGCGCTCAGGCCATTGGCCTGCGCTCAGGCCATTGGCCTGCGCTCAGGCCATTGGCCTGCGCTCAGGCCACCCAATTTCTCTCTCTCTTTTCCCTCTTGATTTGGATTTTTTTCTTCTCCCCCCCCACCTATTGTGTGTGTGTGTGTGTGTGTGTGTTTGTGTGTGTGTGTGTTTTTTGTTTAGTTCCTTTACCACTCTTTTCTTCTTTCACTCTCTTCCAGATTGTGCAAAGTTTCCTCTTTCCTTCCAGCTCCTTTTGTCTCATGCTTTTACACTTGTCAGTCCAAAAGGAGGAGGAGGATTTCTATATGGTAAATGCTTCAAAGTAGGGACTTCATCTGTGGTATGTGGCAAATGGGACCTGCAACCAAATGTTGCAGTGCGTTCTGCTGCTTCTGTTTAGAGTTCCAGCCAGCTCTTCCCTCCAAGTGCATTAATCACAAACACACACACACACACACACACACACACACACAGCGGGTCGCCCCATTCCATAATGATAATTTTATTCTTTATGCCCCACGCAACGGACTGGGTTGCCCCAGGCACGCTGGGCGGCATCCAACATGTATAGAAACATAATAAAACACTAGACGTTTTAAACAAAACCCTTCACTGTACAGGCTTGCCTTCAGATGGCTCGGGAGTCGGAGAACTCCATACCCCCCAACATTTCTCCAATGAACAAAGGGACACCCTAAGAAAAAAAGATGAACAGTAATCCTTCAAGTGGGTTGATTGGTTCGGCTAGACGTTAGTTAATGGGTTAATTGGTGAGCAATGAGGTGAAGGGGAGGGACAGATGCCTTGTCAATCAAAGAATGCCTGGTTAACCAACCAGAGGCAGCCTTGTCAATCCCAGCAGCCTTTGCAACCAATCAGAGGCAGCTTTGTCAATCCCAGCAGCAGGTATAAAACCAGCAGGCCTGGCCTGCGCTCAGGCCATTGGCCTGCGCTCAGGCCATTGGCCTGCGCTCAGGCCATTGGCCTGCGCTCAGGCCATTGGCCTGCGCTCAGGCCATTGGCCTGCGCTCAGGCCATTGGCCTGCGCTCAGGCCATTGGCCTGCGCTCAGGCCATTGGCCTGCGCTCAGGCCATTGGCCTGCGCTCAGGCCATTGGCCTGCGCTCAGGCCATTGGCCTGCGCTCAGGCCATTGGCCTGCGCTCAGGCCATTGGCCTGCGCTCAGGCCATTGGCCTGCGCTCAGGCCACCCAATTTCTCTCTCTCTTTTCCCTCTTGATTTGGATTTTTTTCTTCTCCCCCCCCACCTATTGTGTGTGTGTGTGTTTGTGTGTGTGTGTGTTTTTTGTTTAGTTCCTTTACCACTCTTTTCTTCTTTCACTCTCTTCCAGATTGTGCAAAGTTTCCTCTTTCCTTCCAGCTCCTTTTGTCTCATGCTTTTACACTTGTCAGTCCAAAAGGAGGAGGAGGATTTCTATATGGTAAATGCTTCAAAGTAGGGACTTCATCTGTGGTATGTGGCAAATGGGACCTGCAACCAAATGTTGCAGTGCGTTCTGCTGCTTCTGTTTAGAGTTCCAGCCAGCTCTTCCCTCCAAGTGCATTAATCACAAACACACACACACACACACACAGCGGGTCGCCCCATTCCATAATGATAATTTTATTCTTTATGCCCCACGCAACGGACTGGGTTGCCCCAGGCACGCTGGGCGGCATCCAACATGTATAGAAACATAATAAAACACTAGACGTTTTAAACAAAACCCTTCACTGTACAGGCTTGCCTTCAGATGGCTCGGGAGTCGGAGAACTCCATACCCCCCAACATTTCTCCAATGAACAAAGGGACACCCTAAGAAAAAAAGATGAACAGTAATCCTTCAAGTGGGTTGATTGGTTCGGCTAGACGTTAGTTAATGGGTTAATTGGTGAGCAATGAGGTGAAGGGGAGGGACAGATGCCTTGTCAATCAAAGAATGCCTGGTTAACCAACCAGAGGCAGCCTTGTCAATCCCAGCAGCCTTTGCAACCAATCAGAGGCAGCTTTGTCAATCCCAGCAGCAGGTATAAAACCAGCAGGCCTGGCCTGCGCTCAGGCCATTGGCCTGCGCTCAGGCCATTGGCCTGCGCTCAGGCCATTGGCCTGCGCTCAGGCCATTGGCCTGCGCTCAGGCCATTGGCCTGCGCTCAGGCCATTGGCCTGCGCTCAGGCCATTGGCCTGCGCTCAGGCCATTGGCCTGCGCTCAGGCCATTGGCCTGCGCTCAGGCCATTGGCCTGCGCTCAGGCCATTGGCCTGCGCTCAGGCCATTGGCCTGCGCTCAGGCCATTGGCCTGCGCTCAGGCCATTGGCCTGCGCTCAGGCCATTGGCCTGCGCTCAGGCCATTGGCCTGCGCTCAGGCCATTGGCCTGCGCTCAGGCCACCCAATTTCTCTCTCTCTTTTCCCTCTTGATTTGGATTTTTTTCTTCTCCCCCCCCCACCTATTGTGTGTGTGTGTGTGTGTGTGTGTGTTTTTTTTGTTTAGTTCCTTTACCACTCTTTTCTTCTTTCACTCTCTTCCAGATTGTGCAAAGTTTCCTCTTTCCTTCCAGCTCCTTTTGTCTCATGCTTTTACACTTGTCAGTCCAAAAGGAGGAGGAGGATTTCTATATGGTAAATGCTTCAAAGTAGGGACTTCATCTGTGGTATGTGGCAAATGGGACCTGCAACCAAATGTTGCAGTGCGTTCTGCTGCTTCTGTTTAGAGTTCCAGCCAGCTCTTCCCTCCAAGTGCATTAATCACAAACACACACACACACACACACACACACACACACAGCGGGTCGCCCCATTCCATAATGATAATTTTATTCTTTATGCCCCACGCAACGGACTGGGTTGCCCCAGGCACGCTGGGCGGCATCCAACATGTATAGAAACATAATAAAACACTAGACGTTTTAAACAAAACCCTTCACTGTACAGGCTTGCCTTCAGATGGCTCGGGAGTCGGAGAACTCCATACCCCCCAACATTTCTCCAATGAACAAAGGGACACCCTAAGAAAAAAAGATGAACAGTAATCCTTCAAGTGGGTTGATTGGTTCGGCTAGACGTTAGTTAATGGGTTAATTGGTGAGCAATGAGGTGAAGGGGAGGGACAGATGCCTTGTCAATCAAAGAATGCCTGGTTAACCAACCAGAGGCAGCCTTGTCAATCCCAGCAGCCTTTGCAACCAATCAGAGGCAGCTTTGTCAATCCCAGCAGCAGGTATAAAACCAGCAGGCCATTGGCCTGCGCTCAGGCCACCCAATTTCTCTCTCTCTTTTCCCTCTTGATTTGGATTTTTTTCTTCTCCCCCCCCCACCTATTGTGTGTGTGTGTGTGTGTGTGTGTGTGTGTGTGTGTGTGTTTTTTGTTTAGTTCCTTTACCACTCTTTTCTTCTTTCACTCTCTTCCAGATTGTGCAAAGTTTCCTCTTTCCTTCCAGCTCCTTTTGTCTCATGCTTTTACACTTGTCAGTCCAAAAGGAGGAGGAGGATTTCTATATGGTAAATGCTTCAAAGTAGGGACTTCATCTGTGGTATGTGGCAAATGGGACCTGCAACCAAATGTTGCAGTGCGTTCTGCTGCTTCTGTTTAGAGTTCCAGCCAGCTCTTCCCTCCAAGTGCATTAATCACAAACACACACACACACACACACACACACAGCGGGTCGCCCCATTCCATAATGATAATTTTATTCTTTATGCCCCACGCAACGGACTGGGTTGCCCCAGGCACGCTGGGCGGCATCCAACATGTATAGAAACATAATAAAACACTAGACGTTTTAAACAAAACCCTTCACTGTACAGGCTTGCCTTCAGATGGCTCGGGAGTCGGAGAACTCCATACCCCCCAACATTTCTCCAATGAACAAAGGGACACCCTAAGAAAAAAAGATGAACAGTAATCCTTCAAGTGGGTTGATTGGTTCGGCTAGACGTTAGTTAATGGGTTAATTGGTGAGCAATGAGGTGAAGGGGAGGGACAGATGCCTTGTCAATCAAAGAATGCCTGGTTAACCAACCAGAGGCAGCCTTGTCAATCCCAGCAGCCTTTGCAACCAATCAGAGGCAGCTTTGTCAATCCCAGCAGCAGGTATAAAACCAGCAGGCCTGGCCTGCGCTCAGGCCATTGGCCTGCGCTCAGGCCATTGGCCTGCGCTCAGGCCATTGGCCTGCGCTCAGGCCATTGGCCTGCGCTCAGGCCATTGGCCTGCGCTCAGGCCATTGGCCTGCGCTCAGGCCATTGGCCTGCGCTCAGGCCATTGGCCTGCGCTCAGGCCATTGGCCTGCGCTCAGGCCATTGGCCTGCGCTCAGGCCATTGGCCTGCGCTCAGGCCATTGGCCTGCGCTCAGGCCATTGGCCTGCGCTCAGGCCATTGGCCTGCGCTCAGGCCATTGGCCTGCGCTCAGGCCATTGGCCTGCGCTCAGGCCATTGGCCTGCGCTCAGGCCATTGGCCTGCGCTCAGGCCACCCAATTTCTCTCTCTCTTTTCCCTCTTGATTTGGATTTTTTTCTTCTCCCCCCCCCACCTATTGTGTGTGTGTGTGTGTGTGTGTGTGTTTTTTTTGTTTAGTTCCTTTACCACTCTTTTCTTCTTTCACTCTCTTCCAGATTGTGCAAAGTTTCCTCTTTCCTTCCAGCTCCTTTTGTCTCATGCTTTTACACTTGTCAGTCCAAAAGGAGGAGGAGGATTTCTATATGGTAAATGCTTCAAAGTAGGGACTTCATCTGTGGTATGTGGCAAATGGGACCTGCAACCAAATGTTGCAGTGCGTTCTGCTGCTTCTGTTTAGAGTTCCAGCCAGCTCTTCCCTCCAAGTGCATTAATCACAAACACACACACACACACACACACACACACACACAGCGGGTCGCCCCATTCCATAATGATAATTTTATTCTTTATGCCCCACGCAACGGACTGGGTTGCCCCAGGCACGCTGGGCGGCATCCAACATGTATAGAAACATAATAAAACACTAGACGTTTTAAACAAAACCCTTCACTGTACAGGCTTGCCTTCAGATGGCTCGGGAGTCGGAGAACTCCATACCCCCCAACATTTCTCCAATGAACAAAGGGACACCCTAAGAAAAAAAGATGAACAGTAATCCTTCAAGTGGGTTGATTGGTTCGGCTAGACGTTAGTTAATGGGTTAATTGGTGAGCAATGAGGTGAAGGGGAGGGACAGATGCCTTGTCAATCAAAGAATGCCTGGTTAACCAACCAGAGGCAGCCTTGTCAATCCCAGCAGCCTTTGCAACCAATCAGAGGCAGCTTTGTCAATCCCAGCAGCAGGTATAAAACCAGCAGGCCATTGGCCTGCGCTCAGGCCACCCAATTTCTCTCTCTCTTTTCCCTCTTGATTTGGATTTTTTTCTTCTCCCCCCCCCCCACCTATTGTGTGTGTGTGTGTGTGTGTGTGTGTGTTTTTTGTTTAGTTCCTTTACCACTCTTTTCTTCTTTCACTCTCTTCCAGATTGTGCAAAGTTTCCTCTTTCCTTCCAGCTCCTTTTGTCTCATGCTTTTACACTTGTCAGTCCAAAAGGAGGAGGAGGATTTCTATATGGTAAATGCTTCAAAGTAGGGACTTCATCTGTGGTATGTGGCAAATGGGACCTGCAACCAAATGTTGCAGTGCGTTCTGCTGCTTCTGTTTAGAGTTCCAGCCAGCTCTTCCCTCCAAGTGCATTAATCACAAACACACACACACACACACACACAGCGGGTCGCCCCATTCCATAATGATAATTTTATTCTTTATGCCCCACGCAACGGACTGGGTTGCCCCAGGCACGCTGGGCGGCATCCAACATGTATAGAAACATAATAAAACACTAGACGTTTTAAACAAAACCCTTCACTGTACAGGCTTGCCTTCAGATGGCTCGGGAGTCGGAGAACTCCATACCCCCCAACATTTCTCCAATGAACAAAGGGACACCCTAAGAAAAAAAGATGAACAGTAATCCTTCAAGTGGGTTGATTGGTTCGGCTAGACGTTAGTTAATGGGTTAATTGGTGAGCAATGAGGTGAAGGGGAGGGACAGATGCCTTGTCAATCAAAGAATGCCTGGTTAACCAACCAGAGGCAGCCTTGTCAATCCCAGCAGCCTTTGCAACCAATCAGAGGCAGCTTTGTCAATCCCAGCAGCAGGTATAAAACCAGCAGGCCATTGGCCTGCGCTCAGGCCATTGGCCTGCGCTCAGGCCATTGGCCTGCGCTCAGGCCACCCAATTTCTCTCTCTCTTTTCCCTCTTGATTTGGATTTTTTTCTTCTCCCCCCCCCACCTATTGTGTGTGTGTGTGTGTGTGTTTTGTTTAGTTCCTTTACCACTCTTTTCTTCTTTCACTCTCTTCCAGATTGTGCAAAGTTTCCTCTTTCCTTCCAGCTCCTTTTGTCTCATGCTTTTACACTTGTCAGTCCAAAAGGAGGAGGAGGATTTCTATATGGTAAATGCTTCAAAGTAGGGACTTCATCTGTGGTATGTGGCAAATGGGACCTGCAACCAAATGTTGCAGTGCGTTCTGCTGCTTCTGTTTAGAGTTCCAGCCAGCTCTTCCCTCCAAGTGCATTAATCACAAACACACACACACACACACACACACACACAGCGGGTCGCCCCATTCCATAATGATAATTTTATTCTTTATGCCCCACGCAACGGACTGGGTTGCCCCAGGCACGCTGGGCGGCATCCAACATGTATAGAAACATAATAAAACACTAGACGTT
>NC_138751.1:40163238-40435738 GCF_965113315.1 Podarcis vaucheri | reverse complement strand
GGAACTAAACAAAAAAAAAAAAACACACACACACACACACACACACAATAGGTGGGGGGGGGGAGAAGAAAAAAATCCAAATCAAGAGGGAAAAGAGAGAGAGAAATTGGGTGGCCTGAGCGCAGGCCAATGGCCTGCTGGTTTTATACCTGCTGCTGGGATTGACAAAGCTGCCTCTGATTGGTTGCAAAGGCTGCTGGGATTGACAAGGCTGCCTCTGGTTGGTTAACCAGGCATTCTTTGATTGACAAGGCATCTGTCCCTCCCCTTCACCTCATTGCTCACCAATTAACCCATTAACTAACGTCTAGCCGAACCAATCAACCCACTTGAAGGATTACTGTTCATCTTTTTTTCTTAGGGTGTCCCTTTGTTCATTGGAGAAATGTTGGGGGGTATGGAGTTCTCCGACTCCCGAGCCATCTGAAGGCAAGCCTGTACAGTGAAGGGTTTTGTTTAAAACGTCTAGTGTTTTATTATGTTTCTATACATGTTGGATGCCGCCCAGCGTGCCTGGGGCAACCCAGTCCGTTGCGTGGGGCATAAAGAATAAAATTATCATTATGGAATGGGGCGACCCGCTGTGTGTGTGTGTGTGTGTGTTTGTGATTAATGCACTTGGAGGGAAGAGCTGGCTGGAACTCTAAACAGAAGCAGCAGAACGCACTGCAACATTTGGTTGCAGGTCCCATTTGCCACATACCACAGATGAAGTCCCTACTTTGAAGCATTTACCATATAGAAATCCTCCTCCTCCTTTTGGACTGACAAGTGTAAAAGCATGAGACAAAAGGAGCTGGAAGGAAAGAGGAAACTTTGCACAATCTGGAAGAGAGTGAAAGAAGAAAAGAGTGGTAAAGGAACTAAACAAAAAACACACACACACACACACACACACACAATAGGTGGGGGGGGAGAAGAAAAAAATCCAAATCAAGAGGGAAAAGAGAGAGAGAAATTGGGTGGCCTGAGCGCAGGCCAATGGCCTGCTGGTTTTATACCTGCTGCTGGGATTGACAAAGCTGCCTCTGATTGGTTGCAAAGGCTGCTGGGATTGACAAGGCTGCCTCTGGTTGGTTAACCAGGCATTCTTTGATTGACAAGGCATCTGTCCCTCCCCTTCACCTCATTGCTCACCAATTAACCCATTAACTAACGTCTAGCCGAACCAATCAACCCACTTGAAGGATTACTGTTCATCTTTTTTTCTTAGGGTGTCCCTTTGTTCATTGGAGAAATGTTGGGGGGTATGGAGTTCTCCGACTCCCGAGCCATCTGAAGGCAAGCCTGTACAGTGAAGGGTTTTGTTTAAAACGTCTAGTGTTTTATTATGTTTCTATACATGTTGGATGCCGCCCAGCGTGCCTGGGGCAACCCAGTCCGTTGCGTGGGGCATAAAGAATAAAATTATCATTATGGAATGGGGCGACCCGCTGTGTGTGTGTGTGTGTGTGTTTGTGATTAATGCACTTGGAGGGAAGAGCTGGCTGGAACTCTAAACAGAAGCAGCAGAACGCACTGCAACATTTGGTTGCAGGTCCCATTTGCCACATACCACAGATGAAGTCCCTACTTTGAAGCATTTACCATATAGAAATCCTCCTCCTCCTTTTGGACTGACAAGTGTAAAAGCATGAGACAAAAGGAGCTGGAAGGAAAGAGGAAACTTTGCACAATCTGGAAGAGAGTGAAAGAAGAAAAGAGTGGTAAAGGAACTAAACAAAAAAAAAAAAACACACACACACACAATAGGTGGGGGGGGGGGAGAAGAAAAAAATCCAAATCAAGAGGGAAAAGAGAGAGAGAAATTGGGTGGCCTGAGCGCAGGCCAATGGCCTGCTGGTTTTATACCTGCTGCTGGGATTGACAAAGCTGCCTCTGATTGGTTGCAAAGGCTGCTGGGATTGACAAGGCTGCCTCTGGTTGGTTAACCAGGCATTCTTTGATTGACAAGGCATCTGTCCCTCCCCTTCACCTCATTGCTCACCAATTAACCCATTAACTAACGTCTAGCCGAACCAATCAACCCACTTGAAGGATTACTGTTCATCTTTTTTTCTTAGGGTGTCCCTTTGTTCATTGGAGAAATGTTGGGGGGTATGGAGTTCTCCGACTCCCGAGCCATCTGAAGGCAAGCCTGTACAGTGAAGGGTTTTGTTTAAAACGTCTAGTGTTTTATTATGTTTCTATACATGTTGGATGCCGCCCAGCGTGCCTGGGGCAACCCAGTCCGTTGCGTGGGGCATAAAGAATAAAATTATCATTATGGAATGGGGCGACCCGCTGTGTGTGTGTGTGTGTGTGTTTGTGATTAATGCACTTGGAGGGAAGAGCTGGCTGGAACTCTAAACAGAAGCAGCAGAACGCACTGCAACATTTGGTTGCAGGTCCCATTTGCCACATACCACAGATGAAGTCCCTACTTTGAAGCATTTACCATATAGAAATCCTCCTCCTCCTTTTGGACTGACAAGTGTAAAAGCATGAGACAAAAGGAGCTGGAAGGAAAGAGGAAACTTTGCACAATCTGGAAGAGAGTGAAAGAAGAAAAGAGTGGTAAAGGAACTAAACAAAAAACACACACACACACACACACACACACAATAGGTGGGGGGGGGGAGAAGAAAAAAATCCAAATCAAGAGGGAAAAGAGAGAGAGAAATTGGGTGGCCTGAGCGCAGGCCAATGGCCTGCTGGTTTTATACCTGCTGCTGGGATTGACAAAGCTGCCTCTGATTGGTTGCAAAGGCTGCTGGGATTGACAAGGCTGCCTCTGGTTGGTTAACCAGGCATTCTTTGATTGACAAGGCATCTGTCCCTCCCCTTCACCTCATTGCTCACCAATTAACCCATTAACTAACGTCTAGCCGAACCAATCAACCCACTTGAAGGATTACTGTTCATCTTTTTTTCTTAGGGTGTCCCTTTGTTCATTGGAGAAATGTTGGGGGGTATGGAGTTCTCCGACTCCCGAGCCATCTGAAGGCAAGCCTGTACAGTGAAGGGTTTTGTTTAAAACGTCTAGTGTTTTATTATGTTTCTATACATGTTGGATGCCGCCCAGCGTGCCTGGGGCAACCCAGTCCGTTGCGTGGGGCATAAAGAATAAAATTATCATTATGGAATGGGGCGACCCGCTGTGTGTGTGTGTGTGTGTGTTTGTGATTAATGCACTTGGAGGGAAGAGCTGGCTGGAACTCTAAACAGAAGCAGCAGAACGCACTGCAACATTTGGTTGCAGGTCCCATTTGCCACATACCACAGATGAAGTCCCTACTTTGAAGCATTTACCATATAGAAATCCTCCTCCTCCTTTTGGACTGACAAGTGTAAAAGCATGAGACAAAAGGAGCTGGAAGGAAAGAGGAAACTTTGCACAATCTGGAAGAGAGTGAAAGAAGAAAAGAGTGGTAAAGGAACTAAACAAAAAACACACACACACACACACACACACACAATAGGTGGGGGGGGGAGAAGAAAAAAATCCAAATCAAGAGGGAAAAGAGAGAGAGAAATTGGGTGGCCTGAGCGCAGGCCAATGGCCTGAGCGCAGGCCAATGGCCTGAGCGCAGGCCAATGGCTGGTTTTATACCTGCTGCTGGGATTGACAAAGCTGCCTCTGATTGGTTGCAAAGGCTGCTGGGATTGACAAGGCTGCCTCTGGTTGGTTAACCAGGCATTCTTTGATTGACAAGGCATCTGTCCCTCCCCTTCACCTCATTGCTCACCAATTAACCCATTAACTAACGTCTAGCCGAACCAATCAACCCACTTGAAGGATTACTGTTCATCTTTTTTTCTTAGGGTGTCCCTTTGTTCATTGGAGAAATGTTGGGGGGTATGGAGTTCTCCGACTCCCGAGCCATCTGAAGGCAAGCCTGTACAGTGAAGGGTTTTGTTTAAAACGTCTAGTGTTTTATTATGTTTCTATACATGTTGGATGCCGCCCAGCGTGCCTGGGGCAACCCAGTCCGTTGCGTGGGGCATAAAGAATAAAATTATCATTATGGAATGGGGCGACCCGCTGTGTGTGTGTGTGTTTGTGATTAATGCACTTGGAGGGAAGAGCTGGCTGGAACTCTAAACAGAAGCAGCAGAACGCACTGCAACATTTGGTTGCAGGTCCCATTTGCCACATACCACAGATGAAGTCCCTACTTTGAAGCATTTACCATATAGAAATCCTCCTCCTCCTTTTGGACTGACAAGTGTAAAAGCATGAGACAAAAGGAGCTGGAAGGAAAGAGGAAACTTTGCACAATCTGGAAGAGAGTGAAAGAAGAAAAGAGTGGTAAAGGAACTAAACAAAAAAAAAACACACACACACAAACACACACACAATAGGTGGGGGGGGGAGAAGAAAAAAATCCAAATCAAGAGGGAAAAGAGAGAGAGAAATTGGGTGGCCTGAGCGCAGGCCAATGGCCTGCTGGTTTTATACCTGCTGCTGGGATTGACAAAGCTGCCTCTGATTGGTTGCAAAGGCTGCTGGGATTGACAAGGCTGCCTCTGGTTGGTTAACCAGGCATTCTTTGATTGACAAGGCATCTGTCCCTCCCCTTCACCTCATTGCTCACCAATTAACCCATTAACTAACGTCTAGCCGAACCAATCAACCCACTTGAAGGATTACTGTTCATCTTTTTTTCTTAGGGTGTCCCTTTGTTCATTGGAGAAATGTTGGGGGGTATGGAGTTCTCCGACTCCCGAGCCATCTGAAGGCAAGCCTGTACAGTGAAGGGTTTTGTTTAAAACGTCTAGTGTTTTATTATGTTTCTATACATGTTGGATGCCGCCCAGCGTGCCTGGGGCAACCCAGTCCGTTGCGTGGGGCATAAAGAATAAAATTATCATTATGGAATGGGGCGACCCGCTGTGTGTGTGTGTGTGTTTGTGATTAATGCACTTGGAGGGAAGAGCTGGCTGGAACTCTAAACAGAAGCAGCAGAACGCACTGCAACATTTGGTTGCAGGTCCCATTTGCCACATACCACAGATGAAGTCCCTACTTTGAAGCATTTACCATATAGAAATCCTCCTCCTCCTTTTGGACTGACAAGTGTAAAAGCATGAGACAAAAGGAGCTGGAAGGAAAGAGGAAACTTTGCACAATCTGGAAGAGAGTGAAAGAAGAAAAGAGTGGTAAAGGAACTAAACAAAAAACACACACACACACACACACACACACACACACACAATAGGTGGGGGGGGGAGAAGAAAAAAATCCAAATCAAGAGGGAAAAGAGAGAGAGAAATTGGGTGGCCTGAGCGCAGGCCAATGGCCTGCTGGTTTTATACCTGCTGCTGGGATTGACAAAGCTGCCTCTGATTGGTTGCAAAGGCTGCTGGGATTGACAAGGCTGCCTCTGGTTGGTTAACCAGGCATTCTTTGATTGACAAGGCATCTGTCCCTCCCCTTCACCTCATTGCTCACCAATTAACCCATTAACTAACGTCTAGCCGAACCAATCAACCCACTTGAAGGATTACTGTTCATCTTTTTTTCTTAGGGTGTCCCTTTGTTCATTGGAGAAATGTTGGGGGGTATGGAGTTCTCCGACTCCCGAGCCATCTGAAGGCAAGCCTGTACAGTGAAGGGTTTTGTTTAAAACGTCTAGTGTTTTATTATGTTTCTATACATGTTGGATGCCGCCCAGCGTGCCTGGGGCAACCCAGTCCGTTGCGTGGGGCATAAAGAATAAAATTATCATTATGGAATGGGGCGACCCGCTGTGTGTGTGTGTGTGTGTGTTTGTGATTAATGCACTTGGAGGGAAGAGCTGGCTGGAACTCTAAACAGAAGCAGCAGAACGCACTGCAACATTTGGTTGCAGGTCCCATTTGCCACATACCACAGATGAAGTCCCTACTTTGAAGCATTTACCATATAGAAATCCTCCTCCTCCTTTTGGACTGACAAGTGTAAAAGCATGAGACAAAAGGAGCTGGAAGGAAAGAGGAAACTTTGCACAATCTGGAAGAGAGTGAAAGAAGAAAAGAGTGGTAAAGGAACTAAACAAAAAAAAAAAAACACACACACACACACAATAGGTGGGGGGGAGAAGAAAAAAATCCAAATCAAGAGGGAAAAGAGAGAGAGAAATTGGGTGGCCTGAGCGCAGGCCAATGGACATAAATTAAAATCTTTGAAGATTTCCAGAAAATACCAGGCAATACGAAACATAAAATACGTGACATGATGTGGAAAAAGAGAATATATTGTCCATATTCTGGTAAAACGAAAAACAGAGCTGATAGGATAATTTACTACTTCCTTTTTATTAATTGCTCCTTGCTGTTCAGATCAGGTCTTAACACAATGATGTAGCATTTTGGGGAAAAGATGGAACCCAGTAAGCCAGCACTGGAGGCCAAGATAGAGAAGATCTCCACAGCTACCATGTATTTCCCCTTGGTGCTCAGGTAGACCGGAACAAAGGAAATCCAAACACTACAAAACAAGAACATGCTGAAGGTGATGAATTTGGCCTCATTAAAGCTCTCAGGCAATTTCCTGGCAAAAAAGGCCACAACAAAGCTGACAATGGCCAAAAAGCCCATGTAGCCCAGGACACAGTAAAACAGGGCAACTGACCCTTCGTTGCAGCCTAGAATGATTTCTCTCATCACAGAGTGCATGTCAGAATCAGGAAATGGGGGAGAGGTTCCTAACCACACAGTGCAAATGCCCACTTGGATAATGGTACATGACAACACAATGGCGCTTCCAAGCCTTTTCCCCACCCATTTTCTCATTCTGGATCCTGGTTTGGTGGCCACAAAGGCCAGAACCACCGTGATAGTCTTGGCCAGCACACAAGAAACAGTCACTGTGAAAACAAGGCCAAAAGCCATTTGTCGGAGCAGGCAGCTGACTCTTTCTGGAGGGCTAAGGAAGATCAACGGGCAGAGAAAGCAGAGCAGGAGTGAAATGAGGAGAGTGTAGGTGAGGTCCCGATTGTTTGCTCTGACAATGGGTGTGTCCTGATGTTTAATGAAGATGGCTTGGACCACCACTGTGAGGAAAGAGAGAGAAAGAGCAAACAATGCTAAGCTCATCCCCAGAGGCTCTTTAAAAGACAAGAAGCTGATGGTCTTTGGAATGCATTGCGATTGTTCCATGTTTGGATAGTGATCTTCGGGGCACCCAACACAATCATCCATATCTGGAGAGGAAATAATCATTTCAGAGTTCAGATGTGTTGACGAGCTTCCAGTGCTGCTAGTATGGAACTGTTAGGGTTAAAGATTTTTCCAGACAAGCCAGATTGAAAGTGATGCATGAGAACTCCACCTCAGCATTGTGTGCTATGTTATTTGGGGTGTCCCCATAAGATACATTGTGCAGTTTAGATGGGAAAGATTGGTGACCACAAATACGATTCTTCCTTGTAGTACCGTATTTTTCGCTCTATAGGACACACTTTTCCCCCTCCAAAAATGAAGGGGAAATGTGTGTGTGTCCTGTGGAGCGAATGCAGGCTCCTTGGCTTCAGCGATAGCAATGCGAGGTCTCTGAAGGGCAGAGGGAGCGCTCCCTCCACGCTCCGGAGGCTACGTGTTGCTTTCTCTGAAGCCTGGAGAGTGAGAGGGGTCGGTGCGCACCGACCCCTCTCGCTCTCCAGGCTTCAGGGATAGTCTCCTGAAACCTTTGGAGTGCAGCAGGAACTCACGCTGCGCTCCAAAGGCTTCAGGTTCCTGTCGCTGAAGCCAGGAGAGCATGACTCTCCTGCCTTCAGCAGAGAGGGAGAGCTGCGCAGCGCCCCTTCAGCGAAGCGGGAGGAGAAATAGAAGGGGCTCCGTTTCTCCTGCCTCTTCGCTGAAGGGGCGCTGAGCAGAGAGGGGGAGAATTTTTTTTCTTTTTCTCCCCCTCTAAAACAAGGTGCTGCCTGCCTTATTTTAACCTCAAACAAAGATTAGATCATTGGTGATAAACCTTTTCTTTTTAGAATAAGGTACATATTCATTTATTGGGGCTGTCTGCTAATAGAGATGGAGGAGAAATTTTGTTTTATTGAAATTTGACTGGGTAAGTCATCTAAATTGCACTGTTTTGACCAACACATTAACCAAAACACAGTGACCCTGCAAAATGTATGCTTGTCTAAAAACTTTTGATGCAGACCTCCAATTAAACAATATGTACAAAATGGACTATATTACCAATGTAGAAGTTTTACTTTAGACAGTCAATACTTTTTTGTATATCCCATAGTAATTGCATTTATTTTCTATATAGAACATATGTATCAAATAATGATTTTGATTCGTATATTCCTGCATTTGTGTAACTCTTTTATGCTGCTCCCCTATACCAGATAAACTGCCGAATCACTGCATTCCTTGCTTATCTGCCCCTGAAGGATTGTATGTTTAGCCAGAGGGCACAAGTGGCTAGGATGTTGTAAGTTACAAGCCCTGTGGTTTCCTTGTGATTCCATAAGCTGTGAGAAGATACAGGAATGGATTATGGCACTTTCTGAATGTCTAGTTGTCAAGGAAGATGTACAATAAGTGAGTAAAAGCTTATATCTGGAGCTCCAGAGTTTGACTAATCAAGATAAATGAGGGGAAACATAAAACAGGGACTTTTTCACCCCTTAACATGTAACCTTTCTTGTGGTACGCATTCTATAATGATGTTATATGATGTATGTTTATGTGTGAAAAACCCAATAAAATCTTTGTTAAAATGTGCTTTCAGGCAGTTTGTCTAACTGGCGGTTAGCTGAACAACTGATTTAGCGAGGCTGCCTCATTGCAATAGCTTCTCTCATAAACCAGGTCCCTACTGGACACTTTGCTTGCATATTCTCTTTGTTGGAGTTTATTTAAAGGTTTGTTCCCTCACCTCATCAAGAACGAATGGTTTAGAAGTAAATTCTTACCATATCATACCCTCCAACATGTCTCTGATGAAAATAGGGATGTCCCATTCCATAATGATAATTTTACTATTTTTACCCCACACATCTTACTGGGTTTCCCCAGCCATTCTGGGCAGCTTCCAACATATATAAAAATAATAATAAAACATTAAACATTTAAAAACCTTCCCTATATAGGATTGCCTTCAGACAGTTCGGGTCAGATAACTTCATACCCTTCAACATTTCTCCAATGAAAATAGAGACATCCAAAGGAAAAGTGGGACATTCTGGGAACAAATCAGAAACCAGGATGGCTTCTCTAACTCAGGGATGTCCCTGGAAAATAGGGACACTTGGAGGGTCTGCCATATTAGCAATTATTTACCTATTTACTTAATTTTTCCAACAACTTCTAACATGACATATGTTTGAAAAGTACATATCTTGTGTCTCTTACCCTTCTGGGACGAAATCTTGCCTTGAGGACATGGAGCGCAATCATAGCAGCAGAATTGCTCCCCCTCCTTCTTTTTCTTGCTGGAACCAGGAGGGCAGTTTGGGTTACACTCAGAAAGGGGTGGAACCTGCCCATTTTTTAAAAAAAAAAACATAAACATTTTAGCACACAGAAATTATCAGTGCTTTGGGCTTCATCCCCACCCCCAAGCCAGCAGTAGGAAGACACTAAACTACTGAGAACCAAACTATTTGTTTTGCTATTAGCAGTTTTAAAAAAGAATGCTGAAACTGACCGTCTGTGAAAATAATGCCTAAACTGGGAAGGGAACTGGGAGTTCATTTTCACCAGCCCTCCCCCCCATACATAAAATGAATACTTGTTCATCACTAGCCTTCCCATACTGAGCAGAAAGTATTAAAAAGGCTTAACATGGTTAGAAGCCTCCCTATAATTTGGAACTTTTGTGACGATATACTGCTCTGTCTCCTTTCTTTTAGCAAATGTTTTGTGCCCCTGGGAAAGTGATAATTCTGTATTGATTTGTTTTGGATGTTTGTATGTGATGCCAATAAAAGGCTTGATGATGATGAATTTGGAACTTTGTGTTGTTATCTTGGTCCCCAAATATGAAACTGTAAAGGAGTTCAACCAAATGCTCTTAGAAGCTTCCTTCACACTTCCTGCCATGCTTTTTGTCTTAATTGATGCATCTTCAAACGTATTTTGTACTTCAGTGTGTATTTTTCAAATTATTTTGGTCCATTTTTGAGCTGAGAACTAGACCACAAAATTAATTAATTTCAGAAGGTAGTGGTTCAAATCCCCGTGATGGGGTGAGCTCCCGTTGTTTGGTCCCTGCTTCTGCCAACCTAGCAGTTCGAAAGCACATCAAAGTGCAAGTAGATAAATAGGTACTGCTCTGGCAGGAAGGTAAACGGCATTTCCGTGCGCTGCTCTGGTTCTCCAGAAGCTGTATGCCAGCTCCCTTGGCCAATAAAGCGAGATAAGCGCTGCAACCCCAGAGTCGGTCACGACTGGACTTAACGGTCAGGGGTCCCTTTACCTTTACCAATAGTAACTTAGGTGGGATTTTTTTTTCCGGTGTGGAAGGAACTAAAACTGGTCCTCCTGGCACAAATTGGGTTGGGCCACATATCTTTCGGGATGACTTCCAGCTCTATGATTCTACTATTCTCAAGGAAAATGTTGGACAAGATTGGCCAATGGCATTATTCTGCACTAGCTGGGCATTGATCTGAGCCAGCAAGATCATCTTATGTTGAGATTCCTGTATCCCGGACCTCATGAGCTTCAGGATGTCTTCCAACTCTATGATTCTATTATTCTTAAGCAGTGCAGAGGAAAATGTTTAGAATCTGGCTGGAAAGGCAGGTATGTGCTGGACTGATGATCTGTAAGTGCAATAACATTCTATTTCCCTCTCTCTCATAGATGTAGGAATTATGCCTCACCTGGTGAAAGCTTCTGTGCCACACCATTCTGCTGTCATCAAGGGTGAATGGCTGGTCAGGTGTAGCCTCCACACCCACCCTTCCAACCTTGACCCTCAAGAAGGAGTTATTTGGAAAAGTGACCAGGTTGGTGATATCAAAGCCAGCTTCTACTTCCCCGTTTGCACTAAAAGATACCGTTTCCCCAGCAGAGTTGTTAAAGGAGACACTCCTAAGAAAGGGATGGAGCTGCATTGAAAGGAAAATAGAAATCATAAAGTCATGTTAATGTCTCTCCTTATTGCCACTCAGGATGTCTCCAGACTGTCAGTATATGCAGGCAGTGCTATGCAAACATAATCCATTCCTGAGAGTGTTCACATAGCAAGCTGACGATTTCCATTGTTTTCTATGGGAAAATCCCAATGTATTCCCAAAAAAAAAGAGGAAATGAGGGGGGAAATCCATGCTTTTTAGGTCCGACTGCTTGTATACAGTCATACCTCGTTTTGCAACTGGGATCTGTTCTGGAGCCCCGGCCACTAGCCAAAAAGGACACAGGGCAAAGCGCCGCATCTGCGCATGTGCTCGGAGTGGTTTGTGCTTCTGCGCATGCACAAAGCTCGAATTAGTGCTTCTGCACATGTGCAAGCAGCAAACCCAGAAGTAACCCGTTATGATACTTTCAAGTTTGCTGTGGACGTTCACTGGAATGGACGCTAGACAAGGTGGACATTCGCAGAGGTATTACTGTATCCCGTCCCAAAGGAATTCTAGGGTAACCAGCCTCATGTAACCAGTATGCTTGCGTCTGATTAATGCACAAAGTGGTTAATGCCATAGAGTAAGCTGTCCTACCAAACTTAGCCTAAGTCACTTTCCTTCACCTCGGGAGGAAATGGGTAACAAAGCCTTTTGTTCTACTCAGTCTACATGTGAATTCTGTGTGTGAACTACTCCCTCTAGCCACATATTTTAACCAACCTCCTTTGATTCTGGCAAGAATGGAGTCTGAATCTAATGTTTCTATACCAATAGTTTAGGAAATTTTACCATTTTGTGACTGCTATATAGAAAAGCACATGAATCTGATCTTTGATTGTTGTGACTTACTAAATGTGTGGTCCATCTTTGTGATAGGGAAGTGTAGACATGTTATTTCTATGTCCCAGTGTAGTAAAACACGGGTTATTTTCCTCCTGCATTCTGGGAATTATTTCTATCTTCTCTTTGCTTCTAAAACAGACTATAAGACCTGTTTATAATCAATCACGCTTCTCTCCCTCTCTTTCACGCACAAGGCTAAAGGTCTGTGCCTGGCACAGATCCTTTTGCATAGCATTCCTTACATACCACACTTTTTTCTCTTTAGTTCACCTTTAGTTCACAATGATGTGTAAATCACAATGATGTGTTAATCCTCAATGTATAATTAATTGTGTGAGTTTATATAACAATCTAAACATTAGTAAACACCTTAGTCATAACATTATCAATCTTAGTCATAGGTGGATTAAGAGCTTATATGCCTGTCTAAATACAGCTCTAACATTCTGTCTTTCATGTGCCAAAGATCTATGGAGCTATGTAAGCCCGCCTTACATACAAATGAGCCAATAGGATTTCAGTTTCTTTGTCTTGTATTGAGCCAATCAGCCACTGGCACATTCGTGGCCATGCTTGTTGTAACTTTGAATAAAAGGAGATGCTGTGAGGCTGGAGGAAGAATCTCTCTCTCTCTCCCACTTTCATCTGGCACACACGCAAGCTCTCAGAAAGAAAACATCTCGTTGTCTGCTTTATTCATCTCTGCAAACCCCCAAAATCCACATCTGGTGACCCCTTGACGTGATCCTGAAGAAGGGTAAGTAATCAGATCCCAAAAGAGATCCCTTTAGAGCCAAAAGCATTCCTCATACTAATCCGACTGGGAAAAAGTCTAAAGCGCTTAATTCGTTAGTATGGGAGGGGATTTAAGTAAGGTGCAAAAGGCTCACGCGAAAGAGCTTCTTTCGTTAGTAAGACAGACAATAGATAAAGTCCAAATTTCTCTAAAAGAGATTGAACAGCTGCTGCAGGAAATAAATCATCAATGTCCTTTTTATAAAGCAGAAGGCACATTGCAAATTAGCACATGGGAGAAAATCGGCAAAATTTTATTCTCTGAGCCACGTGCCCAAATCAGCTGCCTACTCACATGGCAAAAGTGTGCTACCGCCATTGCGAAATTAGAACAAGCCTCTCTTTCAATTTCTCCATTGCTGGCAACTGCAGAAACACCTCCCCCACCATACCCTCTGATTCTGCCTCCTTTGTCTCCTTCATTACCTAGCCAAAATCCCCCTCCCTTTTCTCCTTCCCTTGCTCCTGCGTCGTCTCAGCTTTCTGAGACCCCTCCCCCTCTCCCTGCTGTAAAAGTTGTGGCTCAGCCTGCTGTTTTTTCTGCTGCTGCTCCTTCTCAGTTTACAAATTCCCCCCCAATCCCCCCTCACCCCCCTTTTCTGCCTGAACAAGCAAATCAGCATGCCTTTGTCCCTTCCTCTTTGTCTTTAGACCATGCTGCTTTGCCAAAACAATATGGAGCCGTCCGTGCTGGGCTTTTACAGGCTAAGCAGGATGGGCTTTTTTCATTGGAAGAAACAGCTGCATGGGCTGGTGAAATGCCATTAATTTTTCCTCTCACATATCAAAATGCTCCTGGAGGCCAGCAATTACAAGTTTATCATGAAAAATTGCCTTATGCTGTCATGAAAGATCTCAGGAAAGCCATTAGTGATTCAGGTCTTAAATCTTCTTATGTAATGGGAATTATAGAGGGAATTTCTACCTCTTTTACAATGATTCCGATGGACTGGAAAGATCTGATGAGGATGATGTTATCTCCAGCGCAATTTTTAGTTTTTGAAAATGAATTTAAACATGCCGCTATAGCTCTCGCTGATCAAACGCATACAGCAAGCCAGCTTTTCGGCGCTCCTCCATTTGAGACCCTGGCTGCCCAAGCCGTGTTGTCACCTTCACACCTTCAGCGCACTGCAACTTGCGTGCAGCGTGCATTTCGTAAAATTCCTGTCTCAGGACAGCCACTGAGTTCTTTTGTAAATGTTAAACAGCAGAATACAGAGCCATACCATCAATTTGTGGATAGATTGAAGGAATCTATCTGCAGACAGATTGATAATGAAACGGCTCAAAATGAGTTGCTAAAAAAATTGGCTTATGAGAACTCTAACACGGACTGTAAAAAAATGCTGCAATCAATCATAAGCCGTTCAACATATTCCCTTGCAGATTTGATAAAAGCGTGTTCGGAAGTAGGGAGTCAATCTCATACAATATCTTTGTTTGCCAATGCACTTCACGCTTCCGTGATACAAACAGGAAACTGTTATAATTGTCACCGTCCAGGTCATTTTGCAAAACAGTGCAAGGCCCAAGGTGGGACTGCACAGAAGAATAATAATGCAAATACCACGACCAGACCTTCCAAAAAATGTCCAAAGTGTGGAAAAGGCTATCATTGGGCAAATCAATGTAGATCTCAGGGAAACTTCACTGGGCCCAGTCTCTCGGGCCCCAAAGAATAGAGAGATGTCAGCCTTTAGTTTCTGCTGCTGCAAAAGTTACTAAAAATATGCCTTCTGAATTTGCCATTGATTTGATTAATCAAGAGACCAAAAACACTGCATTGCCTGGTGAAATCATAATCATGGCCAGCCAAATGGCAGGTCCACTTCCTCCTAATATCACAGGTTTAATTTTACCAAAATTTTCTGCTGCAAAACAAGGCATTCATGTCATCCCAGGTGCCTTGCCTCCTGACTATGTGGGCACAATTATGGTTCAATTTTGGAGCCATATGCCCATGCAGTTAACAAAGGGTGAATCCTTTGCTCATTTGGTGATGCTGCCTTCACCACCTGATGTTGTTTATGCAATTGACACTAATCTGCACAAGCCCTCTTTATCTTTTTCCCCTCAGCTTCTAGCTGTGACCCAACGTATTGGAAGAGAGAAACTCCTTCGTAAGTATAAAATCAATGGAAAAATATTAGAGGGTCTAATAGACACTGGTGCGGATGTTTCGGTCATTTCCATTAATTTTTGGGAACAAAATTGGCCGCTTGAAACTTCTCCTGAAGTGTGGGGCGTGGGAGGTAATCAGGCTTCTTGCAAAAGCGCACAGTGGCTGCCTGTCTCTTTACCTGATAGCTCTGAAGTTATTGCATATATTCAGCCCTGTGTGCTCAAAATTCATCTTAATTTGTGGGGAAGAGATTTGTTGCAACAATTACAAGCAACGATTCAAATAGATGAATAAGTTTGTGCTTCCACTTACTTGGAAGTCCACTGATCCTATATGGATTCCTCAATGGCCTCTTACTACAGAGAAATTGATTGCTTTGAGACAATTGGTCGATCAGCAATTATTAGCTGACCATATAGAACCTTCTGTCAGCCCTTTCAATAGCCCAGTCTTCGTAATTAAGAAGAAAAATGGAAAATATAGATTTTTGCACGATCTGAGGTCCATAAATAGTATTATTGAACCCATGGGGCCTTTGCAATGTGGTATGCCTAATCCAAATATGATTCCACATTCATATCAATTGGCTATAATAGATCTGCAGGATTGCTTCTTCTCTATTCCCCTGCATGAAAAGGATCGCAAATTTTTTGCTTTTACAATTCCAGAATTAAATAATAGTAGACCATCTAAAAGATACCACTGGAAGGTTCTGCCACAAGGCATGATAAATTCCCCCACTATGTGCCAATATTTTGTGGATAAGGCACTTCAATCCTTTCGTCTTAAGTACCCACATCTTAAGATTCAGCATTATACGGACGATATACTTTTTTATTCTCCAGTCCTTCCCCCTAATTGGAAACATGATTTAATAACCAGTTTGTCTTTGTATGGTTTAAAAATTGCTCCAGAGAAAGTCCAGGAATCTCCCCCCTTTCAGTATCTAGGACATAAAATGATAGCTAGTTACTCTATTCCAATAATCCCAGAACTTCATGTTTCAAAAACAATGAAATATGTACAACTGCAACAATTGCTGGGAAACATTAATTGGATAAGGCCTTATTTTAAAATCCCTCTTGAAGTGCTAAGGCCACTGTTTTCAGCCTTAAAAGGCCATCAATCTCCAGGTGAGCAAATCACCTTGAACTCTGATCAACTGAACACTGTTGCACAGTTGAAAGCACTCATGCGTATTCATTGGGTGGATCGAGCGATTCCTAATGTTATGCCTGATTTGGTCATAATGACGGATTCTGTAAAACCTTTTGCTGCAATTATTCAGAAAGGTCCATCAAAAGTTCATATACTAGAATGGCTTTATTTACATCATGCACCAAGAAACACAGTAAACCCTTTAGTGGATCTCCTTGCTCAGCTCATTAGCAAGGGACGACGACGTTGTAAGCATCTTTTTGGTGTTGATTGTAATCAAATTATTGTCCCTATGCCTTTAGAACAATGGGAAACAGCTCTCTCCACGAGCATGGATTTACAGTGTGCGTTCGCTGATTTTGTGGGTCAGGTGGATTGTCATATTCCACCCGATACGCGCCTGCAAATGAGCAAGCAATTCCCTATGTCTTTCTCTTCTATCATTTCCCCTGTTCCTTTGAATGCCCTGACTGTTTTCACTGACGGGGCTCCTTCTAGAGGAGTTGTTGCTTGGCAACAGAATGAGGAGTGGCATAGCCTGTACACTCTCCCACAAAAGTCTGCTCAACGTTCTGAACTTGCAGCTGCTGTAAAAGCTCTGCATTATTTTTCTTTACAACCAATTAACTTGATTGTTGACAGCTTATATGTTTCAAACGTCATATGTAGAATGCAAGGCAGTTATGTAAGTCCTTTATTAGATGATAACTTGTTGAGTCTTTTCCTGTCTTTGCAACTGCTTCTTTCTAATCGTTCTCACCCACTCTTTGTAGTGCACATTCGCTCTCACCAACCTTTTCCAGGTTTCATTTCAGATGGAAATGCAAAAGCAGATTCTTTGCTAAAGATTTTGCCTGTCTCTCCTATAGAAAGTCATGCCTTTCATCATCAAAATGCAAAAGCCCTTAGCCGCCAATTTCAAATTTCATTGGAAGCGGCAAGAGCTATTATTCAGCAGTGTCCTCAATGCTCCAATCAGATTGGCCATCCCAGCCCTGGGGTTAATCCCCGTGGACTGGAAGCAAATCAGTTGTGGCAAATGGATGTAACTCATTTTGCCCCTTTTTCACCCTGGAAATTTCTGCATGTCTCTGTCGACACATACTCTGGCTACCTTTGGGTTACGCCTCAAAGAGGAGAGCAAGTTAAACATGTTTGCAATCATCTTGTTCGTGCAATGTCAGTTATGGGCAAGCCTCATTCTATAAAAACTGACAATGCCCCAGCGTATTGTGCAAAAGGCTTTGCTAAGTTTTGTGAAACTTGGGATATTCATCATCTGTTTGGCATCCCTTATAATTCTCAAGGTCAAGCTATAGTTGAACGCTCTCATCGTACCCTGAAAACTGCACTGATCAGGCAGGAAAAGAAAGCAGGCATTCCAAACTCACTTTCAGAAAAGGAAAGTTGGTTGTCAAGTGTGCTTTTCACTCTTAATCATTTGAATATCTCCATACAGGATCACCAATCTTACACACGTCTTCAAAAGCATTTCCAGCAAAAGGAAATTCTTCCAGCTCCACTGGTGCGCTATAAAATTCTACCCTCCAATGAGTGGAGTGAACCAGTGAAATTGATTACATGGGGTAAGGGTTACGCTGCAGTTTCTACTCCACAGGGTGCTCGGTGGGTTCCTGCACGTTGTATCCGGCTGCACCATGGCGTGGCGACAGGTTCTTCCGGATCCATTGCCTCAATTCAACCACCAACTCCAAATCACCCGCGATGTGACGTCCAGCCCCCCCAGGACTCGTAAGCGGGGACATCGCAATCCCCCAGTGACGTGGGGCCAAATAAAATCGCTCTCTCTACAAGCTGAACAGTATAGGAGAGAACAGCAACTGGAAGCAAGCCCTACTAACCAGCTTCTATCCCTCATTGCTTGTCTTAATATGAATTCCATGATAATTCTCATTTTCAGTATTTTAATTTTGCCTCTCTCTACTTCAGCTCTTCCTACTGGTGATTCCACATCGTTAAATGTATGGGAATCATTTGCAAGGACGCTCAATGTCTCAGCATTTTGCCTTACTCAGCAAGTAGCCATTGGTGATATCCTTGGCTCTTGTCTCATTCCAGTTTGCCATGATCCTCATGACATACAGAATGATACTTGGTTTTACACATCCCTACCTCAAAATGATTCACTTCGTACCCTTGGGTATAAAGGTTATCACAATTGGGGAACGCAAATGCATGAACGCCCACCTTTAGCTATTGATTTGACAACACCATATGTGGCCTCTTATAATGCCATTTGTGCACGTATGGTCAACTGTAAGAAACAAAATTGCATAAAAATGGGCAAAAATAACTTCAATTGCTCTGATTATGTAAACATTTCTTATATATATAAGTACACAGAACTGCCAGCAGGCTGGTTTTGGTCCTGCCCAGGTTACACTTTCAATTACATTCCGGCAAACATTAGTCACGGCACACCTTGTTGCTTAAGCCGTCTGTCTATCATATTGCCTGAAAAACATCATTTCTCTTACTCTAGACATCAGCGTAGTGTTGAATTGTCTGATGACTGTGATGATCTTGTCTCTCTCCCTAGCAGGTCTGAATACATCTCTTTAGCTGTCTCTCTCTTAGGTGTTCCAGGTTTGGCTGTGCGTAATAGCGCAAATATTAATTCTTTAGCTTGCTCTGCAGCAAAATCCCTGAATATTACGTCTAAGGCGCTTCATCTTCTCAACACAGAGCAAGCTGAACTTCGCAACGGTTTATTAAGGTCGAAATCTACTTTGGACTACCTACTCATGGTACATCATTACGGTTGCGAACAATTCGAGGAAATGTGCTGTTTTAACATCACTGACAATTCTAAGGCCGTTCAAAGGCAAATTTCTCATTTGCAAAATCTCACTCACCACATCAAAGAGGATATCGGATTTTCCGGACTCTGGGATTCCTTTTCCTTGTGGTCGACGGCGTGGCTACCTAATCTCAAATGGCTACGCGATGGCTTTTATTATACCATTATTATTGTATGTATATTAATTTTGTTTTGTTGCTTTCTCCAATGCATTCCTAGCCTTACAAATCTTTTTTCTCGCCTTCTCTCTCCTCCACCACCACCTAGCGCGCTCCTTGCAGCCTATTATGCGAAATGGCAACGCCACCAGTAAGAAAAAACAAAAATAAAAGGGGAGATGTGGGTAGGATTATTTTGAGATTCGTTGGCAAACCACTAATCTTGAAGTACTTTTGCCCCATCAAACCTAGCAGTTTTATTTCCGGCATTTGATGGCAAACCACTGATCCGGAAGCATTGTTGCTTTATTCACCTAGTTGCCTTACCTCGCAAAGAAGAAAAAAAAGGAGGAGATGTAGACATGTTATTTCTATGTCCCAGTGTAGTAAAACACGGGTTATTTTCCTCCTGCATTCTGGGAATTATTTCTATCTTCTCTTTGCTTCTAAAACAGACTATAAGACCTGTTTATAATCAATCACGCTTCTCTCCCTCTCTTTCACGCACAAGGCTAAAGGTCTGTGCCTGGCACAGATCCTTTTGCATAGCATTCCTTACATACCACACTTTTTTCTCTTTAGTTCACCTTTAGTTCACAATGATGTGTAAATCACAATGATGTGTTAATCCTCAATGTATAATTAATTGTGTGAGTTTATATAACAATCTAAACATTAGTAAACACCTTAGTCATAACATTATCAATCTTAGTCATAGGTGGATTAAGAGCTTATATGCCTGTCTAAATACAGCTCTAACATTCTGTCTTTCATGTGCCAAAGATCTATGGAGCTATGTAAGCCCGCCTTACATACAAATGAGCCAATAGGATTTCAGTTTCTTTGTCTTGTATTGAGCCAATCAGCCACTGGCACATTCGTGGCCATGCTTGTTGTAACTTTGAATAAAAGGAGATGCTGTGAGGCTGGAGGAAGAATCTCTCTCTCTCTCCCACTTTCATCTGGCACACACGCAAGCTCTCAGAAAGAAAACATCTCGTTGTCTGCTTTATTCATCTCTGCAAACCCCCAAAATCCACAGGGAAGTGCAGAGTTTGGGGGTTTAGCGGAAAGGACACATTTACGGTTTTACAATCTAGATTTCCACACTTTTATTTTACCATGTTAAATCTCTGCTGGGGTTCTCTCACCAAAGAGTCCTTGCCAGAAAACTGGGTCTTGGCTTCCCAGGATTTCTAACAAAGATAACTTCAACTAACAATTTCAGTAAGTAAGCACGTACATACATAAATAAATGTTTAAAACCCTCCCCCCCCCTTTTATGCTGGTCATGGACAGCCATTTTAGGGGTCTTTCCCACCTCCATTCCTCAGCCACAGCTACATTTTTTAAGCATTGTCTGCCACTCTCAGCCAGCTCTCACCTCTCCTCTCAGTGTGGGATCAGATCTGCTTCTTAACTTGTGTGCAGAGAAGTTGCGTGGGAAGGAGGATTATATCCTCCTGCTTCCCTGCACACAAGTTACGGAGGGGATATGATCCTGCACTGAGTGCTCGAAAATGTTCAGGGTACTGTGCTGCATATCACTGCCCAGGTCTAATAAATTGTACCATGGGATAGGCGTTACCTGCCAAGGCTTTAGCTTCTGAAACTCTTGCATCCCTCCTTCCACCACTGCCTTGAATTTTGTCCTGGGCAAGAACATGGCATGTAGAGCATGTGCTACAGCATAGACAGCATTATAAACACTATAGCTGTGGCTTGTTATGCTCATCTCAAAGCCAGATGACGGGAGATCTTCCAGCTTCTCCTCGCCAGTACAGGTTCCACTGGCCTGCTCCTCTGTATTGGAGTTTGGAAATAAACAGAGAAAGACCTGTGCCCAGAACTGCTTGAGAAAACCATTTCCATTTGCCTCAAATGGATTTTGGACCTGAAGAAAGGCTTTGAATCCTTGTACAACATTTGAATGAATTCTAAAGAAGAGGGAACCCTGGAAGAGTTGCATATCCCAGTTCATTTGAAAGGTCAGTGCTTTGAAGTCCAGTTGTGCTGTCAGAATCCACACCTTGCCCTCAGATGTCTTGGTTCCATTGTCCACTGCACCAAGTGCTACCATTATTCGCAGGCTAAGCATGGACTCTGTTTCTCCATAGACAACAATAACCTTGGCTTTATTCTCCATAATAACTTGATAAATTTGGATCCATTGGGAATACATGGCGTAATACTCAGTCAAATATGCCGTTTTCACGGTTCTCTCTGAGAAGGCCAAACAAATGCCTTTCTGGGAAAGCAGAGTTTTCAGGGTGTGAATAAATCTCTCTCCACTGACATTACCTGCAGCAAGCAACCCAACCCACGTCCAACCAAAATGCAGAAGTAACTCAACAATCCCACTGTATTGATGGACTTCATTGGGCGCCATCCTATAGAAGGAAGTGGATTGGCTTTGACCAGCATCCTCTGGAGCAAAGGAGCCATAAGTGAGCTAAAGGAAAATAAAGGCACATAATCCATAAATGTAGAAGGACTGGGTAAGTGCTTCCAGGGCCAGCCTGCCCAGAAGTGAGATGAGGTGGTAGCCTCAAGGAGGGGGGCTCCAAAAAGCTGGGGGCAGTCACAGATCTAGCCTCCACAGAGTGCCCCCTGTGCTTGTAGGCCGCCCCCTCCTTCTCTTCTACTGCTGCATGCCAGTTTTCCTACAATCCTGCAATGCAGCTTCCCTTTCCTTTCCCCTCATCTTCCTTCCCCATTTCATCCCCCTTGCTTTACTAGAACAATTGGTTATAGATATAGGTATTTGGTTTCAAATAATCACCTTGACATGCACTGAGAAATTAATGATATAATGGATTAGGGGTTCCTATTTTACCTGAACAGTGGGACAACATTTTAGCTTCTGTAACAAATGTGTCTCTAGATTATAAACTATTTCTTATACACCAAAAGATAAAATTTAGAATATACTGGACATTTGTACAGAAGGGAATTCCGTATCTACAATGCCATCGTACTGGAGAATAAATAAGGATAATGCTTCTTTAAAACACATGTTTATGTGATGTCCAACACTTATGGATTTTTGGAGGAAAGTATTAGGATGAATACTAATACTTGAGGGGGAAATAAAATGGTCAGATGATCATGGGGAATGAGTGTGAAGTCCCCAAGGCAGCATCTTACCTGAGGAATCTTGTAGATGCCCAAGATACTTGCCATTTGGAGAGAGGAATCAAAGTCCAGTCCCCCAATAACTGCCACCAGGTGTTTCTGGATGTTGCACTTGTAGTTGGGCATAAGTGTGGAGGGAAGATTCAGAGCAGCCCGGTAGGTCATCCTTTCATTGAAGTAACTGTCATAGATGTGGAATCCTAAGGTGATATTACGTAAGATCTTGGGGTTCTCATTGACCTCCTTGACAGCAAATACCAAGGCCAGAATATGCTGGTAGTTCTTTGGCAAAATACTGCAATGAGAATTTTATGCTGTATACTTGGGATATATGCTATGCAATTGTCATTTATAGAAATTAGGACCTCATGACAATTCTTCAACATTTTCATGCAAATTATGCTCTGACATGCACATATCTGCAAAGCAATTTCCCCTTAAAGAATTCGTTGCATTCCACTTGTATGCTTATATACCACTTTCATTAATATATGCATATATATATATTTACATTTTACCCCAGTATATGCATTTTGTATACATTACTTGACTGGAACACTGCACAGCAACATTTGGTGAAATGTGAAAGCGCAAAACATACACATACATTCATCTACAGGTACTGATCAAATGAGCTGCATCGAAATGCAGAGAAGTAGATACTCTAACTTAATGGAGTAGTTCTCATCACTTTCAGAGCTGTGACACATTTATAAATAGGAGCATCATAAAAGTCTAGCCTGATTGGGATGAGAACACCTGGGACTCTTAGAACTTTTACCTCAGAGGAGAAGTGAGCTTTAAGACCCCTCACGCCAGGCTTTCTGAGGTGAAGTTCAGTATTCAAAAGAGAGAAGGACTTTCTATCTCAAACTAAGCAAGTTTAAACTGTGGGTCTGATTGTTAAACTCTACTTGGAAGAAATTTGGTGGGATATGGGGAGCAGAGAGCACACCAAGGGGCAGCCTCTTCTCACTGACACATTCAGATCTCCATTTCCCTCCTTCCAAGCCAACGCCTCAGCTATGCAAAAGTCCCCACCACCACCACCATTTATGCCTAGAAGGAAATCCCGCTGAAATCAGTGGAACTTGCTTTTGAGTAAGCCGGTTAGAGCTGGGGAATGTTTTTGTATCATCTGATTACTTAACACATGAAGTATTTACAAGATATCAAGAAGTTGATGGATAGGTAGCCTTTCTGTGAAGTCTTCTTCGCCAAAAGAAGTAAAGAGGTGAGAAGCAAGTCCGCCAATAATAAGATGACCAGGTTGGTAGTATTCATGTGGAATTCTGGACAGATCTTGGATGGCGCAACTAGTGGTATGTTTGCACACCATATGTGGCAAATGAAAGAGAAGAGGCACAATAAACAACAGCATACTGAGGCAAATACTATTTCTTATCAGAAACACTCATTTCCATCTAGAACATATTTTCAATATTCTGCCTTGTCACGAACAACACTTCTCTAACAATTCACAGATTAAAATCCTATTTTGCAACTCGACAAATAGAAAAGCAGAAATCCTTCCTCTGTCTCTGACCTCTCCCTTGCTTAGAATATCAGGAAGGGGTTTTTATACCCTTGTTTAGACTTTGGCTGGTATTCTCTAGAAATCCATTGAGACATTATCCAAGGGAGATTTGTTTATGACAAGACTGGTAATTACCGATGAGGTAATAACTAGGTCTCGTTACATCAGAAATATTGAACAACTGGCAAAAAACATGTTGTTATGGACCTGAACAGAATAAAAAAAAATTGGTGCAAGTAAAATATTATAATATACACATTAAGGTGGGTTGTAATAAATAAAGGATATAAAATATCAGGAATATTTAAAATATTTTAAGCTACAATATACAGTGTGATATGTTGAAATGCAGAAGTTATGAATGAGTTGGTGGGCTGGGAAATAACAAGAATAAAAATTATCAGCCAATTTCTCTGCTTAGATCTGATTCTAACACTCAGTCAGAAGTGGTAATGATAATGGAATTCAATATCCCACAAAAAAGGGATGGTACAATTTTGGTGGAGCACTGGATTATCTGAACATTTGACCCAACATAGGTGAGTCATTGAGGGTGTAGAGAAATGGAATAATGTTGGCATCTATTCATTAGTTTATATATACAGTGGTGCCCCGCAAGACGAATGCCTCGCAAGACGGAAAACTCGCTAGACGAAAGGGTTTTCCATTTTTGAGCTGCTTCGCAAGACGAATTTCCCTATGGGCTTGCTTCGCAAGACGAAAACGTCTTGCAAGTTTGTTTCCTTTTTCTTAACACCGTTAATACAGTTGCAACTTGACTTTGAGGAGCAACTCATAGAACGCAGTGTACATAGTAGCCTTTTTTGAGGTTTTTAAAGACTTTGGTGATTTTTGAAGCTTTTCCAAAACTTCTTTTGCAGCTATTTGGTAAGTTAAGCTTTTAAAACTTTTTTTGGGGGGGTGGATTTTGGGTTGGGGTGTTTGGAATTCAAGGACTTGGTGTTGGGAAGGGGTTTGCAAGAATCTGGAAGCTTGTTTTTCCCCCCTGCATTTTTATGATTTTCTGTGACCATTGGGCCACTCTGCTGTTTTTTTTAAAAAAAATCTGGATTTGAATTTCTGTGTGCTGGGTGTCTGGGGAAACAGTTGGGGAGGGGTTTGCAAGAATCTGGAAGCTTGTGGTTTTTTCTGCATTTTTATGATTTTCTGTGACAATTGGGCCACTCTGCTGTTTTTTTAAAAAAATTCTGGGTATGAATTTTGAAATGGTCTTTACAGTATGTGTGACTTTAAAGAGCACTTAATAAACTCTTGTTGTACCAAATTTGGCTTTGTTTGGACTTTTTTTGACCATAGGAACGCATTAATTGATTTTTCAATGCATTCCTATGGGAAACCGTGCTTCGCAAGACGAAAAATTCACTAGACGAAAAAATTCGCGGAACAAATTAATTTCGTCTTGCGAGGCACCACTGTGTGTGTGTGTGTGTGTGTGTGTGTGTGTGTGTATAAATTTTTATTGGGTTTTTTCACAATTAATTTCCACAACTAACTACCAAAAAAACCCCACAAATTCCTCCCCTTGTCCCCATTCACGAAAACATTTCAAAACCTTATCTTTGTTTTCTTTAGACCTCATGACTTCCCTCCATTACCTCTTCTGGTTCCTTATATTAACAAAATTCTTCTGCATTTCCTCACACATACTTCATCAATTCTTCTTCTTCTAATATTTTCTAAATTTTGCTGATTGCAACTGTGTAGTCTGAGCCTGCCAATGTATCAATTTATTTACATTATTTTGCACATATACAACAAGTGTTTCCCATTCTTTTTCCTAGCTTTGGCATATTTAAATTTCACAGGAAGGTGACTATCAGTTAAGTCGGATTTAAAATCCTGCTCACCTTTCTCACAGTCTCCTCGTAGACTCAGAGACTGTAATTTTTGCCTTATCTCAGCCACCAAGGCATTCCCAAATATTTCCTGCCTACCCCCCATGCCATCCATATCTGCCCTGAGTGTCTCCTGGTATTTCTTCATATCAATCACAGTTTCCATTTTTCTAAAAAGTTCCTCCAGCCCTTGCATCAAGACCTCCACCGCTTCTGTTTTCTTTGTCACTGGTTCTCTCTTAATAATCAGCTCTGTCACCATTTCAGTATTTTTGTCCATTTGGGCTATAAGTTTATCTGCTGTCTTATCCGAATTTTCCTTTATCTCCTTCATCAACTCATTTCTCAATTCATAAAAGAATTCCACCCATTCACCCTAAGGCTTATCCCCTTCTGCCTGAACTTGGGGTTGGTTGCTTTTTAGTTGCTATGTCCAATAAGTTACTATTAAAACAATCAAAAAAGGTCCAAACAGAGTTAAAAGATACAATACTCCTTCTACTCGATTCACTCTGCCCTTGCCAAGATTCTCTTTCCCTTGTTCTCAAAACAACCAATTTTCTAGCCGTACCCTATCAGTTTTGTCAAGGCCACCAAGTAACACTTTCCCAAGGTACACGGTCTTTTGTACTTTTCCACTCTCTCCAGCCCGATTGCCCATTACATGTATACAATTTGAAATAAAATCCAGAATCCGGGTTTGAAAGGTTGCCAGGTAACTGGATGTGAGGTGATAGGAAGGGAGTCATGAGCAAGGGTTGCTGGGAAGAATATTGTGCTTACACACACACACACACACACACACACACAGTGAGACAATGCTGTGTGAGGCCTGCGGGTTCCATGTCAAAGTACTCTTGCAGCCAACTTGGTATAAAAAGTTGGACCACCCTGGGCTAAACAAAAATCTGCCTTCTTGCATCCAGGCCCTTTCTGCCTTTACTATGGTCTTTGATCTAGGTCAAATGGTCCCCATTCAGAACAACCATGTATGCTTGGATAAAGCTTGCTGGTGGGGCCTGTGCCTCTAATTGTTGGGATTAGGGTGAGACAAGCCAGCTCCTGTTATTTTCGGTCTGTACTCAGGTACCAAAGGTGTCTTTGTACCTTTTTTTAACTGTAATTTTAAGGTAAAATTGTTCTGTTTTGTACTGTGATCTCCTAATAAAGTATTTGCTTCTATTTGCTTTTGTGGCTTCTTATTGTAAGCTTTTGCTCTGAATCTGGTGCCTGACAGCTTGCTTATAGCTACTGAGTAACTTGTCGGCTTGTGGCTGAGATGACAAAGAGTGGACCTTTGCTTTTCGTCTTGGGGAAAGTCATTGGATGTCCAGGAAAAAGCTTGAGTACCCTGACTCAGAATTTTGGGTGATTTCGCAGGGGTGCTGGCAGGGTTGGTTTTCCCTGAGTTTCATTTGGTTAGAGGACATTGTCAGAAATGAATGTCTAAGTCAATTAAAGACCCACTTGGCTACAATACCACCTCCTGCTGCTTTTACCAGGTAGTGAGGATAAAGGAACAACATGCTAACTCCCAGGGAAGTTCACACATTCACATGTACCTAAGCACGGGTCTCTATGCCTACGGCTTCCTTAGTGAAAAGAAAACAGAACAAATGTCTCTTCTAGTTTGCTCCATGACCAGCAATGGAATAGGACTTCCTTCCCAAGACCTACACCAATGATTTAAAGCAAAAAATATCCTAAGACCTAATAGTCATATAAGTTGACAAATAAAATCAATCAACATTTTAAAAGCATTTAGAATACAGAACATAGCACACACACAAATAAAAAGGACTCTTAGCTAGCCTTGCCAAATACCTCCTCCCCTGTCCCCATCTCCAAGGCAAAAGGGTGTTCACAAACCTTCATTGTAAAAGCAGGCCAAAGGAAAACAAGAGGGATAGCAGAAAGACAGGGGTGAGGGGAATCCTATGAAACAGCCCTCAATATTTTGTGGTATCCACTACAGCTTCTTTGTTTTCCAAATGCACCATGAAATCCAAAAAGATTATGGAAAACTGTCTCACAGTGACCACAGATAATTCTCAAATAAATTGCAAATAGCAATTGCAACTAAACAAAAATATATATAATCATACAATAAGGATAATGAGAGATTACATTGCCCACATTCTACTAAAACAAAAAACAAAGATGATAGGATAATTTATTATTTCCTCTTTATTAACTTCTCCTTGCTGTTCAGATCAGGTCTCAACACAATGATGTAGCACTTTGGGAAAAAGATGGAGCCCAGTAAGCCAGCACTGGAGGCCAAGATGGAGAAGATCTCCACAGCCACCATGTATTTCCCCTTGGTGCTCAGGTACACTGGAACAAAGGAGACCCAAACACTACAAAACAAGAACATGCTGAAGGTGATGAATCTGGCCTCATTGAAGCTCTCAGGCAGTTTCCGGGCAAAAAAGGCCACAACAAAGCTGATAATGGCCAAAAAGCCCATGTAGCCCAGGACACAGTAAAACAGGGCAACTGACCCTTCATTGCAGCCTAGAATGATTTCCCTCATCACAGAGTGCATGTCAGAATCAGGAAATGGGGGAAACATTCCTAACCACACAATGCAAATGCCCACTTGGATAAGGGAACAAGAAATCACAATAGCGCTTGCCAGTCTTTTCCCCACCCACTTCTTCATTCTGGATCCTGGTTTGGTGGCCACAAAGGCCAGAACCACTGTGATTGTTTTGGCCAGAACACAAGAAACGGTCACTGTGAAAACAAGGCCAAATGCCACTTGTCGGAGCAGGCAGCTCATTCTTTCTGGAGGGCTGAGGAAGATCAATGGGCAGAGGAAGCAGAGCAGGAGGAAAGTGAGGAGAGTGTAGGTGAGGTCCCGATTGTTTGCTCTGACAATGGGTGTGTCCTGATGTTTAATGAAGATGGCTTGGACCACCACTGTGAGGAGAGAGAGAGAAAGAGAAAAAAGTGCTAAGCTCATCCCCAGAGGCTCTTTAAAAGACAGGAAGCTGATTGTCTTTGGAATGCATTGTGATTGGTCCCTGTTTGGATAATGATCTTCACGGCATGCAACATATTCATCCATGTCTGGAGAGAGAGAAAATACACTCAGATTTCAGATATGTTGCCAATATGGAACCACATTCTGCAATTTAGTTGGATGATGGTGGTAACTATAAATAGAAATCATCCTTGTATCAATTGTTCAGAACAGGAACTAAGGAATGTATTTTATACCAAGTCAGATCACTGGTCCATTTAGCTCAGTATTGCCTGATGTATTTTAACCTTACAAAGATGAGATCATGGGTTATAAACCTTTTCTTGCGAGGAAAGGTCCATATTCCTTTATTTCTGCCAATAGGGATGGAGGAGAACTTTGGTTTTGTTCCCCTTTGAATGGAAAGATTACCCAAATTGCACTCCTTTTACCAACACATGAACCAAAATACAGTTGCCCTGAAAAATGAGTCCTTCTCTAAAAATTTGTGACCAATTATTTGCTTGATCTTTTCAACAACTTCTAACATGACATACGCTTTGAAAAGTATATCTCACATACAGTTTGAAAAGTATATCTCTTGTGTCTCTTACCCTTTTGGGATGAAATCTTGCCTTGAGGACATGGAGCACAATCATAGCAGCAGAATGGCTCCCCCTCCTTCTTCTCCTTGCTGGAACCAGGAGGACAACTTGGGTTGCACACAGAAAGGGGTGGAACCTGCCCATTTAACCAAATGCTTTAAAATTTTAACACAGAGAAATTCATAGCATGTTTGCCTTCCGTTTCCCAACCCACAGCTAGAAGTAAGAAGACACTAAGCTACTTATTCCAAAGGCAGGACCAAACTGACCATCTTTGAGCCCCCTTCAGGCATTCAAAAAGCAAGCAGGAGGGCTCAAACTGGGAAGGGGATTGGGGCTAATTTTCACCAGCCCTGCCCATTTTGTCTCCATAAATAAAGAGAATACCTCTTCCACCAACAATTTTACCATACTGAATGGGAAGGTCTGAACATGCTTAGAAGTCTCCTTGTGATTTGTAACGTTGTGTTATTATCATGTTTCCCAAATATGAGGAGGCTTCTAAAGGAGTTCAGCCAAATGCAGTTAGAAGTCCCCTTCACACTTGCTGCCATGCACAGGAAGGCATTGTGGGTGGAGTTTATGCACAACCATTCTTAGTTTGAAGCCTCACAAGTTCTTTTGGGAATACTTGAGAAGGGCTTTTATTTTTAAGATAAAGCACGCTCCTGATCTGTCCTGGGGGCCCAGGCTGCATTGCTGCTTAAAGTTGGCTGCTATTTGCTCCTAAAGGTGCTGTTTTCTATAAACAAAACCTTAAAAGGCAAATAGTATATGGGGTAGAGGATTGGAAGGAAATTGTGGTACTTCTTTTATTTAGAGGTGCAGGGTGTGGCATTCTGGAAAGGACAAATCTGTATATTTCCTGTCTATATAAATTTCATAAGGGACGCGGGTGGCGCTGTGGGTTAAAGCCTCAGCGCCTAGGGCTTGCCGATCGAAAGGTCGGCGGTTCGAATCCCCGCGGCGGGGTGCGCTCCCGCTGCTCGGTCCCAGCGCCTGCCAACCTAGCAGTTCGAAAGCACCCCCGGGTGCAAGTAGATAAATAGGTACCGCTTACCAGCGGGAAGGTAAACGGCGTTCCGTGTGCTGCGCTGGCTCGCCAGATGCAGCTTTGTCACGCTGGCCACGTGACCCGGAAGTGTCTCTGGACAGCGCTGGCCCCCGGCCTCTTGAGTGAGATGGGCGCACAAACCCCAGAGTCTGTCAAGACTGGCCCGTTCGGGCAGGGGTACCTTTACCTTTACCTATATAAATTTCATATGTTTAATCAGTCCTTTTTTCCGGGGGGGGGTGCAGGAGTACGCATACCTGTACCTCTAAACATTTTGTGAATCTTTCTACCTTTGTCCATTTACTGTATTTATTTTTCCCGATTTGAACTATAAAATGGTGGTTTTGAGTCAAAATGAGAGTACCCCTAAACATTTTTTTAGAAAAAAAGGCACTGTGTTTAATCATAAATTCACTACATCCCATTTCCACATTAATCCACAACTAAATTCACATTTAAACGTCTATCTTATCCTAATATTTGCATTTCTAAGTTTCTTTTATCTTGCAATATGTATTTTTCAAACCATATTGGTCCTTTCTTGAGCTGAGAAATGTGTCACAAAATTCAGAGAAATGTGAAACTTAAAGGATAATTAATGGTGTTCTGATCTGAGTACTAATATGAGAGGCATGAATTCTGTTAGTTTCCATAAAACTGTAAACCATATCAAATTATCCTCCATCCCTAGCCTACAGTTTCTTTTTCCTTAGGATATAGGTGGGTAGTGACTTTGGTGTCTCAGTTAAATTCTAAGGCTTCTGAAGCCAAAACTATGATAACTTAGGTACGATTCCCCCCACCCCAAGTAGAAGAACTAAAATTGAACATTAGAGAACATTTTTTTAAAAAATACACTTGAAAAATTGGGGGCGGGTTTTTTTTGCGGGGGGGATGTATTGCCTGCAAGATTTGAAAGGGTATTAAACTGCTAAAAGCTCCGTTGTAATTTGCGGCAATGTGTCTAGTCCATTTACAGCTCTTCATGCAGTATAGTTAAACTATGGAACTCATTCCCACAGGAGGCCGTAATAGTCACCAACTGGGATGGTTTTAAAAGAGGATTTGAAAAATTCATGGAGGATAGGTCTATTAGTGGCTATTAGCCATGAGGGAGGTTATGCTCTGTCTTCACTGTCAGCGGCACTATTAGGATATTGATGTTCCGTTCCACCTTAACAGATGTGTGGAGCTGTTGTATGTTATATGTCTGTTTACATTCCAGCACAGCTTGCTGGGAACTTCCGTTGTGTGTATAGCTTTTGCTTTATTGCTTCTAGCTCTTGGACATGAAGGAGAGCAGACATGTTTTCTTCGTCCTATTCTTTGCTGAATAAATTGCTTGTAAATATGCTTTACATATGCCTTTGTCTGCCCTTCCATCGCGAAGAGTTTGTTATCTCTGTTGGCTTGAGTGCTCAACTTCTGAAAGGCTTCTGAAGCTCTGAGTCGCAGATTGATGCAAAACCAAGGACTGGAGTTCGACCGGCAACTGGCCGGTGGGCTGGAGCCATCTGGGGGCCTGCCAATTGCCCCCGTTCCCTTGGACGCATCACAACAGTTGCACACTATCTTATGGAAACCACAAAAGTAGGGAGCGCTCTTGGGCCCAGTTCCTGCTTGTGGATTTTCCACAAACATCTGGTTTGCCAATCTGAGAAAAAAAGGGTGTAGAAGGTGGGCCATTGGCCTGATCCAGCAAGCACATCTAATGTAATGCAGAAGAAAATGTTTTGAATGAGGCTAGAAAACCAGGTATGTGCTGGGCTGATGATCGATAAGTGTGTAATATTTTGTTTTCCTATATCTCATGGATGTTAGAATTACGCCCCACCTGGTGAAAACTTCTGTGCCACACCATTCGGTTGTCATCAAGAGAGAATTCCTGACCTGGGGCGGCCTCCAAATCCATCCCTCCAACCTTGACTCTCAAGAAGGAGTTATTTGGAAAAGTGACCATGTTAGTAATATCAAAGCCAGCTTCTACTTCCCTGTTCTCACCAAAAGATACTGTTTCTCCAGCAGAGTTGTTAAAGGAGACACTCCTAAGGAAGGGGTGGAGCTGCATTGAAAGAAAACAGAAATGATGAAGTAATCGCTCCAAACTGCCCGTATTTTCTGGGAGGGTTTCATGCACATACCAGAATGTTAGGTTTGCACAAATAAAAGGGGTTGTTAAAGCGCTCTGTCACACTATTGCAACAAATCCATTTTTCTCAATTCCTTCTCAAACTTTCCCTCCCTCAATCCATAATTTCTCATGCCCTCCCGTTTTTGGAGTATCCATAGAATGAGAAAGTTCAGACTGAGGAAGAGAGAAGAGTGGGAAGAGAGTGATCTGGAGGTGAACGTCATATGGGCAGTGTGGTGAGTTCTGTGTTGTAGGGAGTGCTTACTTTTGATTTGATTTAATATATGTATTCCACCTCCAATAAATAAAAAAGTGTGGAGCTCAAGGTAGCGTAAAATAATGTTTTCCGATCCAGTGTCCTTTTTACTGCCATGCAGCATGAATGCACAAATTAAATGGCAATTCTGGGATGTTTTATGATTTATGAATTTATTAAATTAGAGTAATGAAGGAGTGAGAGGATGAGAAAGGAGTTCAGAAGATTGCTTAGAGGACTGCTGGGAGGTAATCTACACTAATTTCCAGGGCACGGTTCATGTCAAATAAATTGTATTTCATGATGGGGCCACACAACCACCTTAGATGTCCTATTCCCAGGGCAAGTGTACCTGGCTGCCCAGAGCTCTGCACAGGCCTGTCTTTCAGTGGAGGATCAAATCCTCCTTCATGAGCACCTTCTCTGCACACAAGGGTCCTATACTAAGTGCTCAGAAATTTTCGGGGTACTGTTCTACATATCACTGCCCAGGTCAATAAAATGTATCTCATAAAAGGCATTACCTGCCAAGACTGCAGCATTTGAAGCTCCTGCACCCCTCCTTCCACCACCGTCCTATATCTGGTCCTGGGCAAGAGCATTCCATGTAGAGCATGTACTATGGCATAGACGGCATTATAGAGACTGTAGCTGTGGCCAGACATGTTCATCTCAAAAGCAGATGAAATTAGATCTTCCAGCTTCTCCTCTCCAGTGCAGGTTCCACTGGCCTGCTCCTCTGTATTGGAGTTTGGAAATAAACAGAGAAATACCTCTGCCCAGAACTGCTTGACAAAGCCATTTCCATTTGCCTCAAAAGGATTTTGGACCTGAAGAAAAGCTTTGAATCCTTGTACCACATTTGAATGAACTGAAAAGGAGAGGGAACCCTGGAAGACTTGCATATCCATGCTCATTTGAAAGGCCAATGCTGTGAAATCCAGCTGTGCTGTCAGAATCCATACCTTGCCCACAGATGTCTTGGTCACATTTTCCAATTCGCCTAGCGCTACCATTGTTCGCAAGCCAAGCATGGACTTTGTTTCTCCATAGAAAACAACAACTTTGGCTTTACTTTCCATAACAACATGATAGATTTGGATCCACTGGGAATACATGGCATAATACTCAGTCAAATATGTGGTTTTCAGGGTTTTCTCTGAGAAGGCCAAGCAAATACCTTTCTGGGACAGCAGAGGTGTCAGGGTCTGAACAAATCTCTCTCCACTGTGATTATCTCCACTGAGCAACCCAACCCACATCCAGCCAAAGTGCAGAAGTAACTCAACAATCCCAGTGTACTGATGGGCTTCATTGGGGACCATCCGGTAAAAGGGAATGGACTGGCTTTCATTGGTATACTCTAGGGCAAAGGAACCATAAGTGAGCTAGAAGGAAATAAAGGGACATCAATATAGTAGAAGGAATTGGTATGTGCATCTCTAGCGGCTGTTGTGGCAAAGACAGTTGTAATGACAGTAGGCATTTACCTCACTTTCCCACAAAAGCATCTTCCCTAGACTCTCTGGCCCAAGAGGCAGTGACATAGCTGCATGCCAGGGAGGGGAAAGGATTCATCCATGGTGAATGAATGTGAAATCTCCAAGGCATCTTACCTGAGGAATCTTGTAGATGCCCAGTATGTCTGCCATTTGAAGGGAGGAATCCATGTCAAGTCCCCCAATAATTGCCATCAGATGTTTCTGAGTGTCACACTTGTAGCTGGGTATAAGTGTTGATGGAAGGTTCAGAGCAGCCCGGTAGGTCATCCTTTGATTGAAGTAACTGTCATAGATATGGAATCCCATTGTGATATTAGGCAAGATCTTGGGGTTCTCATTGATCTCCTTGACAGCAAATACCAAGGCCAGGATATGCTGGTAGTTCTTTGGCACAACACTGCAATGAGAATTTTATGCTGACTTCTTGGGAGATATTCTATGCAATTATTATTATTTAAATGATATGCTGTGCAATTTTTCAAGCACCTCATGATTATTCTTCAGCATTTTTGTGCACAGTGCACTATTATACAGATATCTGGAAACCAATTTCTTCTAAAAAAAATGCATTGTAGTCCACTTGACAACTTCTATACCACATTCACTAATATATGCATTTTTAAAAAATAAATACTTTACCCCAGTGTATGAATTCTTGTATACATTGCTCGGCTGGAGAAGTGCACTGCAAAATTTAGAGAAGTGTGAATTTCAAATAATGGCTCCATTTTGCTTTTCATATTTCTTTTGAGCAAGCCAATTTTGGGAGGTTCACATTTAAATGTGAACTGATTTCAATCCCGCCCCAATCCCTAATGAGGCAATACTTATATTTATTTTGGAGTCCTGCATGTTCTTGATAACACTTAAAGATTTAAGAGATACCGATGCTGACACCAAACTCTACAAGGCTTTTACCCCAGACCAAATTCCCTAAACAGCCACCTCCCCAGTTCACTCACAAATTGATTCAACTGCTAGGTACCATCTGCTTTTGGCCTGCAAAGCTCCACAGATCCTATTTCTGGCTGCTTGGACAGTTGAGCTCATTTAAGAAATCTGCTTTTATGGCATTTTTCTGCTAAGAACTGGGCAGCTTCTTAGCCTAAAATACACACCAGCTCACTTGTTCTAATCTTCGCCAAAAAAACATTGTTAACAAACTGGGTTTAGGGAGCTTAAGCCTTATTTGTCTGCTTTCACCTCAGCTTTCTCTTGTCTTTGCCTCACACCTCACTCATTACTTCTCCCAACTGACAGCTAACTGCCGTTTCGTCACGGTTCAGAACCTTCAGCCAATCACTGACTGTTGTTCCCAAAGCCAAACAAAATGAATGTACCTGATCCAGGCTCTGTCTATAAATATTAAACACAATTGAATCTCTTTCCCCTTCCTGTCTTCCTCTCACTAAGTAGCTGAACAGGTCTGCACCACATTAGGAGCGCAAGTCATCAAACTTTGATACTCACACACTGACATCAACAGAGGCCATAAAACATTTTGAAAGCACAAAGTACAAACATGTACAAAACATTTATCTGCAGGTATTGATTTGATCTAACAAAAAGTTGTGTCAAAATGCTGAGAAGTAGGTAGCCTAGCTTAGGGAAGTGGTTCTCATCATTTTCTGACCTGTGACACATTTTTAACTAGGAGTATCCTATAAATCTTGTCTGAGTTTGATGAGAACATCTAGGGCTCTTAGATCTCCACCTCAAAGGAGAGGTGAGCTTTCAAGATCCTTCCCCCCAAACTTTCTAAGGTAAAGCTCAATATTCAGAATAGAGAAGGGCTTTCCATTTTAAACTACGGTAGGTAAATTTAAGCATGTTCAGGGTTGGGGGATGTTTCTGTACCAGCTGATTCTTTGACATGTCCTTACAAGATATTAAGAAGCTGATGGGTAGTTAGCCTTTCTCTGAAGTCTTCTTTGTCAAAAGCAGTAAAGAGATGGGAAGCAACTCCGCCAATCATAAGATCACCAGGTTGGTAGTATTCATGTGGAATTCTGGACAGATCATGGACGGTGCAATTCATGGTATGTTTGCACACCAAATGTGGCAGATGAAAGAGAACGGACACAATAAACAACAGCATACTGAGGCAAATATTCTTCGTCATCAGACACCCTTATTTCTGTCTAGAACATGAACCTTAGTTCCAGAACCACCCTCAGTAGAATATTTTGCCTTGACAGGAACAGCATTTTCTCAGCAATTCACAGATTAAGATCCTATCCTGTTGTTGTTTAGTCATTTAGTCGTGTCCAACTCTTCGTGACCCCATGGACCAGAGCACGCCAGGCACTCCTGTCTTCCACTGTCTCCCGCAGCTTGGTCAGACTCGTTGGTAGCTTCAAGAACACTGTCCAACCATCTCCTCCTCTGTTGTCCCCTTCTCCTTGTGTCCTCAATCTTTCCCAACATCAGGGTCTTTTCCAGGGAATCTTCTCTTCTCATGAGGTGGCCAAAGTATTGGAGCCTCAGCTTCAGGATCTGTCCTTCCAGTGAGCAATCAGGGCTGATTTCCATGGACAAACTCCATGGACAAAGACAACGAGATCCTATTCTACAACTTGACAAAGACAACAGCAGAAATCCTTCCTCTTCCTCTGCCCTCTCCCTTGTTTTAGAATCACAAGAAGGGTTTTTTATATTCTCATGTTTAGACTTCGGCTGGTATTCTGTGGAAATCTATTGAGACATTATCCAAGGGAGACTTAGTCATGACCAGAGTGATAATTACAGGTGAGGCAATAACTAGGTCTCTTTACATCAGGAGCATCAAACAACTGACGAAAAAAACATGTTTGTGATGTTTCATTCAAAGCGGTTTCTGTCCCTTTACAGGACAAAAAAAGTGCCCCTTCTTCTCTGGCATTGGGGGAGGCATTTTGTAGTTCACTTTGGGTGCCAAAATGTCTTGAACCAGTCCATCTGAACGTCTATTTTTGTAGGGAGAAGGGGAAATTGCTTTGCTTATTCTCAACCAATGTATATTGAGATTGGGAGGGTGAATCACACACCTGGATGTATATTTTAAAGATTCCCATTAATATGCTTCCTGAAAGTATCATATAAAGAAAAGAAGTAAATAAATAGGTTATTTGACTACAAAGAATTCGGGGCAGGGGGCATTCAATTCAGTTTGCATTTAAAACCAAGACGATCTGATTTGTACTTTCTGAAACAATATGAGAATTGAAACACAACCCTCCTTAGAAATCTGCACTTATCTAAAAATTATGATGTTGTTCTTCAACCAATGTTTACAAAAATGCATATTTTATGGGTAGAGGCACCGACATCACGTGTGCCGTGAGGAGGCCACAAGGCCTGGGAAGGGGCCCTCTGCCCAGCAGGACCTTTCCATAGCTGTCAACATTTCCCTTTTCTTGCGAGGAATCCTATTTGGAATAAGGGAATTTCCCTTTAAAAAAGGAAAAAGTTGACTGCTATGCCTTTGACACAGCAGGGAAGACTGGTGGGAACCTACACCATGGTGAAGAGGCCTGCCAGGGAGGCCTGTCAGGGCTCAGTCCCTCAAGATTGGGGGGCTCAGCCCTGTCCCCACATACTGGGGGGGGTGAGTTGTCCTCAGCCCCATAGAGTTAGCCGGTATCATTGGGGAAAACGTCAAAAAATGCATAGTGAACACTTGCAAAAGTGTCGTGACTTTATTGAAAAATGTGTTTACTGGGAGAAATTGACACTAAAATACTTAAGAGTTTTCATGAGGGTTTTTTAAATAAAAAGAATCACAGATTGATGCAAAAACTGTGCAGAACTGAATTTAAGATGGAAAGAATGAGATACTGGTAAAGTCAAAATTGACAGCTTCTTCCAACCCTCTTTATTGCAAATGGAGACACTTTTTAATATACCACTTCAATCACACACGCAAACACACATAGAAGTGTGTGTGTGTGTGCACGCACACCACCAAAAGATGTGATTTCCACGATTTTCGGCCAAGAGCCAGAGGGGAGGGACAGATTACACACTCTTTACAGGATTGAAAATACAGGTCCTTTATTATGCAGTTATAGACCCGAACAGAATAAAAACAAAAATGGTAAAATTAAAATATCATCATATACTGTAATATGAAGGTGGGTTGTATTCATAAATGATATAAAATATCAAGGAATAAATAAATAAATAAATAAATTTTTTATTAATTTTTAAAATGATTACAAATGGAACCAAATTATTGAAATTTAATACAATTTCTTAAAATCAGGTTTCCTGTTCCTGTTGGAACCATATTCCCCTTTAGCTGCTTCCTTTCTTATTTAGTCTCCAGTTGACATCCTTCACTTGTCATTAAGCTGCTCTTCCAGCTGTCTAATTTTCACCTTACAAACAGCAACCTCAGCTACATCTTATATATTTATAATCCATTTCACATGTGTACTCTTTCATCTTCATTTTTGTTCCAGACCTGCTGTGCTGAAAGAGTTCAGTTGTTTTTCTTGTTGCTCCTTTTTTGCAGTATTTGTCTGAGTGGTACAAATACTGCAAAACACATGCTGTCTCCCCGGGGCTAAGATCCAAGATGTAACTGAACGACTGCAAGGAATCATAAAACCCACTGACAAATACCCCTTCCTCTTGGTTCATGTGGGAACCAATGACACTGCAAGCAATAGCCTCCAGAAGATCAAAAGTGACTACGAGGCTCTCGGCAGGAAATTGAAGCAACTAAATGCACAAATTGTCATCTCATCTGTCCTCCCAGTTGAACGACGTGGCCCAGGGAAAGAGGGGAAAATAGTGGAAGTGAACAGCTGGCTTCGCAAATGGTGTAAACAGGAACGGTTTGGATTCTTAGATCACGGACTGCAGTTTCTTGAAGATGGACTTCTGGCAAGTGATGGGCTGCACCTCACAACGGTTGGGAGAAATGTTTTTGCCAAAAATCTCAGAAACCTCATCAGGAGGGCTTTAAACTGACTAATGTGGGGGAGGGAGACAGTGCTCCTGAAGGTAGGAGTCTATCAATTAATGAAGATGATCATCCAAATGTCATAGACCAAATGGAGCAAACAGCACGCGGACCTAGTGGTGGGAGGAAAAAATCCTTAAATAGGAGACACGGGGGAATGATTAATGGACTTCAATGTCTGTACACTAATGCGCAAAGCATGGGAAATAAACAAGATGAGCTTGAGCTCTTAGTACAGCAAACTAAATATGACATAATAGGCATCACTGAAACCTGGTGGGATAAGTCCCACGATTGGAATGTAATAATGGGGGGATACAATCTATTCCAGAGAAACAGACCAGACAAGAAAGGAGGAGGAGTGGCGTTATATGTCAAGGATGTGTATACCTGTGAAGAGATCCAAGATTTAGATCCTCAAAGCCAAAGTGAGAGCATTTGGGTCAAAATTAAGGGAGAGAAGAATAACAGAGACCTCATTGTGGGAGTTTACTATAGATCCCCAAGCCAAACGGAGGACATAGATGATGCCTTCCTGGAACAGATGGCCAAGCATGCAAAAGGAAGGGAGATAATAGTAATGGGGGACTTCAATTACCCGGATATTTGTTGGACGTCAAACTCAGCCAAGAGCATAAGGTCAAACAGATTCCTCACTGGCCTTGCAGACAACTTCATTGTCCAGAAAGTGGGAGAAGCAACAAGAGGAACAGCCATTTTAGATCTGGTCCTAACCAATGTTGATGACCTGGTTAGTGGGGTAGAAGTGGAAGGATCATTAGGCGCCAGTGATCATGCTCTTCTGAAGTTTACTATACAGCGGAAAGGAGCAGCCAAGCATACTAGGACTCAATTTCTTGACTTTAAGAAAGCCGACTTCATAAAACTTAGGGAAGTGCTGGGTGAGATCCCATGGACAACAATACTAAAAGGAAAGGGAGTTCATGATGGCTGGGAGTTTGTTAAGAGGGAGATAGTAAAAGCACAACGTCAGGCAATACCAATGAGACGGAAACATGGAAGGTGCCTAAAGAAGCCAGGGTGGCTATCTAAAGAACTTTTAACTGAATTAAGATTTAAAAAGGATGTGTACAAAAAATGGAAAAGGGGGGAAACCACCAAAGAGGAATTCAAACAAATAGCCAGCACGTGTAGACACAAAGTCAGAAAAGCTAAAGCACAGAATGAACTCAGGCTTGCTAGAGAGGTTAAAAGCAACAAAAAGGGCTTTTATGGGTATGTTCATAGCAAAAGGAAGAACAAAGAAACAGTGGGGTCACTCAGAGGAGAAGATGGTGAAATGCAAACAGGGGACACAGAAAGGGCTGAACTCCTCAATGCCTTCTTTGCCTCAGTCTTCTCCGATAAAGAAAAAAATGCCCGACCTGAAGAATTTGGAGCAAATGATTCAGCAAAGGAAACACAGCCCAGAATAACTAAGGAGATAGTACAAGAATACTTGGCTAGTTTAGTTGTATTCAAGTCTCCAGGGCCAGATGAACTGCATCCAAGAGTATTAAAAGAACTGGCAGATGTGATCTCAGAACCACTGGCAGTCATCTTTGAGAATTCCTGGAGAACAGGCGAAGTCCCGGCAGACTGGAGGAGGGCAAATGTTGTCCCTATTTTCAAAAAGGGGAAACGAGAGGACCCAAATAATTACCGCCCAGTCAGTCTGACATCAATACCAGGGAAGATTCTGGAGCAGATCATTAAGCAAACAGTCTGTGAGCACCTAGAAAGGAATACTGTGATCACCAATAGTCAGCATGGATTTCTGAAAAATAAGTCATGTCAGACTAACCTGATCTCGTTTTTTGACAGAATTACAAGCCTGGTAGATGAAGGGAACGCAGTGGATGTAGCCTACCTTGATTTCAGCAAGGCATTTGACAAGGTGCCCCATGATATTCTTGTAAAGAAGCTGGTAAAATGCGGTCTTGACTATGCTACCACTCAGTGGATTTGTAACTGGCTGACTGACCGAACCCAAAGGGTGCTCATCAATGGTTCCTCTTCATCCTGGAGAAGAGTGACTAGTGGGGTGCCACAGGGTTCTGTCTTGGGCCCGGTCTTATTCAACATCTTTATCAACGACTTGGATGATGGACTCAAGGGCATCCTGATCAAATTTGCAGATGACACCAAACTGGGAGGGGTGGCTAACACCCCAGAGGACAGGATCACATTTCAAAACGACCTTGACAGATTAGAGAACTGGGCAAAAACAAACAAGATGAATTTTAACAGGGAGAAATGTAAAGTATTGCACTTGGGCAAAAAAAATGAGAGGCACAAATACAAGATGGGTGACACCTGGCTTGAGAGCAGTACATGTGAAAAGGATCTAGGAGTCTTGGTTGACCACAAACTTGACATGAGCCAACAGTGTGACGCGGCAGCTAAAAAAGCCAATGCAATTCTGGGCTGCATCAATAGGAGTATAGCATCTAGATCAAGGGAAGTAATAGTGCCACTGTATTCTGCTCTGGTCAGACCACACCTGGAGTACTGTGTCCAGTTCTGGGCACCACAATTCAAGAAGGACACTGACAAACTGGAACGTGTCCAGAGGAGGGCAACCAAAATGGTCAAAGGCCTGGAAACGATGCCTTATGAGGAACGGCTAAGGGAGCTGGGCATGTTTAGCCTGGAGAAGAGGAGGTTAAGGGGTGATATGATAGCCATGTTCAAATATATAAAAGGATGTCACATAGAGGAGGGAGAAAGGTTGTTTTCTGCTGCTCCGGAGAAGCGGACACGGAGCAATGGATCCAAACTACAAGAAAGAAGATTCCACCTAAACATTAGGAAGAACTTCCTGACAGTAAGAGCTGTTCGACAGTGGAATTTGCTGCCAAGGAGTGTGGTGGAGTCTCCTACTTTGGAGGTCTTTAAGCAGAGGCTTGACAACCATATGTCAGGAGTGCTCTGATGGTGTTTCCTGCTTGGCAGGGGGTTGGACTCGATGGCCCTTGTGGTCTCTTCCAACTCTATGATTCTATGATTCTATGATTCCATTCCATTCCGCTTTTATCAAACTAACATGTGAACCGCAGCCATAAATAACTCGCAGAGTGAACTTTCCAGACTTCCGCCATTAAATTCCTCTCTGCAATTCATTCTTGGCACACAACACACCGCAAAATCTTTCCTCATATTCAGCCTCTCTTCAACAACTGTCCAGCTTTGGGTCATTTTTTCTTTTCCCCACTGCATTCGCCCTGCAACACCCCCATTTAGAAGTGGTTGTAAATAAAATCCATTCACCCTCAGCTGAGGGGGGCAGCATAGCAAAACCTTACTAAATTCCTTGTAGAGAATAAATTGGGAGCCCCCACCCCTCTTTTCAAAGTAGCAACTACACACACCTCTTCATTGTGTAGAGGAGGACAGCAGAACAAAAAGAAAACCATAAGAAAGTGCAAAGCACCTTTTCCTCCCCCTTTCCTTTCACGGCTGTTGTAGGGATTCTCAAACTTCCGAAAACCGTTCAAAATACCTTCCTGATTCTTTGGGCAGCTGATTAATTGCAGCCCATTTGCATATGTTGTTTCAGGAGCACCTCTTGATTAATGCTAATTATCCAAATTAAGGAGGAACCTTCCACAAAGCATGCCGGTAACAGAGGCTTGTCCATGGCAAGGACACACTTCTAGATCACTCCTGTTCTGCCTTCTAAATTGGCAGACACAGAACTGCACGACACTGCAGGATGCAGTGAACTCCCCAGACCCCACTGAAGAGCATCGAGAGGATTCATGCCTCGTTTCCTACCTCTCCCATGCCTGAACTTCTTCACAACCCCTGGAGGCCTGCGAACAACCACCATTGATCGTGGGCTTGCCCGGAAACCTACCATCTTATAAATATAAGGCTATTAAAAACCCTAACTTTTTTATCTGCTAAACTTAAGTAAAAATGAACCCCACAAAGGGTCTAGCAAATATTATCTGCAACTACTGAAATAAATGAGACTTGTTTATCACGATACTAGCAGCTCAACTGAACCCTTTCGTACTTTAAAAAGGATTTGGAAGGAACAAAGAGATGAATCTTTTTTACATAAAAAAAATGCCTCCCAATATATTGTTTTCTCGTTTGGTTTCTAATCAATCATTCTCTCATATTCTACTCAGGCCTCAATATTTTGTGGTATCCATTACAGCTTGTTTTCCAAATGCACCATGGAGTCCAAAAATATTAGGGAACCTGTCTCACAGAGACCACAGAGAATTGTTAAAGAAATTGCACATAGCAATCGCAGCTAAAAACACTCACAATATAGTTATATAATAAGGATAATGAGAAATTATATTGCCCATTTTCTACTAGAATAAAAACAGAGATGATAGGATAATTTATTATTTCCTCTTTATTAACTTCTCCTTCCTGTTCAGGTCAGGTCTCAACACAATGATGTAGCATTTTGGGAAAAAGATGGAGCCCAGTAAGCCAGCACTGGAGGCCAAGATGGAGAAGATCTCCACAGCCACCATGTATTTCCCCTTGGTGCTCAGGTAGACCAGAACAAATGAGATCCAAACACTACAAAACAACAACATGCTGAAGGTGATGAATTTGGCCTCATTGAAGCTCTCAGGAAGTTTCCTGGCAAAAAAGGCCACAACAAAGCTGAAAATGGCCAAAAAGCCCATGTAGCCCAAGACATAGTAAAACAGGGCAACTGACCCTTCGTTACAGCCTAGAATGATAACCCTCATCACAGAGTGCATGTCAGAATCAGGAAATGGGGGAGAGGTTCCTAACCACACAGTGCAAATGCCCACTTGGATAATGGTACATGACAACACAATGGTGCTTCCAAGCCTTTTCCCCACCCACTTCTTCATTCTGGATCCTGGTTTGGTGGCCACAAAGGCCAGAACCACTGTGATCGTTTTGGCCAAAACACAAGAAACGGTCACTGTGAAAACAAGGCCAAATGCCATTTGTCGGAGCAGGCAGCTGACTCTTTCTGGAGGGCTGAGGAAGATCAATGGGCAGAGAAAGCAGAGCAGGAGAGAAGTGAGGAGAGTGTAGGTGAGGTCCCGATTGTTTGCTCTGACAATGGGTGTGTCCTGATGTTTAATGAAGATGACAAGGACCACCAGTGTGAGGAGAGAGAGAGAAAGAGAAAAACATGCTAAGCTTATCCCCAGAGGCTCTTTAAAAGACAGGAAGTTGATTGTCTTTAGAATGCATTGTGATTGGTCCCTATTTGGATAGTGATCTTCACGGCATGCAACACATTCATCCATGTCTGGAGAGAGAGGAAAAACACTCAGATTTCAGATATGTTGCAGAGCAGCTACTAATGTTGGCAGTATCTCTTCAGGTTAGATTAGGAGTATCACGGAAGTTTCCAAACAGGCTAGACTCAAAGTGATGCACGAGAACCCCACCTCAGCACTGTGTGATGGGTTATGTGGGGTGTTCTGTACTGGCTTGCTAACTCCCCAGAAGCTGTGGGATAACCAGTCAGGCTTAAGTCTAATTAATGAATGAAGGGGTTAAGACCATAGAGTAAGCTATCCTGCCAGGCTTAGCTCATCTTGGGAGGTACTAGGTAAACAAGCCTCCGGGTCCTAAATCTACTTTAGAAGCTCAGAGTTTGATGATGTCTGACCTGCTTGCTCCAAGATCAGACTGCATGGCTGTTACAAGCCATTCTTGTGCTCCTTATACCAATAATTTAGGTACTTTTATTATTGTAGCTAATCCAAGTTTTACTGCCTGGGTTTTCTTACTGATGTGTGGAAAAGCACACGAACTTGATATTTTAATAGTAGTAACCCAATTTTTAACTTACCAATGTGTGGTCTTTTGGAAAGAACTTAGAAGGGCATATTTTAAAGCTCTAACAGCTTATATTGCCATGCTTTACTTTTCTTATTATTTTTGATTTTAAATCTCTGCTGGGATTCTCTAACCAAAGAGTACTTGCCCCATACCTGGATCTTGGCATTCTCCTTTATATACCTGTTTTTTCCTTGTCACCAATATAAACTACATTGTGCAGTTTACTTGGTCAATGGGGGGGCTAACAATAAATTCTATGAATTGTTCAGCACGGGAGCTAAGGAAAGTGTCTTATACTCAGTTCATTGCTCCATGTACCTCAGTATTGATTGCTGGATTTTAATCTCTGACAAAGATGAGATCTTTTATAAAACTTTTCTTGTTAGGAAAGTGTAATAATAATAGGGGTTGCTCGTGCATAAGTTGCCGCCACTCCTGGCTGTGTTGCCTGGTTAAACCTTTCTGTCTGGACAGCCCTTCACTTCGTGGCTGCTTCAGTCACTAGCAGAATCCGTCAGTGGGCGTTTCTTAAACCTTTTCCAGCATAAAAGCTGTTTGACGCCAAGTCTCCTCCTACTCTCCCTGCGTGGAAGTCTTCTGCGCAGGGAGGGTGTGGGTAGCGGAGGACCCGTGCTCTCCCCGCTGGTGTCCGGCGAGGAGTCCTGGAGCCCCCTCGCCGATTCCCCCATCTGCCCCCCTTTATCCCTGGTGTTGCGCTGATTTCCTTCCCCAGCTGATGAGCTGCCTCTCTCCCTGCTGGGTCCCTCTCCAGCATCACTTGGGAGCCTTCCCTCCGCCTCTGGCTCCGATGTCAGTTCCCTGACAGAAAGGTCCATATTCCTTTATGGGGGCTGTCTTCCAATAGGGATGGAGGAGAAATTTCATTTCGTTGCCCTTTGAATGGGAAGGTTATCTAAATTGCACTCCTTTCACCAACACATAACCCAAATACTGTTGCCTTGAAGTATGTGCAGTTCTCTAAAAACGTGTGCTGCCATTCTCCAATCAAATAATATGTACCAGTTATTTGCTTAATCTTTTCAACAACTTCTAACATGACTTATCTTTGAAAAGCATATATCTTGTGTCGCCTACCTTTCTGGGGCGCAATCTTGCCTTGAGGACATGGAGCACAATCATAGCAGCAGAATGGCTCCCCCTCCTTCTTCTCCTTCCTGGAACCAGGAGGACAACTTGGGTTGCACACAGAAAGGGGTGGAACCTGCCCATTTAACCAAATGCTTTAAAATTTTAACACAGAGAAATTCATAGCATGTTTGTCACAAGGGAGTGCGCCAAGGATGTATATTGGCTCCCTGCCTATTCAATCTATTCATCAGTGACATGCGAGCACCCCTAGTCAACGCATCACCAAGTACACACGCGCCTAGACTAGCGGATTACTGCTGTCCACTCCTTTTATATGCGGACGACGCGGTAATTCTATCTTATACACGTGTTGGACTAACCAGAGCTCTGAAGATCTTTGCCACGTATTGTCAACTCAACCAATTAACCATCAACCATGCTAAATCTAAGATTCTGATTTTCGCCAGAAGTCGGAGATTATACGAATGGAAGCTTGGTGGAGCAAAAATAGAGCAAGTCCTAAAATTTCAATACCTAGGAGTTATTTTTCAATACAATTTGGGGTGGAAAGCACAAATTCAACACCTCCTTAACAAGGCCAAAACTCTGTCATATGCGCTCCTCCGATTTTTCTTTTCGGATGGAGCTTTGCATGTCCCCTCGGCCCTAAAGGTGTTCAAGGCAAAAGTGGTTCCCGTGCTTACTTATGCTGCCCCGCTCTGGGCCGTGATGACAGACCTTGCTCCTCTTGAGACTCTGCAAAACCAATTCCTACGTCGGCTCCTAATGCTCCCCCTGTGCGTAAGCAACGCAGCCATGCGACTAGAATTGAAGATCGCATCCTTAGAAACTTGCCTGTGGAAGCAAGTCTTCAATTATTGGTTATCATTGTGGCATAGATTACCAGACCATTACCTTGTCCAATGCTTATGGCGAGATGAATTCTCCAGCCTTTGGACTAGTAGAATTCACGCCAAACTCCTGAGTTATGGAATCTCTCCCTTAGATTCCCTAAAACTAGATCAAATCACTGCTCAAAGACTGATCCGCCAAAGACTGGACGACATCGATTTACAGCGAAATTATATGCTGGGGGGAGGTGTTTGTTCGCCCCAGAACATTGGTATCACTTTAACTTACTGCGTTCCATCATACCTCTCCTCCCTTTCGACTGTTGCCCATAGGCTGGCCTTCACCAAAGCGAGGTTTAACGTTTTTCCCTCCAATGTCCTGAGACATAGATTCTCAAAGGGCCAAGCCTCCGCCATGTGCGAATGTGATAAGGAGACGCCGGAGTCGCTTCAGCACATTATGTTCACTTGCCCCTTATTCAAGGTGCCACGGGCAAATTTGTTGGGATCAATCATACAGAAACTAGAGGGTACCCCACCAAAATTCCACCTTGCCCAAATCTTGCAGGATAAGGATACCCACACGACCCTGAAAGTGGCTAGGTTCCTGGTCGCTGTCCTTACCCAAAAGCGTTGCCAAGGAGCACCACAAGCTAATTAAGGCGTAGTATGCCATTCCATCTTATAGTATTTTATTGTTATAGTAGTGTTTTAGCAGCTGTTTTTTCCCACGTGCACAAGCTATTATTTATGTCTTGTTTTTATCTGTATGGGCCTACGGCCGTAATAAATTATTATTATTAGCATGTTTGCCTTCCGTTTCCCAACCCACAGCTAGAAGTAAGAAGACACTAAGCTACTTATTCCAAAGGCAGGACCAAACTGACCATCTTTGAGCCCCCTTCAGGCATTCAAAAAGCAAGCAGGAGGGCTCAAACTGGGAAGGGGATTGGGGGCTAATTTTCACCAGCCCTGCCCATTTTGTCTCCATACATAAAGAGAATACCTCTTCCACCAACAATTTTACCATACTGAATGGGAAGGTCTGAAATAATGAAAAGGCTTAGAAGTCTCCTTGTGATTTGTAACTTTGAGTGATTATCATGGTTCCCAAATATGAGGAGGAGGCTTCTAAACGACTTAGCCAAATGCAGTTAGAAGTCCCCTTCACACTTGCTGCCATGCACAGGAAGGCATTGTGGGTGGAGTTTATGCACTGAGCATGCCCAGCCTTTCTTAGTTTGAACCCTCACAAGTTCTTTTGGGAATACTGGAGAAGGGCTTTTATTTTTAAGATAAAGCATACTGCTGATCTGTCCTGGGGGCCCAGGCTGCATTGCTGCTCAAAGTTGGCTGCTAAAAGGTAAAGGGACCCCTGACCATAAGGTCCAATCATGGTGGACTCTGGGGTTGCTGCACTCATCTTGCTTTATTGGCGGAGCGAGCTGATGTACAGCTTCCGGGTCATGTGGCCAGCATGACTAAGCCACTTCTGGTGAACCAGAGAAGCACATGGAAACACGCTGTTTACCTTCCCACCGGAGCGGTACCTATTTATCTACTTGCACTTTGACGTGCTTTCGAACTGCTAGGATGGCAGGAGCAGGGACCGAGCAACTGGAGCTCACCCCGTCGCGGGGATTCGAACCGCCGACCTTCTGGTCGGCAAGTCCTAGGCTCTGTGTTTGTCCCTAATTGTGCTGCTGTTTCTCCCTAATTGTGCTGTTTTCTATAAACAAAACCTTAAAAGGCAAATAGTATATGGGGTAGAGGATTGGAAGGAAATTGCGGTACTTCTTTTATTTAGAGGTGCAGGGTGCGGCATTTTGGAAAGGACAAATCAGTATATTTCCTGTCCAAATGAATTTCATATGTTTAATCAGTCCTTTTTTCCTGGGGGGGGTGCAGGAGTACGCATACCTGTACCTCTAAACATTTTGTGAATCTTTGTACCTTTGTCCATTTACTGTATTTATCTTTCCCGATTTGAACTATAAAATGGTGGTTTTGAGTCAAAATGAGAGTACCCCTAAACATTTTTTTAGAAAAAAAGGCACTGTGTTTAATCGTAAATTCACTACATCCCATTTCCACATTAATCCACAACTAAATTCACATTTAAATGTCTATCTTATCCTTATATTTGCATTTCTAAGTTTCTTTTATCTTGCAATATGTATTTTTCAAACCATGTTGGTCCCGCCCAATTAAATGAATGCTTAAAAATTTTAGCACAGAGAAATTAAGAGCATGTTTGCCTTCTGTTTTCCAACCCACAGCTAGAAGTAAGAAGACACTAAACTACTTACTCCAAAGGCAGGACCAAACTGACCATTTTTTAGCCCCCTTCAGGCACCCATGATGCCACAACAGGAAAACCACAAGAGGGAAGAGCGCTTTTGTACTCAGTTCCTGCTTGTGAGTTTACCACAGACAGCCATTGGCCTGATCCAGCAAGCTCATGGAATGTAATGCAGAAAATGTTTTGAACCATGCTGGAAAACCAGGTATGTGCTGGGCTGATGATCGATAAGTGTGTAATATTTTGTTTTCCTATATCTCATGGATGTTGGAATTACGCCCCACCTGGTGAAAACTTCTGTGCCACACCATTCGGTTGTCATCAAGGGTGAATTCCTGATCTGGGGCAGCCTCCAAATCCATCCTTCCAACCTTGACTCTCACAAAGGAATTATTTGGAAAAGTGACCATGTTAGTAATATCAAAGCCAGCTTCTACTTCCCTGTTCGCACCAAAAGATACCGTTTCTCCAGCAGAGTTGTTAAAGGAGACACTCCTAAGAAAGGGGTGGAACTGCATTGAAAGGAAAACAGAAACGGCAGATGAAAGTGATAGACTATATGGGACTGGCCGAAATGACTGTCAGAATCCGTGACCAGGGGAAAGAGACGGCGGAAGAAGATTGGAAGAAATTTAAAGTTTATCTTAAGAAATATTGTAAAATTAATGAGTGCTAAAATGTCGAGATTTGAGGGGGGAAAGGGGTTTACAGCTGAAAAAGATTAAGTAAAAGAAAAGAATATGGGAAAAATTCGATAAAATTAAGTGTTAGGATTTGCTGAAATAACTTTGGAAATTGGGATGTAGAAAGGGGAGGTATGGGGAAGTCGACGAAGTAAGGTTTAAGAAAAAAAGGATATGAAATTATACATGTTTGTAAGTGTCTTTGTTTGTGTTTATAAAAACTTTGTAAAACCAATAAAAAATTTATTAAAAAAAAGAAAGGAAAACAGAAACTATGAAGTAATGCCTCCAAATGGTCAGTATTTTCTGGGGTGAATTTCTCCACATGAGGACCTTATGCATTATATCTTGCACTGTCCGTTATATAACGATGCAAGAAAAAGATTTTTGGTACCTATAATGACAGGGTCCCCTGGCCAGAACCCCCTTGATATGATGTTATATCTCCTTGCAGACACAGATAAGTATGTGACCTGGCGGGTAGCACTTTTTGCAACTGCTGCTAGGAAAATTAGAGCAAATTATATAGCCAAGGTAGCCATTAACTGTAAAGGAGATGAATTTATTTGATCCCATCTATCTACCTCAGGCTATGCTCTATCTTTGTCACCAAACTCTGAGTATAAATTGCACACTGTATTAATTGATATTGTTTTTAACATTAGTGACCATGTGATGATTTTAACGTATGAATTTTATTGTTTAATGTTTTTATTTGTCCATTGGGGTACTTTTATAGCTTTGTTTAGAGTATGTAATGTTTTAATAATATAAATGTTTTAAGTCTTTTTTTTACCAATTCAGTATATTTTCTTTTAATTGTCAAATAATTCTGTGTACATTGCGGCAGCCTTTGGCTATGTGCAATAAAACTGACTGAGACTGAGAATTTCTCCACATACTATGCACATGCCAGAATATTAGGTTTGCAGAAATAAAAGTGCCTTGTCACATGTTTTGTGGTTTTGAAAATGGTTGGGGACATGACCACTAAGTAAGCTTTGTGCAAGCAAATTTCAGGAAAAGTGAGAATCTAGAGGTACCCAAAGCTACTCTCCTCAAAATCACTACCTTCTTCAATTTTCCCTCCCTCAACCCAGAATTTCCCATGCCGGTTTCTTTTTGAAGAATTCGTAGAATAAGAAAGTCCAGACTGATAGAAGGAAGTGTAGGAAGACAGTGATTTGAAGAATGTCATACGGGTAACGGAGAATTAATGGAGGTGTGGGAAGGTTACTATCTACATTAAATGGCAGTAAGGATGAGTCCTGTGTTGCAAGGGGCAATTACTTTTCATTTAATAATTGTTTTGTCATTTTCCAAAAGCAAGTGTTGAGCTCAAGATAACTTAAAATAATGTTTTCCTATCCAGCATCTTTTTTTTAACCAACATTCAGCATGGATGGAGAAATTAAATGTCAATTCTGGGGTATTTACGGTTTTTAATTATTTATTTTATCCAATCAGAGTGCTGGGTGGTAATCTACACTAATTTCCAGGTCACTGTCCATGCCAAGTAAATTGTATCTCATTGAAGGCATTACCTGCCAAGGCTGTAGCATTTGAAGATCCTGCACCCCTCCTTCCACCGCTGCCCTGTATTTGGGCAACAACATGGCATGTAGAGCATGTGCTGTTGCATAGACAGCATTATAGACACTGTAGCTGTGGCCAGTCATGCTCATCTCAAAACCAGATGAAGGGAGATCTTCCAGCTTCTCCTCTCCGGTGCAGGTTCCACTGGCCTGCTCCTCTGTGTTGGGGTTTGGAAATAAACAGAGAAAGACTTCTGCCCAGAACTGCTTGACAAAGCCATTTCCATTTGCCTCAAAAGGATTTTGGACCTGAAGAAAGGCTTTGAATCCTTGTACCACATTTGAATGAACTGAAAAGGAGAGGGAACCCTGGAAGACTTGCATATCCAGGCTCATTTGAAAGGCCAATGCTGTGAAATCCAGCTGTGCTGTCAGAATCCATACCTTGCCCACAGATGTCTTGGTCACATTTTCCAATTCGCCTAGTGCTACCATTGTTCGCAAGCCAAGCATGGACTTTGTTTCTCCATAGAAAACAACAACTTTGGCTTTACTTTCCATAGCAACATGATAGATTTGGATCCACTGGGAATACATGGCATAATACTCAGTCAAATATGTGGTTTTCAGGGTTTTCTCTGAGAAGGCCAAGCAAATACCTTTCTGGGACAGCAGAGGTGTCAGGGTCTGAACAAATCTCTCTCCACTGTGATTATCTCCAGTGAGCAACCCAACCCACGTCCAACCAAAGTGCAAAAGTAACTGAATAATCCCAGTGTACTGATGGGCTTCATTGGGGACCATCCGGTAAAAGGGAATGGACTGGCTTTCATTGGTATACTCTAGGGCAAAGGAACCATAAGTGAGCTAGAAGGAAATAAAGGGACGTCAATATAGTAGAAGGAATTGGTATGTGCATCTCTAGCGGCTGTTGTGGCAAAGACAGTTGTAATAACAGTAGGCATTTACCTCACTTTCCCATGGACAAGGGTTTCAAACAAAAGCATCTTCCCTAGACTCTCTGGCCCATGAGGCAGTGATATAGCAGCATACCAGGGACGGGAAAGGATGAGACGCCAACAGCCACTGGTATGAGGGCATTTCCAGATTATCTTATTATTGAATATTCATTATGATTTGTTTTCACAAAGTTTGTGGGGCGGTTAGATGATGTCAGCTATTTATTTAGCATTCATTCTAATTTATTTGCAAGGCAAGTCCACTTACCTACATTGCAAGCTGGCCATGGCCCCATGTCAGCAATCCGGAGGCCGCCTGTGGAGAACTGCAGACCTGGGTCCAGGGATTTCCCAGGGGGCAGGCCTAACCAGCCAATGAGTATTGCAGAAACCCAGTTCTGAGCTGCACACTTTAGAGAGATGGGGCAGGTGGCACAGGGGAACTGAGGTAGATCTGAGGGTGCTGCCAGAGAACCGCATAGCTGAGGGAAAGTGGGCTGGGTCTACCTCAATTAATGATAGGTTGCAGAAATGTTCCGCCAATCTATGCAGTACTCCCTGAGTTGTATTAAATTGCTCGAGACTGGTTTTCAGTTTGGTTAGGGGACTCCTAACTTGGTACAGAGACAGCTGGCACACTTTTGACATATGGTCCAAATTCCAGATTCAGTTCAGAGTCCTGATATTGACTTTTAAAGCCCTGAATGGTTTGGAATCCAGACACTGAACAAACTGCCCTCCTTTGTAAGTCATAACTAATTCTCTATTGCACAAAACCTATTGTGCAGAACCTCTGGTTAGAAAAGATCATGGTGAATGAATATAAAATCCCCAAGGCCGTATCTTACCTGTGGGATCTTGTAGACGCCCAAGATGTCTGCCAAGTAGATGGAGGTATCAAAGTCAAGTCCCCCAATAACTGCCATCAGATGTTTCTGGGTGTTACACTTGTAGTTGGGTACAATTGTGGAGGGAAGTTTCAGAGCGGCCGAGTAGGTCATCCTTTGATTGAAGTAACTGTCATAGATGTGGAATCCTAAGGTGATATTTGGCAAGATCTTGGGGTTCTCATTGATCTCCTTGACAGCAAAGGCCAAGGCCAGAATATGCTGGTAGTTCTTTGGCACCACACTGCAAGGAGAATGTTATGCTGTATCCTTAGGAGATATGCTACGGATTTTTTTTTCAGGCCTCATGAAAATTCTTCAGCATTTTAGTGCAATTTTCTCCTAATACACACATTTTATGCAAATTTGCCTAATATACACATATTTACACAAAAATAATGTGGTTTTGTGTGCTACTTTCACTAATATATGCATTTTGTGGACACTTTACCCCAGCATATGCATTTTTATATACATTACTTGGCTTGAGAACCGCGTTGCAAAATTTAGATAAGTGTGAATTTTGAAGGGTGGCTGTATTTTGGTTCTTGCATTGTTTTGGAGCACGCAAATTTTGGCAGGTTCATGTTTAAATGTGAGCTGAATATAATTTCTCTCCCACCCCTTATAAGGCAATACTGATATTTTCATTGGGGTCTTAAATGTGCTTGATGACACTGTCTAAAAACTCATCATTTTCAGACTTGTGACATATTTTTAACCAGGACTTTGTTCTAAGCCTGACTTAAATACCTGGGGTATTTAAAAAAGAACTCCACCTCAGAAGAGAAGTGGGCTTTTAAGAATCTTCATTTCAAACACTTTTGAGGTGCAATTCAATATTCAGAGCAAAGAAGGGCTTCGTATCTCATTGCTAATGCATTCTTTTCTTTACACACTTTTGAATCAGGATGGAAAAATGGTAGCAGGGCTTAAAGAAGAACACAGAGACAGGAGGATTTCTGTTTCCTTCTCCACCCCTACCTATCACCCCAGCACACTGTGGAGCAGGTCAGGGCTTCCAGAGAACATGAAAGCAAGAAGAATCCTGCTGTACCATTACAAAGGCCTATTTAGTCCAGCATTCTGTCCTCTAAGTGGCCAACCAGATAATTATGGGAAGCCCAAAAGGTGGACCTGAGTGCAGCAGCGCTCTACCCACATATTTCTAACAACTTGTAGAGAGATGCACATAGTCTCCAACAATGGATCTAGTATGCAGTAATCATAACTAGCAGCCACTGATAGTCCTATTCTGCATGGCTTTGCCTAATCCTCTTTTAGGGCCATGCCAGTTGGACACTACCACCACAACTGGTATCAACACATCCCATAATTTAACTGTGCATTATGTGAAGAAGCACTTTCTTTTGTATGTCCTGAATATTTCACCATTCAGCTTCACGGAATGACCAAAACAAAAAAAAAATCTAGTCAGAAGAAGTGGAGTTTGGATTTGATATCCCGCTTTATCACTACCCGAAGGAGTCTCAAAGCGGCTAACATTCTCCTTTCCCTTCCTCCCCCACAACAAACACTCTGTGAGGTGAGTGGGGCTGAGACTTCGAAGAAGTGTGACTAGCCCAAGGTCACCCAGCAGCTGCATGTGGAGGAGCGGAGACACGAACCCGGTTCCCCAGATTACGAGACTGCCGCTCTTAACCACTGCACCACACTGGCTCTCTATCCCTCTATCCACTTTCTACACAGTGGGTATCATTTTATACGCTTCTATCACATCTCCTTTTACTTGCCATTTGTCTACACTAAAAAGTCATAAATGTTGCGACCTTTCCTTATAGTAGAGTGCCTTCAACCCCTTCACTATTTTGGCTGTTCTTTCCAGACATGGAGCTTTAGAAAATTCAGGGCAAAATTAAGTGTGAATGAGCCCTTCTCACTCTTCTCTTGATGCCTCTCCCCCCTCTTCACTCACAGATCTCTGTCACTTTCCTCCTCATCTCCTCTCAGCCAACCCCAACATAAAGCTGCATGCAGCTTTGCACAGAAGGGGGATGTAATTTATTTTCCTTATTCTCCTTTTTTTGCTCTCCCTCCGCATATTTTTTTTTTACCTTATCATCACTACCACCATTATTATCATTTTCTCTGGCGCTTGCGGGCAATGGGCATTGATCTTCAATCAGGGAGGTGTCGGGGTTGAGGGACACTTCAGTTTTTCCTACATCAGCAAAACATCCAGTGCCAGCTCCTCCCTCAACTACTGCAAATGTTTTCCCACATACACACCACTGCCTGGAAGTAAATCCCACTTAAATCAGTGGAACTTGCTTCTGAGTAAATATACTTAGAGTTGGGGAATGATTCTGTACCGTCTGGTGATTTGATATTTGAAGTTCTTACAGGAGATTAAGCAGTTGAGGTGTGGCTAGCATTTCACTGAAGTCTTCTTTATCCAAAGCAACAAAGAGGTGAGAGGTAAGTCCACCAATGATGAGGTCACCAGGCCAGTAGTATTCATGTGGAATCCTAAGCATATAACTGATGGTGCAACTAGTCGTATGTTTGCACACTGTATGTGGCAAAAGGAAGAGAATGGGCAGAATAAACACCAGCATACTGAGGCAAATGTTTTCTCTTTTCTGACACCCTTATTTCCATCTGGAAAATGGCCATTTGCTTCAGAAGCAGCCTCACTACAATATTCTGCCTTGGCGTAAACAGCACTTATCTACCAATAAGCAGATTAAAATCCTGTCTTACAACTCTTCCAGAGAAAAGCAGAAATCTAGTTTTTTACTCTTCCCTCACCCTTTGTTTGGAATGGCAGGAAGGGTTTTTCTACCCAGTTAAAGACTTTTGCTTGTGTTCTCTGAAAATCTATGGGGACCTTATCCAAAGGAGATTTGGTCATGACAAGTGTGATAATTACATATGAGGTAATAACTAGGTCCCTTTGTGTGAGGAACAGCAACAGAATGGAGTAAAGCATGTTTGTGACATTTCATCAAAAGCAGCCTGTACTGGATAGATCAGATGGGGCTCCACTGGATACTAAGCCTGCTCATCCCAGCAGACTTTGCTAAGGAATTTTTCATTAAGTCTCTTTCATAAGATACAGTATTCTATTTCTTTATAGTAAGCAACAGACAATATTGTCATGGTTTACCACAGTACATAATTTTCTCGTTCTTGATTATTGTGGTCACTGGTTTAGCAATTAAAAAAGAAAAATATATACCTTAAATTTTATTCTATTATCCCTTCTGATTTAGGGGTGAGGTGTCTTGTTTGCTGAAGTTCATTGATCAGTATATTCCAAATTTTTCTCATAATTCTCATTACTTTTATTGTGCATTATTATTGTGAGAAAGCTTTTACACTTCTTCTCAAGCTTTATGATCTCATTCATTAGATTTCCTTTTGTTCCCTGCTGTCAGAGAGCCCTCGGAGTACTCTGAGCTCCCTTCCATGAGCCCCACCAGCGATGCTGAGCTGGAGGAAAGGCTGGAGGCTGAGCGTGAAGAAGGCTCTGTAGAGGAAGGAGGAAAGGAAGACAACAGGAGAGGTTTGTATTCCCAGCCCACGGAGGGGGAGGGGGACCTTGTCTGGGAAAGAATGCAGGAGGAGGGAGCAGAACAGGCAGAGTCAGAACAACTGGAAGGCTTCAGGCTCGGAGGCGGAGAGAGCCCAGAAGTCTCCGCACGCAAGTCGTTTCGGGAGATTAATGGAAGGTCATAAGAAGGTCGTAAAAGCACCTCAATTCCTGTGTTTTTGCAGGAAGCAGCAATTAGCAGCGCCAACTGAGAGTTCCAGGGAGGACTGATTTACGAAGGCTCTCGGAAGGTTTGTGTAAATCGTAATAAACTAAACATTATAAAACTGTTGGAGTGTCGAGACTTCTGTGTGCAGAGAGATCCAGTCACACTTCCCTCACAGCTGCTTCTTTTTACATGAGAGAAATCAATAGGCCTCATACTTGTGCTGACATACCATTCTTGCTGATATGTCAGCAGCATTCTTTTTATAGCACTTCCTGCTCTGTAAGTATAGGAGGTCTAAGATTGGACATAAATGTTTCTAAACCGTTAATGAACTAATAAACCTAGAAAATTACTTAGAAAGAGATGATCGGAAGGCAGCTTTATTTATTTTTTAAAAAATATTGCTTTCTTTCATTCACTTTATTATTAATTGCTCTCTGATATTCTGGTCAGGTCTCTAATGTAGCATTTGGGAGCTTGTTTTGTAGTGTTTGGATCTCCTTTGTTCCAGTGTACCTGCGCACCAAGGGGAAATACGTGGTGGCTGTGGAGATCTTCTCCATCTTGGCCTCCAGTGCTGGCTTACTGGGCTCCACCTTTCCCCCAAAATGCTACATCATTGTGTTGAGACCTGACCTGAACAGCAAGGAGTCCATGAAGTCCAAAATGATTAGGGAAACCTATCTGACAGTGACCATAGATAATTTTCAAATAAATTGCACATAGCAATTGCAGCTAAACAAAAAAATATAATCATACAATAAGGATAATGAGAGATTATATTGCCCACATTCTACTAGGCGGGGGGGGAGATGATAGGATAATTTATTTCCTCTTTATTAAGCACTCCTTGCTGTTCAGATCAGGTCTCAAGACAATGATGTAGCACTTTGGGGAAAAGATGGAGCCCAGTAAGCCAGCACTGGAGGCCAAGATGGAGAAGATCTCCACAGCCACCATGTATTTCCCCTTGGTGCTCAGGTACACTGGAACAAACGAGATCCAAACACTACAAAACAACAACATGCTGAAGGTGATGAATTTGGCCTCATTGAAGCTCTCAGGCAATTTCCTGGCAAAAAATGCCACAACAAAGCTGAGAATGGCCAAAAAGCCCATGTAGCCCAAAACACAGTAAAACAGGGCAACTGACCCTTCATTGCAGCCTAGAATGATTTCTCTCATCATTGAGTGCATGTCAGAATCAGGGAATGGGGGAGACATTCCTAACCACAAAGTGCAAATGCCTGCTTGGATAAGGGAGCAAGAAAAAACAATGAAACTAGCCAGTCTTTTCCCCGCCCATTTCCTCATTCTGGATCCTGATTTGGTGGCCACAACCACCGTGATCGTTTTGGCCAGCACACAAGAAACAGTCACTGTGAAAACAAGGCCAAAAGCCATTTGTGGGAGCAGGCAGCTGACTCTTTCTGGAGGGCTGAGGAAGATCAATGGGCAGAGAAAGCAGAGCTGGAGGAAAGTGAGGAGACTGCCTCCCCCCCCCAAAAAAAAACCAAAACAGTTTAAAAGGGCCCTTTACCAAAATACACATTCCCAAAGAAGATTGAGTTTGAACACAACAAAAGATTTGGATCATTATAGTTTAATCTTAAGACCACATCAAAATTTTGTTCTGGGAATATATGGGAGATTTAAGGAATCTATATAAAGTTAATGTACTAGCAGAGTTTTATTTATAGTATAATCCCTAGCCTTTGACAGCCTCACACCTCAAGAGAGGACACCAACAACAATAACAACAACAACAACACAAAGGACACAAAACAATTACAACCAAATAATACAAAATAACTATATGATAACAGACAGCAGAGAAATAAATACTATAGTAACTATAGTGTGGTATGAAAGAAAAGACAGGCACACTAGAATATATTACAGTTTCCTCTTTATTAACTGCTTTTTGTTGTTCAAATTGGGCCTCAACAAAATAATGTAGCATTTGGGGGCGAAGATGGAACCCAGTAAACCAGCTCCGGAGGCCAAGATGGAGAAGATCTCCACAGCCACCATGTATTTCCCCTTAGTGCTCAGGTACACTGGAACAAAGGAGATCCAAACACTACAAAACAGGAACATGCTGAAGGTGATGAATTTGGCCTCATTGAAATTCTCAGGCAGTTTCCTGGCAAAAAAGGCCACAACAAAGCTGACAATGGCCAGAAAGCTCATGTAGCCCAGGGCACAGTAAAACATGACAACTGATCCTTCGTTACATTCTAGTATTGTTTCTCCCATCACAGAGTGCATGTCAGTATCTGGAAATGGTGGGGAAGCTCCTAACCACACACTGCAAATACCAACCTGAATAAGGGAACAAGAAATCACCATGGAGCTTGCCAGTCTTTTCCCCACCCATTTCTTCATTCTGGATCCTGGTTTGGTGGCCACAAAGGCAAGGACTACAGTGATGGTCTTGGCCAGCACACAAGAAATGACCACTGTAAAAACAAGGCCAAAAGCCATTTGTCGGAGCAGGCAGCTCACTCTTTCTGGAGGGCTGAGGAAGATCAATGGGCAGAGAAAGCAAAGCAGGAGAAAAGTGAGGAGACTGTAGGTGAGGTCTCGATTGTTTGCTCTGACAATGGGTGTGTCCTGGTGCTTAATAAAAATAGCTATGACCAATATTGTTAGCAGAGACAAGAAAAGAACAAAAACTGCCAAGCTCAACCCCAGAGGCTCTTTAAGAGACAAGAAGCTTATTGTCTTTGGAATGCATTGTGATTGGTCCTTGTTTGGATAACAATCATCTGGGCACTTGACACAGTCATTCATGTCTGCAGAGAAAATAAAACATTCAGATTTGTTATTCATCGGAGAGCAACTTCTAATGCTGCCATTATGGAACGCTTAGGATTAAATTGGAAGTATCCCAGGTAGACCAGATACAATGTGATGTATGTGAACCCCACCTCAGCAACGTATGTTGGGGTATTAGAAAAAGATTATGCTGGCTTGCTTACTTCCCATAAATCACGTTGTGTGGTGTAGGTGGGCAAGACCCATACCTTGTAGGCTTACATCACATGGACAGGGGTGGCAGCAACAAATACATCTTCAATCTTCCTAGTATTGATTGTCCAGATCAGGAACAAAGGACTTTGTCTTAGACTAAGTCAAACCATTGATGCATTATTTTTTTTTACTTCAAGGACCATGTACCTTTATCGGTATGCATCTGGGGGCTGTGTTTCTGTAGAGCAGGGGGAGAGGGGATTTGGTTTTGTTTGACCTAATTTGTGCTTGTTATATGAACACTTGAACCAAAACAGTTACCCTTCAGAATTCACACTTTTTGTGATGAAGTTCTTCAACAAAACAATGTATACAAAGGTGCATATATTATTGGAAATATGTGCAATACACAGGCAAATGTTAGTTAAAATGATATACAAAATGCATTATAGAAGGGAACGCTGCTTGCAAAAATGTGTAGAGTGGTATCTCGGGTTACATACACTTCAGGTTACAGACTCCACTAACCCAGAAATAGTACCTCAAGTTAAGAACTTTGCTTCAGGATAAGAACAGAAATTATGCGGCGGTGGCACGGCGGCAGCAGGAGGTCCCATTAGCTAAAGTGGTGCTTCAGGTTAAGAACAGTTTCAGGTTAACAACAGACCTCCGGAACGAATTAAGTACTTAACCCGAGGTACCACTGTATATTAGTCAAATGTTTGCAGCGTTTGAGACTTTTTAGAGAAAAGGCTAGAAAAAGGTTACATGGTAAAAGTTTGGGAAACCATCCATGGCATGGAGAAATTTGTGGACATCCAAAAGCTATTGTTGGAAGAAGCAAATGTTGAAAGATTCAAGGATAAAATAAAGTACTTACTCATGGAGTGCTTAGTGGAACTTGTTGCTACAGGAAGCAATGATGGCCAGCAACTTGAACAGCTTTAAAAGTATATTAGACAAACTCATGGACAAGGCTACTAGCCACTAATTCCACTGTCAGAGGCATGCCTCTAAATACCATTTGCTGGAAATCACAGGTTGGCAGAGCAATGTTGTGCTCATGGTCAACTTGTGGGGTTGCCACAGGCATCTAGTTGGCCACTTTGTGGACAGCATGTTATCATCATCATCACCATCACCACCACCATCATCAAATTTCTATACCACTTTATATTTTAAGGGGGGGGGATCTAAGTGGCTTGCAATCTCCTTGAAAACATCAGGTAAAACAATCCAGAAGAAAACATTACAGAAGTTCAATATAAAGTATATATTCAAAGCAATATAATTAACAGGAAATGAAAATATCATCTTAAGATGTCTAAATAAAATATTACAAAGGAGGTCAACTACAGAATGCACATTTAACACAGCAAAGTTAACAAAAATACTGTCTTAAAGGAAACATTACTAAAAGAAGTCAAACATAAAATGCAATTTTAAAACAGCGTAATTAGCAAGGGAATAAAATATTATCAGAAGCATGCTGGACTAAATGGGCCATTGGCCTTACTCAACAGACTCATCTTAAGTTCTTAAAACTGAATACAAAAATTGGTTTGGTGGGAGGGGGCGTTATACTGACAAATGCTGACAAATATTCATGAGAATATTTTTTAAAATATATTCACAAGTTGTTATAGAAATGTGGAAAATTGAATTCAACACTGGAAAAAATTATAGCCTTTATTTAAATAATAAATATATTTAATGATAAATAAATAAATAACAAGTACTTTTGACTTCTTCCACTCCATCTAATATGACAAATATTTGAAAAGTATATATCTTGTGTCACTTACCCTTCTGGGGTGATATCTTGTCTTGGGGACATGGCGCACAGTCATAGCAGCAGAATTTTCCCCCTTCCTTCTTTTTCTTGTGGGATCCTGGAGGACAACTGGGGTTACATACAGATAAAGGTGGAACCTGTCCATTGGAGGAAACACAGAAACAATTTCGCACAGCCATTCACGTCAGTTTCTTTTCAGGCAGAATTCGGAAGACACGAAACTACAGTGGTACCTCGGGTTAAGAACTTAACCCGTTCTTAACCTGAAACTGTTCTTAACCTGAGGTACCACTTTAGCTAATGGGGCCTCCCGCTACCGCGCGATTTCTGTTCTCATCCTGAAGCAAAGTTCTTAACCTGAGGTACTATTTCTGGGTTAGTGGAGTCTGTAACCTGAAGTGTCTGTAACCTGAGGTACCACTGTACTCATTCAAAACTCAGGATCAAATGACTCATTCCTAGTCACCTTTTTTTTTTTTTAGCATGCTTACAATGTCCATCTTTTTGTGCAAAGCAGTGACACAGCCCAAATAAAATACCATGCATTGCTAGATAATCAAAGTGTTAAGACACGTGGAGTCTTCCTGTAAATGCATGGAAAGGACACTCAGTAGGGTCATATTCCTGGCTTTCCCTGGTGGGAAAAGTTATAATAGGAAAATAATCCTTACTAATTCCTGCTCAGAGCTCAGTCTCTTTCTATGCCACGTAGCCGATGAGAAAGGTTGCTAGTTCTGTGCTCTCCAGATTCTGGCTGTCTTGTTTTTCATTGCTGGTTACTGCTCCATCAAGTCTGAAGCTTTATGTAGGCAAACAATAATTTTATTCTTCAATTTCAGACTTCTGTGGTTATTTTGTTCCAAGGGATAACAAAGGGAAGATCCAGTCTGCTGGAGCATCCTGGATAATTGCTAGCAAGGTTAAGCAACCTTTGTCCCAGAAGTTATCACATTTTATGCTTCAAAGGTATAGTAAATTTCAAACTCTGCTAACTGGAAATTAAACTCACACAGGTGAGTAAGAGGAAGGATAATTAATAAATAATATCCTATCCTACCCTCCAAAACCACCCAACACTTCTGAGATCTTTCAGAGAGTCAGGGCTTGTCCACACTTCCTCTTCTCCTGCTGTCCCCTGGATTGATTGATTGATTGATTGATTGATACCCCACCCATCTGGCTGGGCTTCCCCAGGCACTCTGGGTGGCTCCCAATAGAATATTAAAAACATGATAAAAGATCAAACATTAAAAACTTCTCTAAACAGGGCTGCTTTCAGATGTCTTCTAAAAGTCAGACAGTTGTTTATTTCCTTGACATCTGATGGGAGGGCGTTCCACAGAGCGGGCGCCACTACCGAGAAGGCCCTCTGCCTGGTTCCCTGTAACCTCAGTTCTCGCAGTGAGGGAACCGCTAGAAGGCCCTTGTAGCTGGACCTCTGTGCCCGGGCAGAATGATGGGGGTGGAGATGCTCTTTCAGGTATACTGGGCTGAGGCCGTTTAGGGCTTTCAAGGTCAGCACCAAAACCTGCTCTATTGCTGAATTGGAGCAAACATAAATTGAGTTTTCCACCGATTGATGCTTGCTCCAATTCAGTGTGTTTTGCTGGGGAAAACAGCAGAGCAAATGGAAAACCTCTCGGACCCATTTCTAGGAAGCATGGCAGATGCAGAAAACGTCTTGGGCCCGTGCTTCTTAGACACGGGAAAAGTGAAATGTGAATGAGCTATAAGCATGAGGGCTGAAATTGGAGAGCGGGGGTCAAGGGTTTGTATTCACTAGCCTTGCCCCCAATGTCCTCATACATGCTGAGTGTGCCTGTTCCAGCTCTGCGATTTCTGGGTGAGAGGCCCCCGAGTCCTAATAAAACAAAAACGTGAACTATAGGTTCCAAGTTCTACACCAGGGGTCAGCAAACTTTTTCAGCAGGGGGCCAGTGCACTGTCCCTCAGACCTTGTGGGGGGCCGGACTATATGGGGGGGGGTGAACGAATTCCTATGCCCCACAAATAACCCAGAGATGCATTTTAAATACAGTGGTACCTCGGGTTAAGAACTTAATTCGTTCTGGAGGTCCGTTCTTAACCTGAAACTGTTCTTAACCTGAGGTACCACTTTAGCTAATGGGGCCTCCCGCTGCTGCAGCACGATTTCTGTTCTCATCCTGAAGCAAAGTTCTTATCCCGAGGTACTAATTCTGGGTTAGCGGAGTCTGTAACCTGAAGCCTCTGTAACCTGAAGCGTATGTAACCCGAGGTACCACTGTAAAAGCACACATTCTACTCATGTAAAAACACCAGGTGGGCCCCACAAGTAACCCAGAGATGCATTTAAATAAAAGGACACATTCTAGTCATGTAAAAACACGTTGATTCCCAGACGGTCCGATAGCCGGATTTAGAAGGCAATTGGGCCGGATCCGACCCCCGGGCCTTAGTTTGCCTACCCATGTTCTACACATGCTTCAAAGATGTACCACACTTTGTGTGGGACACACTGGGTTGATGTTCTAGATTATACTATAATATAGTGCTTTCCGGTATATTGTGGGTGTGGAAATTATGCTGTACCTGGGGAAAGTTTCTGTGCCACACTATTTTGTCGCCATCAATGGAAAATTCCTGACCTGGGGCAGCCTCCAGATCCACCCTTCCAACCTTGACTCTCACGAAGGAGTTATTTGGAAAAGTAATCATGCTGGTAATATCAAATCCAGCTTCCACTTCCCTGTTCTCACCAAAAGAAACTGTTTCTCCAGCACTGTTGTTAAACGAGACCCTTTTTAGGAAGGGGTGAAGCTGCACTGAAAGAAAAACAGAAAGAATTCTGTCAAATTACTATTAGAATTATAGTTGGAAGGAACCGCAAGGGTCATCTAGCCCAACCCCCTGGAATGCAGGGATCTCAACCAAAGCATCCATGGCAGGTGGCCATCCAGCAACTGCTTAATACATCTTTTAAATAAACAGCCATATGAGAAATATGTAAAATAACTAAGCAAGTATTGGAAATCACCCCAGAATTGGCCTTACTAAACATCTTCCAAGACATTTACACCACAAAGAACTCAAATTATATAGCCAAGATAACCACCAACTGTAAAGGAGATGAATTTATTTGACCCTATCTGCATCAAGCTATATTCTATCTTTATCACCAAACTCCAAATATAATTGCACATTGTATTAATTAACATTATTTTTTTAATATATTAGTGGTCATGTGATGATTTTAGCCTATAAATTTTATTGTTTAATGTCTTACCCTATATATTAAGGTACTTTTATAGCTCTGTTTAGAGTAGGTAATGTCTTGATAATATAAATGTTTTAAGTTTTTTGTATTAATCCAGTGTATTTTCTTTTAATTGTTGAATGATTCTGTGTACATTGTGGCAGCCTTTGGCTATGTGCAATAAAACTGACTGACTGACACAAAGAACTCATAACCCACCTACTTTCAACAGCCAGAAACATCATAACCAGACATTGGAGAGACCTGTCAGGAGTAAGCATGGACCAGTGGTACCAAATAGTATGGGAAACAGCCTTACTAGAAAAGTTAACCAATAAACTGAAACTGACATGGGGACAAATAGAAGAAGATGCCTTCACCCCGGTATGGCTCCCCTTTATCACATACACAGCCCAACAAGACAATGACAAAAATCCACCAACGGCATACAAATCAATATGGCTAACCTGATCCAAAACACCCACCCACCCCACTCACACATGAAAACAATGATCACCACAGCCAACCACAAACAAACAACTGCACCCTAAGCCAACCCCAACCTCTCTCACCACCAAAGAAACACAAGTGAATAGCAGAGAGCCTGCACAAACGACGCTGACACAAACCCCCACATATATTAAGTAAAATAGAAACATCGCCACCCGACCCCACCCCCACTCACCTTTCCCCCCTTCACCTCTTTCCCCCTTTTCTTCCTAATGTCTCAGCAAATGAAACTGATAAAAAACAAATGAAACTGTAAAAAAATGTTGCTTGAAAAGACAGAGAGAGACATTGCACATACTTTTGTAAACCAAGAAAATCTTTAATAAATAAGATTAAATAAATGGTCCCGTAGAATAGGAAACTATTACAAGGCCAAGAGTCAGAAGGTTGAAGCTTTTAGTTAAAGACACAATAGCTCCCAAAGTCCAAATAAAAGCTTACATTCCTGAACAAATACTCTAGCACTACTTTGGTTTTATAATTTGCTGCAAGCCTCCCAGTCAGATGGGCGGCACATTTTATGTTGTTGTGGTGGTGGTGGTGGTTGTGGTTGTTGTCTTAATAAATTGCACTACAAAAAAAATGAGACACCACACACAAACAGGAAGGCAGCAGACATGAACACAAAGATTGTGTAGGGAAACAATGAGTGAACAAAGGATAGCAATTGCAGAATAAATGGTTAGTTTGGAAGCTGATTTGGAATCTATGAAGAAAATGCACCAGAGCTAAAATGAGCATTTGTTGCACTGAATAATGAAGGGAATCAGAAAGGAATTGACCGACAAAAGTGCTGGATCATAATCAACAGTGATTTCCAGAGCATGTTTTACACACTGCCGGGTGTAATTTTCCTGCTCGTGTCAAACAAATTGTATTTCATCAAAGGCATTACCTGCCAAGACTGCAGCTTCTGAAGCTCCTGCACCCCTCCTTCCGTCACTCCCCTGTATTTGGTCCTGGACAAGAACATGGCATGTAGAGCATGTGCTATGGCATAGACAGCATTATACAGACTGTAGCTGTGGCCAGTCATGCTCATCTCAAACCCAGACGAAGGGAGATCTTCCAGCTTCTCCTCTCCAGTGCAAGCTTCACTGGCCTTCTCCTCTGTATTAAAACCTGGAAATAAACAGAAAAATACCTCTTCCCAGAACTCCCTGAGAAAGCCATTTCCATTTGCCTCTAAAGGATTCTGGAGCTGAAGAAAGCTTTTGAATCCTTGTACCTCATTTGAATGAACAGCAAAGGAGAGGGAACCGTGGAAGACTTCCATGTCCCACATTAGTTGGAAGTTCAATGCTGTGAAATCCAGCTGTGCTGTCAGAATCCACACTTTACCTTCCGGTGTCTTTTTCACATCTTCCATTTCACCTAGTGCTACCATGGTTCGAAAGTCAAGCATGGACTTTGTTTCTCCATAGACAATGACAACCTTGGCTTTACTTTCCATAATCACTTGATAGAGTCGGATCCAGTGGTGGTGCATGTTAAAATAATCGTCAAAATGTCTAGTTTTCTGAGTTCTCTCTGAGAAGGCCAAGCAAATACCTTTCTGGGAAAACAGATGTTGCAGGGTCTGCACAAATCTTTCTCCACTCTCATTATCTCCAGCAAGCAACCCAACCCACGTCCAACCAAAGTGGAGAAGTAACTCAATAATCCCAGTGCACTGGTGGGCTTCATTGGGCACCATCCAGTAGAAGGAAGTGGATTGGCTTTGACCAGGATCCTCTGGAGCAAAGGAGCCATAAGTGAGCTAAAAGGAAAAGAAGGGGCACATTCCTTAACTAGTAAAAGAAACTGGTATGTACATCTGGAGTTGCAGTGGCAGCAATAAGGTGTCGACATGCCGAGGGCCGTAAGGCCAGCTGGCTAGCCCCAGCTGGGCTGTCTCCTTCCAGCCGTCCCACTGCAAAGACCCATCGGCCTCTGCTCCGACGTAAATCTGCGACCCAGGCTTCAAAGCCAGGGCACACTATCAGCAGATCGAACTGCGCACACAGAATAGGCGTGAGGCTTGTGAAAGCATACTATAACTACAGATTTATTAATCATAAATCAGGACAAAGAAACATGTCTTCTCAGAGAGACAGAGCAAAGCAAAAGCAATACACACAATGGAAGTTCCCAGCAAGCTGTGCTGGAATGTAAACAGACATGTGACATGCAACAGTGCCACACATCTGCTCCTTAAAGTGGAATGGAAATTCTCAACATAAGGTTGGGGATTATTATTTTTTATTCAGTTCATATGAAAAGGCAAATCTAACTAGGTTACATTTCCCAAACAATGTGTAAACTGATACACAGCTATCCTTTGAAATTCACACTTTTCCCAAATTTGCAATGCATTGTGGACCCACCCACAGCACACACACCCCAGGTCAAAACCAAGGCAACCTCAGGAATAAACAAACCAGATAGGACCACGTTCTGGGATTATCCTTTCACACCAGTCACATATTTCTCCCAGCTGTACAAAACCTTTTGAGGAGGAAAAGATAATAATGGTGAAACAGTTGTGATATCCCCAAGTCAGTATTTTACCTGGGGAATCTTGTAGATGTCCAAGATGGTTGCCATGTCGAGGGAGGTATCAAAGTCAAGCCCTCCAATCACTGCCATCAGATTTTTCTGGATGTCACACTTGTAGTTGGGTATGTGTGTGGAAGGAAGGCCCAGAGTGGCCTGGTAAGTCATCCTTCGATTGAAGTAACTGTCATAGATGTGGAATCCCAATGTGATATTAGGCAAGATGTTGGGATTCTCATTTATCTCCTTGACAGCAAACACCAAGGCCAGAAGGTGCTGGTAGTTCTTTGACACAACACTGCAATGAGAATGTTCTGGTGTATCCCTCATCAGGGATACACTATGCTTCTGAGAGTATTTTCGCACTATTCTGCTGCTCTTCCAAGAATATCTGCTGAATAGGATGGCACCCTTTCCCCATAAAATTATATTGATAACCTAGGAAACTGTAGGGAACTATTCCCTTCGCTGCCACCGCCATAGGGAAACAGCTCCTTCAGTCCCACTGTACATAAGCACAAGTTTGGATGTTTGTGCTTCTTTAATCTTCATATTTCAAAGTCTATGGAACTCTGAGCCACAAGAAGTCTTAAATGTGACCCTTTTCCACTGCCTCCCATTTCCCTAAGAATTCTTTCAAGCCTCCCAGAGGTTTGGCATGACAAACCTGGGCATGGCATTGATACCAGCAATGGAGAGAGAACCAATTTTAACTAATATTATTTATTAAAATGTTATTTTGTACTTCAGGTATACCAATGGGCACATCTCTCAGTTTTGGCTGCTCTCAATTTCTCCATTTTTCCAATCTAAAGTTGAGTTCTCCACATTTCCACATCAGTTGGCATTATTTTTAAAAAGTCACGAAAATTCACCAGCATTTTCATATGAACGTCTCCTAATATGTTTGTATGCAATTTACCTAATGCACCCATTTTTGTAAAGTGATTTCCCATAATATAATGCAATTTGGTATTTTACTTCACTAATTATGCATTTCTTTTGGAGACTTTCTAAAGACTCAACTTTGTTTCTTTTGCATTTCTTTTGGAGCCTTTTTGAAGACACTCTCTAAAGACTCAAGTGATGCTCTTATTGACGTTAGCCTCTGAAAGGCTTCTATCTCAGACCAAATTCTCTAAACCTCCATCCCTGCCAAATTCACCCACAAACTGCTCCAGTTAATCCTTCTCCTGGTAAGAACTAGACAGCATCTTAGCTGACCATAGCCTCCGGCTCACTCGTTCTGATCTTCAACACAAAATATTGTCAACACGCTGGGGTTAAGCAGCTTAATATTCAGGCCTTGGCTGTCCACATTCACCTCAGCTTTCTCTGGTCTTTGCCTTACACCTCCCTCATCATTTCTCCTAACTGATAGTTAAGTCCCAAAATAGAAAACACAAACTGACATATGCAAAACCTTTCTCAACAGAGGCAGCTTTTTTCATTGGTTCAAAGCAATATTGAAACGAAGAGAAATAGGTAGGCTACCTTAAGTGAGTCGTCCTCAACCTTCTCAAGCCGGCAGCATTATCAGGCTGGCTGTGCCAGTTTCTCCTAGCCTCAGGCTGTTACTTTACCACCTCAATGGAGAGGTGAGCTTTTAAGACTCCTCACCCTGAACAATTCTGAGGCGCAGTTCAATATTCAAAACAGAGAAGGACCCCACACCTCATCAACAATGTTTTATCCCATTCACTCACTCTTAAATCAAGAAAGGTCAGTGAGTTGTCCTCAGGGTGTAGGGCTGAGGAAGGGGGAAGATTCTTCAGGTGAGAGCTGGGGAATTTTGTGTTTTATTGTGATTATTAATGGTGTTATTCTTAATGTTCCTTATCTCTCTGCTTCCTCTCTTCTTCTTCTTTTTACTCTTTCGCTATCTTTTCTTTTTCTTTTCTTTTCTCTTGCCTTTTTGTCTTTTGATTTCTGTTTGTTCAAGATAACATTTTACTATATTTTATATGCTGTATTAGTTTACTGTTGTTGGCCGCTCTGAGCCCAGCTTCGGCTGGGGAGGGCGGGATATAAATAAAAGTTTATTAATATTTTATTATTGTGAAAACTTTAATAAAATATTTAGGGGTGGGGGGAAATAAATTAAGGGGACACCATTGCAGAGGTGCTGAAAGAAGAGCACAGAGTGGTTGATTTTCTCTTCTCTTTCCAATCCCCCCTGAAACCCTGTGAAGATAGTTAGGGCTTCCAGACAACACGGAGTTGAGAAGAGTCCTGCTGAATCAGGTCAAAGGCCCATTGACTTCAGCATCCTGTCCTGTCAATGGCAAACAAAATGCCTCTAAGAAGCCTGCTTGCAAGACCTGAGGGGTAACAGTGTTCTCCCCAATTGCAGTTTTCAGCAACTGGTATTCAGAGGCATAGGCATACTGCCTTGAAAAGCAGAGGCAAAACAGCCATAATGGATAGTAGCCATTAATAGTTTTTTTTTCTGAATGGCAGTTGCTGGAAACCACAGGAGGGGGGGAAACACTCGTGTGCTCCCTGGTTTCGAACAGGCATCCGGTTGGTTCCCACTGGGAAAACAGGATGCTGGATTTACATGAGCCATAGGCCTGATCCAGCACGATATTCTTACATTGCTAGCTATATCCTCCACAAATATGTCCACGGTAAAAGATAAAGGACCCCTGGACGGTTAAGTCCAGTCAAAGGTGACTATGGGGTTGTGGCGCTCATCTCGCTTTTCAGGCCAAGGGAGCTGCCATTTGTCCACAGACAGCTTTCTGGGTCATGTGGCCAGCATGACTAAACCGCTTCTGGCACAATGGGACACTGTGACGGAAGGCAGAGCACACGGAAATGGCGTTTACCTTCCCGCCGCAGTGGTACCTATTTATCTACTTGCACTGGCGTGCTTTTGAACTGCTAGGTTGGCAGGAGCTGGGACAGAGCAACGGGAGCTCACCCCATCGTGGGGACTTGAACCGCCGACCTTCTGATCGGCAAGTTCAAGAGGCTCAGTGGTTTAGACCACAGTGCCACCCGTGTCCCTCTAATATGTCTAATCCTCATTTAAAGCCATCCAATTTTTTTGCCCATCACTACATCTTATGGGAACAAATTCCATCGTTTTACTATATGTTGTGTGAACAGCATTCTTTTGTCCTTCCTGAATCTACCATTATTCTACATAGGAGGACCCAAGTTCTAATATTATCAGAGACAGATTAACTTTCTCCACACGAGGAATACTTTTAAACAGTTTTCTCCTGGCCCCCTTATTTGCCTTTTGTCTGAACACTTTTGCCTGTTTGTTCTCCATCTCCCTCGCTCCACGCTTATGCCTTAGTTTTGCAGATGTCTTTCCCACCTCTGCCTGAAAGTAATCCCGCTGAAATCCCTGGGACTTGCTTCTGAGTGACCATGGATGGGATTGGGAAATGAGTCAGAATCCTATAGCTACTTGATGTACGGAGTCCTTACAAGAGATTAGGGAGCTGATGGGTAGTTAAGATTCCACGGAAGTCTTCTTTGTTCAGAGCAACAAAGATGTGAGACGCAAGAGCACCAACGATGAGGTCCCCAGGCTGGTAGTATTCATGTGGGATCCTGAGCAGATAGTTGAGAGTACAACTAGTGGTGTGTTTGCACACCATATGAGGCAAAAGGAAGAGAATGGACACAATAAACACCAGCATACTGAGGCAAAAAAAAAAAATCTAGTCAGACTCCCTTAATCTCACTTATGTCAGATCATCTACAACATGACCATTAGCTTCAGAACTCTTCAACAGAGTTCAACTCTCCCAGAGAAAGGTGGAAATCCAGCCTCTACCTCTGCCCTCTCTCTTGCTTGAAATGGCAGGAAGGGTTTTTTTTATACCCATTTTTAGACTTTGGCTGGTATTCTCTAGAGATCTATAGGGATCTTATCCACAGTCATGACAGTGTAATAATTATAGATGAGATAATAACTGGGTGACTTTATTGCCAACAAGAAAGGAGGAAAACTTGTTTGTGGTGTTTCATCAAAAGCCATTTTGGTCACTTCACGGGGCCACAAAAGTACGCACAGAGTAAACTACAAGGAGTAAGGAAAGATCAGTGAGTCAGTCTGCTTTCAAAGCAGAAATGCTTGTTCAAAGTTACAATATAAATAAGATAAATAAATAAAAAATCTGAAAGACTACCAAAGATGGAAGGATCTTTCAATTTCAGTTCACTTGGTTTCTCATATTTTGCATCTTAAATTCAGTTCTCCACATTTTTGTAGAGATCTACCATTTTTATTTTTAAAAAAATCATGATCCCCCCCCATCATTTTAGTGTGAACTTCTGATAAATGTGGGATGTTAGCACCCAAGATGCATATTTACAGCTGCAAAAGCTGTAGAACTCTGTGATGTCATAAACTCTGTAGCAGTTATTTTCAGTTGGAACACTTATGGAAGTTAGTGAACAGCCTTAACAGTTAGAACAGCAGGTATGGACCGTTGTGCTGCTTTCTGTCTCAGAATATTAATCAATCTGTAAATGTTAGTCAGTCTTGGATACAAATCTAAGATGTTTTAGCAATTTAAGTATCACCAAACCTGCATTGTATATTTAATCTGCAACTGCAAGCACACTAAGTAAAAGTTTTTTGTTCTTTAAACTTTAATATAGGGTGGCTTGGGAAAAGAGAACTACTGTATTTTTCCATGTATAAGACACACCCATGTATAAGACACCCCCTAATTTTGGGGACCCCAAATTAAGAAAATGGGGGGAGATGGCCCAGAGTTGTTGAGCTGTTTTTTGGAGGGGAATGCCCCGAAAATCACTCACCCCATGCTGCCAATCACGGACAATGCAGAATACAACAAGTGTCTGCCCGCTCGCAACCAGTGGCAGCCGAACACACACACAATTGCCACAGCGGCAGCCAATCCTCCACAGCCCTTCACACAACCGCCAATCATCTACCCAATCACCGGACCATCAGCCAATCCTAAGCAGCCCTTGCACCAGCCACCAATCACCCACCCAATCACCACTGACAAACTCCTGCTCACAGCTGCAACCAATCACCCGTCCGTGTATAAGATGTCCCCTGATTTTTAACCTTATTTTTGAGTTAAAAAACCCTCATCTTATACACGGAAAAGTACGGTAATTAAAGGGTCAAATGACTCAGGCACGTCTTACAAAAGCTCTGCAAATGGAAACTAGAGTCTAATTCCCACAATAAGCACATTATTGTATGCAGTTTCGACTAATATACACAGTTTTTCAAGCAATTTCTCATAATAGGTAAAGGTAAAGGGACCCCTGACCATTAGGTCCAGTCGTGACCAACTCTGGGGTTGTGGCGCTCATCTTGCTTTATTGGCCGAGGGAGCCGGCGTACAGCTTCCAGTTCATGTGGCCAGCATGACTAAGCGGCTTCTGGCGAACCAGAGCAGCGCACGGAAACGCCGTTTACCTTCCCGTCGGAGCGGTATCTATTTATCTACTTGCACTTTGACATGCTTTCAAACTGCTAGGTTGGCAGGAGCTGGGACTGAGCAACGGGAGCTCACCCCATGGCGGGGATTCAAACTGCTGACCTTCTGATCGGCAAGTCCTAGGCTCTATGGTTTAACCCACAGCACCACCCGCCTCCCTATTTCTCATAATATTATGGCTTTAATATGTTATTTTCACTTGCAGTCATTTTTATGCACGTTTCCCCCTAATCTACACATTTTTGTAAACATGGCGTGGTTGGGGAATGGAATTGCAAATTTAGATAAGTGTGATTTTTGAAGGATCGCTCTGTTTCAGTCCCCACATTGTTTGGGCAATGCCAATACGATAGATTGTGAATAGAATTTCTCCCCAGCCCTATTGACTGCTAATATATAGATTGTTAACATTCATCTACATAGAAGTTTAGATGTGTCTCCCAAAAAGGTGTGATTGCTAAGATGTTGGTCCTGGAATCACACTGCACCACAGAAGGAGGAATAGTCACCATTTACAAGGCTCAGAACAGGATAGAGCACTGACAGTAACAGAAAAAAGACTCCATAATATGTGTGTGTGTGTGTGTGTGTGTGAGAGAGAGAGAGAGAGAGAGAGAGAGAGAGAGAGAGAGAGAGTATTCAACTGCTGTCCGTTCATGTTCACACGTTTTAATTTTTTTATATAACTTTTATTTTAAAATTAAAATTATAAGAAAACAGGGGGAATTTACAGAAGTAAAATCAGAAAGGAGAGAGAGAGAGAGAGAGAGAGAGAGAGAGAGAGAACATTATGCAGCATCAGAGATCAAGGAAATCAACAGAAATACTTAACGAACTGACCAATCATGTCGGTTCTGCCCTCCTAACAAAAGTCCTGCCCCCCCAAAAAAAATCCTGGCTATGCCCATGCATCCGTGCAGACTTGGAACATGAATGCAGCATATATTGTTGTGATTTAACAAATACCTCTGTGTATTTTGAAAAGGAAATTCCATGGTGATTAAAAATATTCTGAACACACGGTGGATCAAACCATGTTGATCTCAAGTCCTTTGATTTCTTATCACGCGTACACCATATGACTAGATATGACTAGATATATTATAAGACTAAAATTTGGTAAAATAGGTTAAATAAAACAAAAGGGGTATGTATGTGTTGTATCATATTGATAGCATTTTCACATAGCTCATACAATGTCTTTATGCTGTCATAGTGACCTGGCCACATGGCTGAGGAAAAGGATTTGGAAATAGAACAAACATTTGTGAATGTCACTTCAAAAGAAATTTCCTCTTGCTAAATGTTGGGTAATGCAAATATGTCATGAGTAAATATTGTGTGTACAATGTATACTAGAATATTTTATTAAAACTGCGATCCCATATACATGTAGTGAACTGCAGTAATTTCCATGGATATTATTGCCAATTAATTGTAAAACTGTAGCCTGAGATGGTCTGTGAAAGGACAACAATGTTCCAGTACCATTTGTGAAGTATCAACCACGACACAACATACCTGGGGAACCATCAAGAAAGGGAAGAAAATGGGTTGGTTTGTCAGTTGGTTTGTTGCTAGGTGGGTTGCTTGGTTGGTTGGTTTTAAATTCCCTGCCTCTAAAAAAATTTTAAAAAAATCTCTAATTCAGATTCTCATTAATTGCTCTCTGATGTTTAGGTCAGGCCTCAGCATAATAATGTAGCATTTGGGGGCAAAGATGGAGCCCAGTAAGCCAGCACTGGAGGCCAAGATGGAGAAGATCTCCACAGCCACCATGTGTTTTCCCTTGGAGCTCAGGTAGACCGGAACAAAGGAGATCCAAACACTACAAAACAGCAACATGCTGAAGGTGATGAATTTGGCCTCATTAAAGCTGTCAGGCAGTTTCCTGGCTAAAAATGCTACAACAAAGCTGAGAATGGCCAAAAAGCCCATGTAGCCCAGGACACAGTAAAAGAGGGCAGCTGACCCTTCGTTGCAGCCTAGAATGATTTCTCCCGTCACATAATGCTTGTCAAAATGGGGAAATGGGGGAGAGGTTCCCAGCCACACACTGCAAATACCAGCTTGGATAATAGTACAAGTCAACACAAAGGCACTTGCCACTCTTTTCCCTACACATTTCCTCATTCTGGAACCTGGTTTGGTGGCCACAAAGGCCAAAACAACGGTAATGGTTTTGGCCAACACACAAGAAACTGTCACAGTGAAAACGACACCAAAAGTCATTTGTCGGACAAGGCAGGTCACTCGTTCTGGTTGGCTGAGGAATATGAAGGGGCAGAGAAAGCAAAGGAGGAGAGACGTGAGGAGAGTGTAGGTCAGATCTCGATTGTTGGCCCTGACAAGTGGTGTGTCTTGATGCTTAGCAAAGATTACTAGGACCAAAAGTGTGAGCAGAAAGAAAAGGAGAGAGAGAAATGCGATGGACATCCCGAGTGGTTCTCCAAAAGTCAGGAAGCTTATTGTCTTTGGAATGCATTGTGTCTGGTCCTTGTTTGGGTAGTGATCTTCTGAGCATCCAATACAGTTATTCATGTCTGAGGTAAAAAATAAAAGATTAGATGCAGACTCATCATGTCTTAAAGAGCAACTACAAATTCCACCAATATGGATCTCTTCGAATGAAATTGGAAATATCTTAGCTATTTCCCAAAAAACCAGATACAATGCAATGTGTTTGAACCCCAAGCCAACTAGCATGTGTAGCTACTGGGGCCTCTTACCAGCTTCATCTGGTATGTCAACTGTGGACATATTTGGATCGGGGTGGCCTGGCCACTGTAGTGTGTGAGGGGGGAGAAGGGGGGAGAGTTGTGTCTCTTACCCTTCTGGGAAGCAATCCTTCCTTGGGGACATGGAGCACAATCATAGCAGCAGAATTTCTCCCCCTCCTTCTTTTCCTTCCTGGACCCAGGAGGGCAACTTGGGCTACACACAGAATGGGGTGGAACCTGTCCAGTGGAATAAGCATGGGAACAATTTAGCAGGCTCTTTGGCTCCCATTATCTCAGCTACAATTAGGAACGCATGACATTCCAAGCATTCTCAGTATTGTATGCGCAGTGGGATTTTAGTATTGACTAAGAGGTGCGAATGACCTCCTTAGAACCAACTCAGGGTGAAAAATACCACTATCCACAACTGGGGGGTGGAAAGGTGCTTAAAATGGCTTTCTTTTGAGCCTCCTTCAGGCACTACAGAAAATGCACAGGGGCTCAAATTGAGGAGTGGGTGAATATTCACCAGCCCTGCACCCAATGTCCAGAGACCTCCTTGGTGTACTTGTTCCCCCTCGGATCTTCCTGTGCTGAGTAGGGGGGTGTAAGGAGCAGTCTAACACACATATCTGAACATGCTTAGAAGCCTCTCTGGGATTTGGAACATTGTGTTATTATCATATTTCCCAACTGAAAAGAGGCTTCAGCTGACTCCTTTTAGAAATTCCCTCATATCTTCCTGCCAAAGACAAGGAGGAATCAGGGGTGTAGTATGAAGACCTATAAAACGTACTGGGTAACAGGTCCTAAAATAAATAAAAAATAAAAAAGCAAAATAAGGATTCCATGTTCCACATGTGCTTCAAGATATGTACCACACTTTGATAGGAACACTCTAGACTCATGATCTGCAATGCAATAATATTTTGTTTACACACATCTCATGGACATTGCTGTCATTCCTCACCTGGAGAAAACTCTTATGCCACACCATTTTGTCCTCATGAATGGAAAATTGCTTTCCTGGGGGAGCCTCCAGATCTATCCTCCCAACCTTGATTCTCACATAGGAGTTATTTGGGAAAGTGACCAAGTTCGTAATATCAAATCCAGTTTCTAATTCCCTGTTTTCACCAAAAGATACTTTTTCTCCAGCACTGTTGTTAAATGAGACACTCCTAAGAAAGGGGTAAAGCTGCATTGAAAGGAAAACAAAGGAGCACTGAATTAAAGCCCAAATGTCACTGAACTCAGTTTGGGGCAGTCTGCCTGTGAATGACAGGGATTTTAAAGCTCAGACTAGAGCTTTAAATCTTTTGAAGGGTGGTTTCTAGACCTTTTAAATAAGCTAAAGTACATAGTTCTCTGCTGAACAAGAAACAATTACAAGGGCTGAAGCCACAGGGTGGAAGCTTTTGATTACAGATGCAGTAGCCCCAAAAAGTCTCAATAACATCTTGCCATTCCACTCTGGACCGTCTTGCACAACAAATTCATCATCAAAGGCACTGAATTCATTGTTGCCCACTTCACTACAAGAAACACTGGTGGCTACAACTCTCCCCTTCCTCCCCTCTCCCTGGTCAGAAGAACCACAGAGCAATTGGAGAAGCCACCGGAATTGCTGGCTTGGTAGGACTTTTCCGTTAACCAATAAGTGCCTTAATGGCCCCCGATAGCAGCGTAAGGGGATGAGAGCTTGTAAAAGGGAAAGAGCCATGGAGGACCTCACTCCCCCAGCCCCTAAACTGTGAGATGAAAGCATCCAAAATGCTAAGGAAAGGCTTAATGCTCACAAGGGCTAGAGAACTCTGTGATGTCCTTTGCGGGAGGCACTTATTTCAGTTGGTACAATTATGGCAGTTATGAACAGTCTTAACAGAGCAGCAGTTATGTTCTGTTATGCTGCTTCCGGTCTCAGAGTTAGTCAGTCTGTAGCAGTTTTTGTCTTAGGTTCAAATCTATGTCAGATGTATTGGTAACATAAGGAACACCTGCCTGTTTGGTATATTTAATCTAAGTCGTGCAAGTACACTGAATAAAACTTATTCTCTGTTTAAAATGTAAAAGAGAGTCCATTGCATAGTTTTTATAGGAGGGGAAAGGGAACCACTTAAAGGGTCAAACAACCCAAGCTCTCTTCCACATAACTCTGTAAATAGGAACTAGTATTTAATTCCCATATAAACGATCAAAGATTGGCAAAGCATGTTCTCCTTCATGGAGAGCACGTGTTGCCGTGGGGTCTGACAGGCCAGTCCTCTGTTGCTGGGCGAGATCGTTTAGATGGCCATTGGGGGTGAATGGGCTGTTTGGGTTACTGGGGAAATTTTGATGTTGCCAAGTTGTGGGATGGATCAAAGGTTTTATATACAGGGCACGCAGCATTGAGCGTTCTCTTTCGCTGCATGCACCGGATCACCCGCCCACCCTCCCTTACTTAGGGCTCTTGCGTTTGACCTTGCTATTCCTGTCATGGGGTTGTCTGCTTTGGGGGCAGGGGCCTGGTAGGAATTTTTTCCATTTGGCTGATTGGCTGGTGCCATTTGGTTTTTGCCTACAGCATAGCAAATCGTCACAACTTGTAAGTTGTGGTTAGGCATTGGTTAAAAATTGGTTGGTGGAGGGGTAAGGGTTGGCTGTGCCTGCCCCTCCAATGCTGCTGCTGCTGCAAGGGAATTCCTTTAAAGGAATGCAGGGTCTTACCATGCTTTCGTCCGAATCCCTTTCATGGGGCTTGGGTTACGCAAGGCCCTGGGAGCATGCGGGGAAAGGTGAGGGTATGGTGCCCAGCTCCATTTTCTCCCCAATATTGATGATGATGATGATGATAATAATAATAATAATAATAATAATAATAATAATAATAATTTATTATTTATACCGCGCCCATCTGGGCGGCTTCCAAAAGAGTATTAAAATACTGTGATACATCAAACATTAAAAGCCTCCCTAAACAGGGCTGCCTTCAGATGTCTTCTAAAAGTCTGGTAGTTCTTGTTCTCTTTGTTTACCCTTACTGGCTTTCACTGGAAACTGGAAGTCAGTTCTGCCCCTGGGCGGGAACAGATAGTCGTAACCAATGCCTAAGCAACCACCCACATTTATGTATTTTAATAAAGTTGTGGCCAAAATTATGCCAAACACCTTAAACAAAAATTCTGTGTGAATTGTGATCCCTAACCACTGGTCCTGCTAGCTAGGGATCATGGGAGTTGTAGGCCAAAAACGTCTGGAGGGCCGAGGTTGAGGAAGCCTGACTTACAATCAGTTCCAATATATTGCCTCTTGGAAAAACCATCAAATTTATTTCTCAAATTCTCTATAGGGAAAATGAACAGGAGCCACACTTGAGTGGTAATTGCACAGAAGGAAGGAAATAATAATAACAGAAGAGATTGAAGTTGAATGAGAGAAATGCTGTATGGTTATCTATACTAATTTTCAGGGCACTGTTGCACATACCCCTGGACATCATGATCCTGCCCATGTCAAATGGTAACCAGTACCTGCCAAGCTTGCAGTTTTGGTAGTTCCTGCATCTCTCCTTCCATTGCTGCCCTCTGTTTGGACCTGTGCAAGAATGTGTTATGTAAAGCATGTGCCATGGCATAGACAGCATTATAGACACTGTAGCTGTGGCCAGTCATGCTCATCTCAAAATCAGATGAAGGGAGCTCCTCCAGCTTCTCCTCTCCGGTGCAGCTTCCACTGGGCTTCTCCTCTGTGTTGGAGTTTGGAAATAAACAGCGAAAAACCAGGGTCCAGAACTGCTTGAGAAAGTCATCTCCATTTTCCTCAAAGGGGTTTAGGAGCTGAAGAAAGTCTCTGAATCTTTGCACCTCGTTTGAATGAACTGTAAAGGAGATGGAACCTTGGAAGACTTGCATATCCCATCTTTTTGGATAAGTGGTTCCTATGAAATCAAGCTGAGCAGTCAGAATCCACACTTTCCTCATAGGTGTCCCAGCCACATTTTCCCTTTCACATTGTGCTAACATTGGTTGTAACGCAAGTATGGATGCAGAATTCCCGCAGAAAATAACAGCACTGGCTTTGCTCTTCACAATCACTTGATTCACTTGGTGATACAGTAAATGAATGTTATTATATTCATAACTAGTTTGGGGAGTTCTCTCTAAGAAGGCCGAGCAAATATGCTTCCTGGAAAGCAGAGGTTGCAGAGTCTGCATACACTTCTCTCCACTGTCATTATTGCCTGCAAGTAATCCGACCCATGTCCATGAAAAGTGGACAAGTAACTCAACAATCCCAGTGTACTGATGGTCATCGCTGGGCACCATCCGGTAGAAGGGAGTGGATCGGCTTTGATCCGTGTTCTGTGGAGCAAAGGAGCCATAACTGAGCTGAAAGGAAAGGAAATGAAGAAATATAAATTGGTTCATGGATGTAGTAGAAGGAACTCATATGCGGTGTCTGTTCTGTCAAAAAGAGTGGGAGAGAAAACTGCATTTCCCAAGATAGGAGCCATGAGAGGCTGTGTTGCATACATAGCTCCAACATCCAAGAAAAAGTCATAGACACTGGATTGTAGAAGGATGAGTAACCTCATACCCAGGGCCTTATGCTGCCCTTGGGATACTCCATGAGCTTACCTCCAGGACACATGTCTCACTCATCCTGTGCCACACACCCCTCCAGTTCAGATACTTGGCTATTATGTGTCTCTCAACAGTAATACTGCCTCTTGCTTGCCTGGATAGAGAGAGGTTGATTTGGAAAGATCTGGCGTTTGCATGGCTGAACTGCAGCCTACAGAAGTAGAGGGATGTCTCTTGCCCCAACTACCATTGACATGTGCCCTCTAAAAGCTCACACATGTGGGAACCCAGCCCCTAGCACTGATTTAAGAAGAACGGTGTGCTGGTCTCGCAGGTTAACCATGAGGTGAGGTCCGAGTCCAGTCCAAAGTCGAGGGCATGCAGTATGGAGGCAGTCCGTCAAAGCTGAAGCTGGGTCCAAGGCAGGGAGTCGGGTGAGGTCAGGAGCTCTGGCAGACAAGCAGGACAGGGTGCAGGCAGGAACTGGCTACCAACAATGTTGCTCCCGCAACTTGGGACTGGCTGGCTTTTCTCTGCCCCGAGGCATAGGGCGGCCCCAGTCCACAGGTGACTCACCTCTCCTGGCCCGGAGGTGAGCACTCCTCCTGCGGGAACTTAGGAGAGGCTGGAGGGTTACCGGACCCAGAGGCAACCTCAGCTTCCCCTGACGGGGCTGAGAGTGGAGCACTGTGGGCAATGGGTCCTCCAACACCTCAGGAGCCAGAGCAGACTCAGCTGGTGCCTGCACCTGAGGATCCAGCACAGGTGAGGACCCTTCAGGCTGAAGCCCCAGCCCCGGCTCAGCTGGTTCTGGAGGCGGGGGCTCCTGTGCAGGCTGGGATTCCTCAGGTTCAGCCTCCGAGTCCGAATCCCAGGCCATCACAAACGGCCTGATATGGTTGTTTACTTGATACTATGGTAACCTCCTAAAGTTACTTACCATTAAATTACATTTTTAAAACCCAGTGCTATTTTTCTAGAAAAAGAGGTGCTGGAGCCCACCATGAACTTCTCTCTTGTTCTCATAGAATGGCATTGGTGCCCAACTGAGAGGTGCCTGCACTGAGCTATGGCAAACACTGGGTGAACACTGGTTAAAGGTCAAGGGTAAAGGGACCCCTGACCATTAGGTCCAGTCGTGACCTACTCTGGGGTTGTGGCGCTCATCTCGCTTTATTGGCCGAGGGAGCCAGCATACAGCTTCTGGGTCATGTCGCCAGCAGGACTAAGCCGCTTCTGGCGAACCAGAGCAGCGCACGGAAATGCCGAACACTGGTTAGGAAACATAATAATAAGTGAGCTGTGAAGTGCCCAAATCAGTATTTTACCTGGGGAATCTTGTAGACACCCAATATGGTTGCTATGTAGAGGGATGTTCCAAAGTCAAGACCCCCAATGACAGTCATCAGATTTTTTTCAATTCCACACCTGTAGTTGGGATGCATGGAAATAAGGTCCAGAATGGCCCGGTAGGTCATCCTTTTACTGGTGTAACTGTCATAGATGTGGAATCCCAAGGTGATATTAGGCAAGATCGTGGGGTTCTCATTGATCTCCTTGACCGCAAACACCAAAGCCAGAATATGCTGATAGTTCTTAGGCATAATACTGTAATGGATAGAGGAAGGATAGTAACCAACATTTCTAGATCCGTGAAACATTTTCAGCTTGACATATTTTCAACTTGGGATGCCATGTGTGTTTGTCATAGCCTGGCTTGGAGGAGAACAAATGGGGCTCTTAAAGCCTACTTCAAAGGTAAGATCAGCTTTTAAGATTCCTCACCAAAAACTCTTCTCCGGCTTGGTTTAATATTCCAAGGGATAGACCAGGGAAGGGCTCACACCTCTTCTCCAACATGCTATCCTTTGGGAGCCTTTGCCTATACTATAGTGTGGCTGCTCTTACAAGAGTATCTACTGAATTGGCCGCCACTCTTTACCTCATCAGAGCTATGCATAATTTGTTTACATTTGTTAGATTCCTCACCCAAAACTCTTGTCAGGATTGCTTTAATGTTAAGACCAGAGAAGGGCACCTCACTTTACCTCCAACATGCTCCCTTACCTCTGAAATCAGGATGGTGCTGTGGAGAGCATAGAAACAGGTGGAATTTCTATTTCTCTCCCCATCCCTCACCATAACACACTCTGGGGTCAAAGCAAGCCTCTCTCAAGAACTCAAAGTGAAACCAGAGAGCTATTTTACCACTTGCACTTTGGGGAGTATCCTGTCACCTCCCCCATCCCCTATATCTCCCCTCCTGCCTGGTGATGGGTACTGGAAGCTTTCAACTGTTGGATGTTGATTACTTCTCCGAGGGTGCTTCCAATGTTTTGGTTCCAGTTACAGATAGGTAGCCGTGTTGGTCTGCCATAGTCAAAATAAAAAAATTCCTTCCAGTAGCACCTTAAAGACCAACTAAGTTAGTTCTTGGTATGAGCTTTCGTGTGCATGCACACTTCTTCAGATACATTGAAACAGAAGTTGCCAGATCCTTCTATATAGTGAGAAGGTGGGGAGGGGTATTACTCAGAAGGGTGGTGCGAATAGGAGATTGGCAGATAGCTGAGATGAGCCTGTTGACGACTCTTAACGACTGTAATAGGTCTTACAGGAAAAGGCAAGGGGTGAAAAGGTGAGAAATGGCTTAGTTATGTATAATGGGATAAGAATCCAATGTCTTTGTTCAAACCAGGTCTTTCCATGGTTTTAAGTTTGGTAATGAGTTGTAATTCAGCAGCTTCTCTTTCCAGTCTATTTCTGAAATTCCTTTGTAGTAAAACAGCTACTTTGAGATCTTGTATAGAATGTCCTGGGAGATTGAAATGTTCTCCTACTGGTTTCTCTGTTTTGTGATTCTTGATGTCAGATTTATGTCCATTTATTCTTTGGCGTAAGGTTTGGCCTGTTTGTCCAATATAGAGAGCTGAAGGACACTGTTGGCATTTGATGGCATACACAATGTTAGACGATGAGCAATTGAATTGTCCCAAGATGGTATGTGTGATGTTGTTGGGGCCAGTAATGGTGTTGTCCGGGTGTATGTGGCAGCAAAGTTGGCATCTGGGTTTATTGCAGGCTCTGGTGCCAGTGTCCGTGTTAAGTCTGGTTGTAGTATTATTGTGGGTTAGGAGTTGTTTAAGATTGGGCGGCTGTCTGTAGGCAATGAAAGGTCTTCCTCCCAGAGCTTGAGAAAGAGAACTGTCATTGTCCAGGAGAGGTTGTAGATCTCTGATGATGCGTTGTACTGTTTTAACTTGGGAGCTGTATGTGATGACTAGAGGTGTTCTGTTATTTTCTTTTTTGGGTCTGTCTTGCAGCAAGTTCTCTCTGGGTATAAGTCTGGCTCTGTTGATCTGTTGTCTAACTTCATCTGCTGGGTATTTTAGTTCTGAAAAGGTTTGCTGTAGATCTCTTAGGTGAGAGTCTCTGTCTGTAGAATTGGAACAGATGCGGCTGTAACGTAGTGCCTGGCTATATACAATGGACTGTTTGGTATGTTTGGGATGGTAGCTAGAGGCATGTAGATATGTTTGTCGGTCAGTTGGTTTACGGTATAAGGTGGTGTCTATGCGCCCATCCTGTATTTTTATAGTAGTGTCCAAAAAATGTATTTCTTGCATAGATTGATTCATTGTAAGGTTGATTGTAGGGTGAAAATCATTAAATTTCTGGTGAAAGGTGTCCAGGGTCTGTTGGCCATGTGTCCAGATGATAAAAATATCGTCAATGTATCGCAGGTACAGGAGAGGTTTGAGTGGGTAGGAGTTTAAGAAACGTTGTTCTAAATCTGCCATGAAGATGTTGGCATACTGTGGGGCCATGCGGGTGCCCATTGCTGTGCCGCTGATCTGAAGGAACAGGTCATCACCGAATTTGAAGTTGTTGTGGGTAAGGACAAATTGGCAGAGTTTGGTGGCAAGGTCCGCTGTGGTTTTATCTGAAATGGTGTTCCTTATAGCTTGTAAACCAATGTTTTTGGACACTACTATAAAAATACAGGATGGGCGCATAGACACCACCTTATACCGTAAGCCAACTGACCGACAAACATATCTACATGCCTCTAGCTACCATCCCAAACATACCAAACAGTCCATTGTATATAGCCAGGCACTACGTTACAGCCGCATCTGTTCCAATTCTACAGACAGAGACTCTCACCTAAGAGATCTACAGCAAACCTTGTCCAATGTTTTGGGTTGTGATTCTAACACCTATGAGGAAATTCAGTGTGAAGTGTGGGACAATGCAAGCTTCACACATTATTTAAGCTCCACACAAACTAATCAGAATGAGTGCTCGTTAAAAAGCCAACACTGTCTAATATGGATGAATGCTAAATAAACAAGTCATCTGAAAGTGACTCTGGTGTTTGCACCTGTTTGGGGACTCTGCTTCTCTTACTTCTTTGGCTCTTCAGTGCATTCAGAAGCCCCTCATTTCAAGAAGGGCTTCCACAGCAGAAGCTCAGATTTCCTTTTTTTAAAAAAAAAATATTTTATTGTTTTTTTCCAGATAGAAAATTATCCATCAATTTATACAGAAAAATATCAGTTACAGAAAGAAGAAAAAGAAGAAAAGAAAAATTGATTATTTCATGCTTGTTCCAGTCTATTTAACGGACTTCCCCACATCTCCCTCACAGTGCATTCTTAACAATAAAAATTTCAGCAAATTATAACCTTGTTTCATGCGTTTCTTTTATACCTCCAAAGTTTACGTTTTAGTTTAAATTACTTATTGCCAATTTACTTTAAGCAGCTAATATAATAGCACTTCCAACCTTTAAACATTAATCCTTTCATTAATTTGATTATTTAATTTCAATATCTTCTGCCCTCTTTGCTGGAGCTAATCTTTCCAATTCGTGCGAATTCTTATAGTTCGGAAGCTCAGATTTCCAAGTAAGACTAAACCTTTGCTCTTCTAATAAAGCACTGCCTGGAAGAAAATTGTGAAGAGGAGGGAGGAAATGGGGGATCAGAACTGATCAGCAAGTCCAAGCTATCTCATCTTACTAGCAGTTTCAGATCACCATTTCCCTTCTCTAAGCTAACTCCTCAGTTTAGCACCTCTACTATTCATACCTCTGACGGGGGGGGGGGAATCCTACCGAAATTTATGGTTAGCATTGGGGAATCAGAATCAAATGATTTGTTGATGTGTACGTGCTTACTACTTACAAGAAAGTACGGACTTGATGGGTGATAAGGATTTCTCTGAAGTCTTCTTTAGCAAAAGAGCCAAAGATATGAGAAGCAAGTCCACCAATTATAAAGTCACCAGGCTGATAGAATTCATGTGGAATGCTGAGCGAATGATTGGTGGTGCAACGTTTGTTATGTTTGCACATCACATGTGGCAGAAAGGAGAGGATGTACACAATAATCAGCAGCATACTGAGGCAAATGTTCCTTCTAGTCACACATCTTTACTTCCATCGAGAACATGCCTGTTAGCTTCAGAACCAACCTCACTAGAATCTTTTGCCCTCACACAAATGCCATGTCATTCCACCAATCCACAGATTAAAAGACTGTCTTACAACTCTCCAAGTGAAAAGTGGAAATACTGCCTCTTCCTCTGCCCTCCCCATTGTTTGAAAGGGCAGGAAGGGATTCTTTAATACTAGTCTTTGTATAGTATTCTTTCAAAATCTATGAGAACCTTATCCAAAGGAGATTCAGTGATGACAAGTGTGATAATTACCAATGAGATAATAACTAGGTGCTGTTATTGCTGGGAAGATTGGGAGAATGGAGAAAAACATGTTTTGTGATGTTTCATGAAAAGCCATCTCTGTCAATTCCTGAGACGACACACAAAGGGCACACAAAGTAAACTGCAAAGAATAAGAAAAGAACAGTGAGCCTGTCTTTTTTCAGAGAAGGAATGCTTCACTTGACCATAGAATATGCATTATCTGTCCTCTAAACCTTCCTGCATGAACCTCCCTTTTTTAGCTTACTGACTATTACACTAAAACAAACTAGGGGAAGGCAGGTTCGGTTTAAAAATAGGAAGGTTTATACAGGGGCGGATCTACTATGAAATGAATGGGTACTATGTGGCACCTGTAGCAGTGCCAATCTGTAGTTTCAGCACATGGATAATTCCTAGGCTTTAATGGTCTAATATATCAAAGAGGACACTGCTGACAACAAAAATGGTACAAAGCAATTAATACAAAATAACTGTATGATGGAGAGCATATGAATATTAACTATAGAGTAGTCTGAAAGAAAAGACTGGCAGTGGGATATACTACTGTTTCCTCCTTATTAACTGCTGTTTGTCATTTAGATCAGGCCGCAACACAATGATGTAACATTTGGGGGAAAAGATGAAACCTAATAAGCCAGCACTGGAGGCCAAGATAGAGAAGATCTCCACAGCCACCATGTATTTCCCCTTAGTGCTCAGGTACACTGGAACAAAAGAGACCCAAACACTACAAAACAATAACATGCTAAAGGTGATAAATTTGGCCTCATTAAAGCTGTCAGGCAGTTTCCGGGCTAAAAATGCTACAACAAAACTGACAAAGGCAAGGAAGCCCATGTAACCCAGGACACAGTAAAACATGACAACCGACCCTTCATGACAGTCTAGTATTATTTTGTCCATCACAGAGTGCGAGTCAGAATTGGGGAAAGGTGGAGATGTTCCCAACCACACAGCACAAACACCAATTTGGATAAGGGAACAAGAAAGCACAGTGGTGCTTGCCAGTCTTTTCCCCATCCATTTCCTCACTCTGGATCCTGGTTTGGTGGCCCCAAAGGCCAGAACCACAGTGATGGTTTTGGCCAACACACAAGAAACAGTCACTGTGAAAAGGAGATAGGCTAAATAAGTAAATAAATGTCCTGTCCGTTTCATCATGTAGCTGGGCAAAGCGGAGTAAGTTAAGCTGTCAAATAGGATGTTATAACTCCCACAATACTTTAGAGGTTGGTTCTCTTTTGCCAAGTTAGGCCTCCTCAGGCCACAATAGTGCTGCTGCTGAATTGGGCTTGCATCTGGAGTAGTTTACACTTGCATATTGTAATGAATATAGGGGTTGCTCGTGCGTAAGTTGCCGCCACTCCTGGCTGTGTTGCCTTGTTAAACCTTTCTGTCTGGACAGCCCTTCACTTTGTGGCTGCCTCAGTCGCTAGCAGAATCCGTCAGTGGGCGTTTCTTAAACCTTTCCAACATAAAAGCTGTTTGACGCCAAGTCTCCTCCTACTCTCCCTGTACGGAAGTCTTCTGCGCAGGGAGGACGTGGGTAGCGGAGGACCCGTGCTCTCCCCGCTGGTGTCTGGCGAGGAGTCCTGGAGCCCTCTCGCCGATTCCCCCATCTGCTCCCCTTTGTCCCTGGTGTTGCACTGATTACCTTCCCCAGCTGATGATGAGCTGCCTCTCTCCCTGCTGGGTCCCTCTCCAGCATCACTTGGGAGCCTTCCCTCCGCCTCTGGCTCCGATGTCAGTTCCCTGACATATATCTTATGCTGGACTTGCTTTACACCATCTTCTTTTGTATGTGATTGCTTCCTTTGCGTACTAGAATATTTTATTGAAACTGTAATCCTATATACACATAGTGAATTTCATTAATTTCAATGGAGATGATTCCCAAGTAATTGTAAGACTACAACCTGAGGTGTTCTGTGATAGGAAATGAATGTTCTGGTACCATTTGTGAAGTATCATCCATTAAGCAACTGTCCTGGAACACCACCAAAAAGGAAACACAAACAGGTTGATTGGCTGGTTTTAAATGCCACACCTGTGAAATTATTATTTTTCGCTCTCATTCAGTTTCTGATTAATTGCCCTCTGGTGTTCTGGTCAGGCCTCAGCATAATAATGTAGCATTTGGGAGCAAAGATGGAACCCATTAAGCCAGCACTGGAGGCCAAAATGGAGAAGATCTCCACAGCCACCATGTGTTTTCCCTTGGAGCTCAGGTAGACCGGAACAAAGGAGATCCAAACACTACAAAACAACAACATGCTGAAGGTGATGAATTTGGCCTCATTAAAGCTGTCAGGCAGTTTCCTGGCTAAAAATGCTACAACAAAACTGACAGTGGCCAGGAGGCCCATGTAGCCCAGGACACAGTAAAACATGGCAGCTGACCCTTCATTACATTCCAGAATAATTTCTCCCATCACAGAGTGCTTGTCAAAATGGGGGAATGGGGGAGAGGTTCCCAGCCACACAGTGCAAATACCAGCTTGGATAATAGTACAAGTCAAGACAATGGCGCTTGCCAGTCTTTTCCCCACCCATTTCCTCATTCTGGATCCTGGTTTGGTGGCCATGAATGCCAGAACAACGGTAATGGTTTTGGCCAACACACAAGAAACAGTCACTGTGAAAACCACACCAAAAGCCATTTGTTGGACAAGGCAGGTCACTCTGTCTGGTCGGCTGAGGAAGATGAAGGGGCAGAGAAAGCAAAGGAGAAGAGACGTGAGGAGAGTGTAGGTCAGATCTCGATTGTTGGCCCTGACGAGGGGTGTGTCTTGATGCTTAGCAAAGATTACTAGGACCAAAAGTGTGAGCAGAAAGAAAAGGAGAGAGAGAAATGCTATGGACATCCCAAGTGGTTCTCCAGAAGTCAGGAAGCTGATTGTCTTTGGAATGCATTGTGTCTGGTCCTTCTTTGGGTAGTGATCTTCTGAGCATCCAATACAGTCATTCATGTCTGAGGTAAAAAAGAAAAGATTAGATGCAGACTCATCATGTCTTAAAGAGCAACTACAAATTCCTCCAATATGGACCTCTTAGGATGAAATTGGAAATATCTTAGATATTTCCCAACAAACCAGATACAGTGTAATGTGTTTGAACCCCAAGCCAACTAGCATGTGTAGCTACTGGTGCCTCTTACCATCTTCATCTGGTATGTCAACTGTGGACATATTTGGATCGGGATGGCCTGGCCACTGTATGTGAGGGGGGGAGGGGGGAGAGTTGTGTCTCTTACCCTTCTGGGAAGCAATCCTTCCTTGGGGACATGGAGCACAATCATAGCAGCAGAATTTCTCCCCCTCCTTCTTTTTCTTTCTGGACCCAGGTGGGCAACTTGGGCTACACACAGAATGGGGTGGAACCTTTCCATTGGAATAAGCATGGGAACAGTTTAGCACATATAGCAGTATAGGATCTTTGCCTCCCATTATCTCAGCTACAATTAGGAACGCATGTCATTCCAAGCATTCTCAGTTTGTATGCACAGTGGGAATTTAGTATTGACTAAGAGGTGCAAATTATCTCCTTAGAACCAAGTCAGGGAGAAAAATACCACTATCCACAATTGGGGGGTGGGGAGGTGCTTAAAATGGCTTTCTTTTGAGCCTCCTCAAATTGAGGGGTGGGTGAATATTCACCAGCCCTGCACCCAATGTCCAGAGACCTCCTTGGTGTACTTGTTCCCCCTCGGATCTTCCTGTGCTGAGTAGGGGGGTGTAAGGAGCAGTCTAACACACATATCTGAACATGCTTAGAAGCCTCTCTGGGATTTGGAACAATGTGTTATTATCACATTTCCAAACTGAAAAGAGGTGCCAGCTGAATCCTTTTAAAAGCTTTCTTCATATCTTCCTGCCAAAGACAAGGAGCAATCAGGGGTGTAGTATGAAGACCTAGAAAACATGCAAATTTCTCATTATGATTTGATCAAAACAATGCTGAACCCAAACGTGTAACAGGTCCTAACTTTCTATTAAAATAAAAAAATAAAAAAGCAAAATAAGGATTCCATGTTCCACATGTGCTTCAAGATATGTACCACACTTTGATAGGAACACTCTAGACTCATGATCTGCAATGCAATAATATTTTGTTTACACACATCTCATGGACATTGCTGTCATTCCTCACCTGGAGAAAACTCTTATGCCACACCATTTTGTCCTCATGAATGGAAAATTGCTTTCCTGGGGGAGCCTCCAGATCTATCCTCCCAACCTTGATTCTCACATAGGAGTTATTTGGGAAAGTGACCAAGTTCGTAATATCAAATCCCGTTTCTAATTCCCTGTTTTCACCAAAAGATACTTTTTCTCCAGCACTGTTGTTAAATGAGACACTCCTAAGAAAGGGGTGAAGCTGCATTGAAAGGGAAACAAAGGAGCACTGAATTAAAGCCCGAATGTCACTCCTTACTGAACTCAGTTTGGGGCAGATCGTCTGCCTGTAAATGACAGGGATTTTAAAGTTCAGACTAGAGCTTTAAATATTTTGAAGGGTGGTTTATACACCTTTTAAATAAGCTAAAGCACATAGTTCCCTGCTGAACAAGAAACAATTACAAGGGCTGAAGCCACAGGGTGGAAGCTTTTGATTACAGATGCAGTAGCCCCAAAAAGTCTCAGTAACATCTTGCCATTCCACTCTGGACCGTCTTGCACAACAAATTCATCATCAAAGGCACTGAATTCATTGTTGCCCACTTCACTACAAGAAACACTGGTGGCTACAACTCTCCCCTTCCTCCCCTCTCCCTGGTCGGGAGAACCACAAAGCAATTGGAGAAGCCACCAGAATTGCTGGCTTGGTAGGACTTTTCCGTTAACCAATAAGTGCCTTAAAGGCCCCCAATAGCAGCGTAAGGGGATGGGAGCTTGTAAAAGGGAAAGAGCAATGGAGTACCTCACTCCCCCAGCCCCTAAACTGTGAGATGAAAGCATCCAAAATGCTAAGGAAAGGCTTAATGCTCACAAGGGCTAGAGGACTCTGCGATGTTCTTTGCGGGAGGCACTTATTTCAGTTGGTACAATTATGGCAGTTATGAACAGTCTTAACAGAGCAGCAGTTATGTTCTGTTATGCTGCTTCCGGTCTCAGAGTTAGTCAGTCTGTAGCAGTTTTTGTCTTCAATTCAAATCTATGTCATATGTATTGGTAACATAAGGAACACCTGCCTGTCTGGTATATTTAATCTAACCCGTGCAAGTACACTGAGTAAAAGTTATTCTCTGTTTAAAATATAAAAGATAGTCCATTGCATAGTTTTTATAGCAGGCGAAAGGGAACTACTTAAAGGGTCAAACAACCCAAGCTCTCTTCCACATAACTCTGTGAATAGGAACTAGTATTTAATTCCCATGTAAACGATTAAAGATTGGCAAAGCATGTTCTCCTTCATGGAGAGCACCTGTTGCCGTGGGGTCCGACAGGCCACCCCTCTGTTGCTGGTCAGGATTGTTTAGATGGCCATTGGCAGTGACTGGGCTGTTTGGGTTACTGGGGAAATTTTGATGTTACCAATTTGTGGGATGGACCAAAGGTTTTATACACATCTGGAGGGCCGAGGTTGAAGCAGCCTGACTGGACATCATGATCCCACCCATGTCAAATGGTAACCAGTACCTGCCAAGATTGCAGCTTCGGAAGCTCCTGCATCTCTCCTTCCATCGCTGCCCTCTGCTTGTACCTGTGCAACAATGTGTTATGTAAAGCATGTGCCATGGCATAGACAGCATTATAGACACTGTAGCTGTGGGCAGTCATGCTCATCTCAAAATCAGATGAAGGGAGCTCCTCCAGCTTCTCCTCTCCAGTGCAGCTTCCACTGGGCTTCTCCTCCATGTTGGAGTTTGGAAATAAACAGCGAAAAACCAGGGTCCAGAACTGCTTGAGAAAACCATCTCCATTTTCCTCAAAGGGGTTTAGGAGCTGAAGAAAGTCTCTGAATCTTTGCACCTCGTTTGAATGAACTGTAAAGGAGATGGAACCTTGGAAGACTTGCATATCCCATCTTTTTGGATAAGTGGTTCCTATGAAATCGAGCTGAGCAGTCAGAATCCACACTTTCCTCATAGGTGTCCCAGCCACATTTCCCCCTTCCCATTGTGCTAACATTGGTAGTAAGGCAAGTATGGATGCAGAATTCCCGCAGAAAATAACAACACTGGCTTTGCTCTTCACAATCACTTGATTCACTTGGAGATACAGTAAAGGAAGGTTATTATACGCATAACTAGCTTGGGGAGTTCTCTCTAAGAAGGCCAAGCAAATATGTTTACTGGAAAGCAGAGGTTGCAGCGTCTGCATACACTTCTCTCCACTGTCATTATTGCCTGCAAGTAATCCTACCCATGTCCATGAAAAGTGGAGAAGTAACTCAACAATCCCAGTGTACTGATGGTCATCGTTGGGCACCATCCGGTAGAAGGAAGTGGGTCGGCTTTGATCCGTGTTCTCTGGAGCAAAGGAGCCATAACTGAGCTGAAAGGAAAGGAAATGAAGAAATATAAATTGGTTCATGAATGTAGTAGAATCATAGAATCATAGAGTTGGAAGAGACCACAAGGGCCATCGAGTCCAACCCCCTGCCAAGCAGGAAACACCATCAGAGCACTCCTGACATATGGTTGTCAAGCCTCTGCTTAAAGACCTCCAAAGTAGGAGACTCCACCACACTCCTTGGCAGCAAATTCCACTGTCAAACAGCTCTTACTGTCAGGAAGTTCTTCCTAATGTTTAGGTGGAATCTTCTTTCTTGTAGTTTGGATCCATTGCTCCGTGTCCGCTTCTCTGGAGCAGCAGAAAACAACCTTTCTCCCTCCTCTATGTGACATCCTTTTATATATTTGAACATGGCTATCATATCACCCCTTAACCTCCTCTTCTCCAGGCTAAACATGCCCAGCTCCCTTAGCCGTTCCTCATAAGGCATCGTTTCCAGGCCTTTGACCATTTTGGTTGCCCTCCTCTGGACATGTTCCAGTTTGTCAGTGTCCTTCTTGAATTGTGGTGCCCAGAACTGGACACAGTACTCCAGGTGAGGTCTGACCAGAGCAGAATACAGTGGCACTATTACTTCCCTTGATCTAGATGCTATACTCCTATTGATGCAGCCCAGAACTGCATTGGCTTTTTTAGCTGCCGCGTCACACTGTTGGCTCATGTCAAGTTTGTGGTCAACCAAGACTCCTAGATCCTTTTCACATGTACTGCTCTCAAGCCAGGTGTCCCCCATCTTGTATTTGTGCCTCTCATTTTTTTTGCCCAAGTGCAATACTTTACATTTCTCCCTGTTAAAATTCATCTTGTTTGTTTTGGCCCAGTTCTCTAATCTGTCAAGGTCGTTTTGAAGTGTGATCCTGTCCTCTGGGGTGTTAGCCACCCCTCCCAGTTTGGTGTCATCTGCAAATTTGATCAGGATGCCCTTGAGTCCATCATCCAAGTCGTTGATAAAGATGTTGAATAAGACCGGGCCCAAGACAGAACCCTGTGGCACCCCACTAGTCACTCTTCTCCAGGATGAAGAGGAGTAGAAGGAACTCATATGTGGTTTCTGTTCTGTCAAAAAGACTGGGAGAGAAAACTGCATTTCCCGAGATAGGAACCAGGAGAGGCTGTGTTGCAACCTCCAAGAAAGAGTCATAGACACTGGATTGTAGAAGGATGAGTAACCTCACACCCAGGGCCTTATGCTGTCCTCAGAATACTCTACAAAGGATGTCCCCAGGACACATGTCTCACTCATCCTGTGTCACACAGTTCATATACTTGGCTAGTATGTGTCTCTGAACAGTAATACTGCCTCTTATTTGCCTGGATAGAGAGAGATTGATTTGGAAACAGCTGACGTTTCCATGGCTGAACTGCAGCCTACAGAACTAGAGTCATGTGTCTTGTCTCAACCACCACTGATATGTGACCCCTATCAGAACGGCCTGATATGGTGGTTCACTTGGTACAATGGTAGGGACGGCCCTGGCGGAGGCTATTCTCTCTTTCCTCCTCATGGAAGGTGTAAAAGGTGACATCAGAGACAACCTTATGGTCACAGCAACCCATTTATTGCTCGCCAGGCACCAATCATGTTTTCTTTCAGATACAAGGCGAACTTAGGAAAAAAATTATTTTAGCTATTTATATTTTTTTATATCTAAATCCTTTAAATATAGAAATCCTCCTACTATTGTTAAACTTTCTGGGATTGCAGGGACTTTAATGGCGGACAAATTTCTTTCTTTCCTTCCTGAACTGTAACAATACTCCCTCTAGCGGAGTTTGGGATTTACAAGTGCCTGGGAACAAACTTTATTTTGACTCTCTGCTGTCTTTTTATCTACACTGGGGGACTGCCTTTCCCATGGGAAAACAGACAATTTGACCTTGATCCATAGACAGGTGTGGAATGAGTGGCCCACCGAAAACAAGATCTGCAAAAACGAAAGCAGGGAAAGCTCAACTTGTGCAAACAACTTTGACTACTCAGTCACGCAGATCATCTGTCCCAGCTGTATTAGAGGAAGCTGAACAGCCAACAACAGAGGATATGGCTACAGGAGGAACTGGTGCTCTTTTAAAAGAAATGCTAGATCAATTTGCAATCCTAAATAAGAAGGTGGATGATCAAATGGCAAAAATTGACCTAGCCACATCCTCTATTACAAAATTGTCTGAACAAGTGGCACAACACTCACAAGCAATTGGAAATCTTAAAGAAGCAGTTTCTGAGAGTCGGAAATTGGCTGAAGCTGCCAATTTAAAGGCAGATCACGCAAATCAGAAAGTTGAGGAAATAAAAGAGGAGGTAGGGCCACTACATAAACACATCAGTGACCAGCAGGCCTACCTGTCTATGGTGGAACTGAGAAATCGGGAAAATAATTTGAGATTATGATTTATCCCAGAGCTTGAGAAAGAAGATTTGATTGACTATTTGACAGTAGAATTCTCTAAGTTCTGGGGTATAAAAGTAGACATAGATTTTAAAATAACAACTGCATTTAGACTGGGGAGAGTAACAAGGAAGGACAGACCCAGGGATTGTTTGATCATTTTGAGATCCAAACAGGAGAGAGACAAAATATTGGACCTTCATTTTAAGAAATCACTTGAGATCCAAGATAAAAGAGCGGAAATTTACAAGGATATACCAAAACAACTTTTGGACCTCAGAACTGTATACACTGACCTAGCAAGATTATTGAGAAGCAACGGGATACCCTACAGGTGGGAGTTCCCTCAAGGCTTATCTTTCAACTATAAAGGAAAGAAAATTAAAATTAAAACAAAAGAGGATAACCAGAAGTTCCTGCAAGACCACGGAGAGGACCTTCAAAAGGGAATAGCGGCTCCTTGGCCTCTACCACAGCCTGGAATAGAACCAACACCTTCTCCCTCGGGTCCGGAAGAAAAGGAGGACACCCCATAAAAGAGCAACAACAGATTGATTCAGGATGTCTCTGCAGCTGTACAGCTGGAACATTAATGGCGCAAATTCCCCGGGAAAAAGGAAAAGGATTTTTCATATCTTGAAAAAAGAACATTTGGATATAATCTGTTTGCAGGAAACACATGTGACGAGACTCCATAGGAAAGTGTTAATTAACAAAAGACTGGGCCAAGAATTTATCTCATCAGACAGAGTTAAGAAGAGAGGCGTGGTGATCTACGTAAAGGAGAACCTGTCACCGAAATTTTTGTTTAAAGATGAACAAGGACGAATCCTGGCAATTGAAATACAAACTCAAGGAGAAAAAGTCTTGATATTAGGAATTTATGCACCAAATGAGGGGAAATCGGAATTCTACAAGAAGCTGCATGAGATATTGCTGGACTATCTGGACTACTCTAACATAATAATGATGGGAGATATGAATGGGGTGGTCTCTACCCTTATGGACAAGTCTCAAAACCAGAAATTAACTAAAGATGGCAGATTACCTAAAACCTTTTTTGAACTGACAGACAATATGGATTTGATTGATACTTGGAGGACAAGAAACCCTCTAGGTAAAGAGGGAACTTTCTTCTCTGAGGCCCATCTGTCATGGACAAGAATCGACCAAATCTGGACAACTAGAGGGCTGGCACCTAAGATTACAAGAGTGGAAATCTGCCCAAAGACCTGCTCCGACCATAACGCCCTGAAAATGGAATTAAGATTTACCCCAGCCGGCTCCTTCAGATGGAAAATGAATGACAACCTGCTAAGAGATCAAGAGATCGTAAAGAAGGCCCAAAAAGCTTTAAAGGACTATTTTGAAATTAATTTGAACACCTCGGTGGAAAAGAGAATAATCTGGGACGCAAGTAAAGCTGTAATGAGAGGGTTTCTGATACAACAGAATACGATCAAGAAAAAACTCTGGAATGAAAAAAAGGATAAGATATTGGAGAAGATAAGAGATGGAGAGAAAAAATTGAGATCAAAACCAAAATCAAAAGAGATTTTGAGAGAAATTAAATTCCATCAATCACAATATACGAAATTGATAAATCAAGAAGTGGAATGGAAAATTAAACAAATGAAACAAAGATCTTTTGAATCAGTGAATAAATGTGGAAAACTGCTAGCATGGCAGTTGAAGAAAAGACAAAAATTGAACTATGTTACCAATCTAGAGGTTGAAGGGAAAAATATTCAGAAACCAGGTGAAATTAGAAAGTGTTTCCAGAAATATTTTAAAAAACTATATACGCAAGGGCCCGAGGAAGTGTTTGAGATGGATCAATTTTTAAAAGTCAATGGTCTACCAGAACTATCTCAGGAAAAGAGATCAATCTTGAACCACAAAACAACACAACAGGAAATTGAGGAAGCCATTCAGAATATGCAGTTGGGCAAATCTCCAGGCCCAGATGGACTTACCTCCAAGTATTATAAGATATTAAAAGACTATCTGATACAACCATTAATGGAGGTCTGTAACCACATTATGGAAGGAGGGAGGGCACCGGAAACGTGGAAAGAAGCTTTCATTACATTGATACCTAAAGTGGAAACTGAAAAGACTCAGCTTAAGAACTACCGTCCCATCTCACTCCTAAATGTGGATTACAAAATATTTGCAGACATTTTGGCAAGTAGACTTAAAAAGGTATTGAATGAAGTAATTCACAAGGACCAGGCAGGCTTTCTCCCAGGCAGACATTTGTTTGACAACACTAGGAATATTATTGATATTCTGGAACTTTTGCAAACCAATATTAACACTAAAGCAGTGTTAATTTTCATCGATGCGGAGAAGGCCTTTGACAATATTTCCTGGAAGTTTATGAAGAAAAACTTGGAAGGGATGGGAGTGGGACGGGGGTTTGAAAATGGTTTAGAAGCAATTTACTCAGAACAAAAAGCTAAGTTGATTGTGAACAATGTGGTGACAGAAGAGTTTCAAATTGAAAAAGGAACACGGCAAGGGTGCCCTCTCTCCCCCCTATTATTCATTTCAGTCCTGGAGGTGCTCTTGAATATGATTAGGAAGGACCGGCAGGTACAAGGAGTACAGGTCGGAGCGAAACAATATAAACTGAAAGCTTTCGCAGATGACTTGGTTTTAACACTACAGGAGCCAGAATCTAGTACAAAAAGAGTTTTAGAATTGATTCAGGAGTTTGGTCGGGTGGCGGGATTTAAGTTGAATAAACAAAAAACCAAGGTGTTGGGAAAAAATTTGACAACTTCAGAAACAGATGGGTTTCAGAGGGAAACAGAGTTAAATGTGGTTAAAAAAGTGAGATACCTGGGGGTTAACTTGTCTTCCAAAAATTTGAATTTATTCAAAGATAATTATGAAAAATGCTGGTTAGAAGTTAAAAAAGATCTAGAAATTTGGTCAAGACTGAAACTTTCCTTGTTGGGCCGAATAGCAGCTATAAAAATGAACGTTTTGCCAAAGATGTTGTTTTTGTTTCAAACCTTACAGATCGTGGACAGAGTGGAATGTTTTGGAAAGTGGCAGAAGGATATCTCAAAGTTTGTTTGGCAGGGCAAAAAGCCCCGAATAAAGTTTAAAATACTAACTGATGCAAAAGAAAGAGGGGGGTTTGCCCTGCCAGACTTAAGGTTATATTATGAAGCTGCAGCCTTCTGCTGGATGAAAGATTGGTTGTTACTAGAGAACACTGATGTCCTAGATCTGGAAGGGTTTAATAATTCGTTAGGATGGCATGCGTATTTGTAGTACGACAAGGTAAAAACACATAAAATGTTCAAAAACCATATTGTCAGAAAAGCAATATTTATAGTCTGGACAAAATATAAAGATTTGTTAGAAAGTAAGACCCCGAGGTGGTTATCACCAGTGGAGGCCAAGGCTCGGAAAAAACCCAATATGGAGGCCGGCTGGCCGACATATGGGGAAATAATAGAAAAAATTGGAGACAATTGGAGGTTACAGAGTTATGAAAGACTAAAGAATAAGGTGCAAGATTGGTTTCATTATGCTCAAATTCAGGAGGTGTTTAAGATGGATAAAAAAACAGGTTTCCAGGTGGAAAAATCGAAACTAGAGACAGAATTGTTAGAACCAAAGACTAAGCTATTATCAAGAATGTATAACTTGCTGCTTAAATGGAATACTCAGGATGAGACAGTTAAATCAGCCATGATAAAATGGGCTCAAGACATTGGGTACAACATTATGTTTGAAGACTGGGAAAAGTTATGGACCACCGGTATGAAATTTACGGCATGTAATGCCTTGAAAGAAAATATTATGAAAATGATATACAGGTGGTACATGACCCCAGTCAAGCTTGCAAAAATATACCATTTGTCGGACAACAAATGTTGGAAATGTAAGGAGGCTGAAGGGACATTCTTTCACCTATGGTGGACCTGTCCAAGAGTGAAGGCATTCTGGGAAATGATATATAATAAGCTAAAAAAGGTGTTTAAGTACACCTTCCCTAAGAAACCAGAGGCCTTCCTACTGGGCATTGTCGGCCAGAAAGTGTTAAAGAAGGACAGAACGTTTTTTATGTATGCAACTACAGCAGCAAGAATTCTTATTGCAAAGTACTGGAAGACACAAGATTTACCCACACTGTAAGAGTGGCAGACGCAATTGATGGACTATATGGAATTGGCCGAGATGACTGCCAGGATCCGAGATTTGGGAGAAGAAGCAATAGAGGAGGACTGGAAAAAATTTAAGGACTATTTGCAAAAGCTTTACAAATTATATGAATTATAAGAACTCACATGATTTGGAAAGATTAGCTCCAGCAATGAGAGTGGATGACATATGAAACTAAATAAATAATTAATGAAAGGATTAATGTTTAAATGTTTAAAATGACACCATATTCGTTTCTTTAGAATAAATTGATAACAAGTAATTTAAACTAAAACGCAAGTTTTTGAAAGTATAAAAGAAACGCATGAAATAAGGATATAATTTGCTGATATTTTTATTGCCAAGAATGCATTGTGGGGGAGATGTGGGGAAGTCCGATAGAAGACTGAAATAAGCTTTGAAGTGTTCTATTTTTTCTTCTTTTCTTTCTTTGTTGTTGATGTTTCTTTGTATAATTGACTGTATATCTTTATCTGGGAAAAAATGCAATAAAAAATATTTTTTTAAAAAAAAAATATAGAAATCCTCCTAAAGTGACTTTTACGTGTTTAAAACCCAGTGCTATTTTTCTAGAGAAAGAGGTGCTGGAGCCCACCATGAACTTCTCTCTTGTTCTCATAGAATGGCATTGGTGCCCAACTGAGAGGTGCCTGCACTGAGCTATGGCAAACACTGGGTGAACACTGGTTAAAGGTCAAGGGTAAAGGGACCCCTGACCATTAGGTCCAGTCATGACCAACTCTGGGGTTGCGGTGCTCATCTCGCTTTATTGGCCGAGGGAGCCAGCATACAGCTTCTGGGTCATGTCGCCAGCAGGACTAAGCTGCTTCTGGCGAACCAGAGCAGCGCATGGAAATGCCAAACACTGGTTACAAAACATAATAATAAGTGAGCTGCGAAGTGCCCAAATCAGTATTTTACCTGGGGAATCTTGTAGACACCCAATATGGTTGCCATGTAGAGGGATGTTCCAAAGTCAAGTCCCCCAATGACAGTCATCAGATTTTTTTCAATGCCACACCTGTAGTTGGGTACATATCTGGGATGCATGGAAATAAGGTCCAGAATGGCCCGATAAGTCATCCTATTATTGGTGTAACTGTCATAGATGTGGAATCCCAAGGTGATATTAGGCAAGATCGTGGGGTTCTCATTGATCTCCTTGACCGCAAACACCAAAGCCAGAATATGCTGATAGTTCTTAGGCATAATACTGCAATAGATAATTTTATGATGTATAACTGAGAGATATGCAAGCCATTGGAAAATTGCTCCTAGGCTAGAATGTTGCTGCTCCTCCAATACTATCTGCTGCTTAGGATGCCCCCCCCCCTTTACTCCTTAAGAGCTTTGTATCTTAGCAGAGAACTCATTTGTTGGTTCAGATCCATTTGAAAATGACGAGAGAGAGGTAGGATAGTAATCAACATTTCTAGATCCGTGAAACATTTTCAACTTGACATATTTTCAACTTGGGGTGTCATGTGTGTTTGTCATAGCCCAGCTTAGAGGAGAACAAATGGTGCTCTAAAAACCCTACTTCAAAGGCAAGATGAGCTTTTAAGATCCCTCACCAGAAACTCTTCTCAGGCTTGGTTTAATATTTAGACCAGGGAAGGGTTCACACCTTTTCTCTAACATCCTACCCCTTGGTAACCTATTCCTATTGTGAAGTGTGGCTGCTCTTACAAGACTATCTACTGAATTGGCCGCCACTCTTTACCTCATCAGAGCTATGCATAATTTGTTTACATTTGTTAGATTCCTCACCCAAAACTCTTGTCAGGATTGCTTTCATGTTAAGACCAGAGAAGGGCACCTCACTTTACCTCCAACATGCACCCTTACCTCTGAAATCAGGATGTAGCTGTGGAGAGCATGGAAACAGGTGGAATTTCTATTTCTCTCCCCATCCCTCACCATAACACACTCTGGGGTCAAAGCAAGCCTCTCTCAAGAACTCAAAGTGAAGCCAGAGAGCTATCTTACCACTTGCACTTTGCGGAGTATCCTGTCACCTCCCCCATCCCCTATATCTCCCTTCCTGCCTGGTGATGGGTACTGGAAGCTTTCAACAGTTGGATGTTGGTTACTTCTCCAAGGGTGCTTCCAGGTTGCCGATGTTTTGGGTTGTGATTCTAACACCTATGAGGAAATTCAGTGCGAAGTGTGGGACAATGCAAGCTTCACACATCATTGAAGCTCCACACAAACAAATCAGAATGAGTGCTCATTAAAAACCAGCAGTGTCTAATATGGATGAATGCTAAATAAACAAGTCATCTGAAAGTGACTCTGGTGTTTGCACCTGTTTGGGGACTCTGTTTCTCTTACTTCTTTGGCTCGTCAGTGAATTCAGAAGCCCCTCATTTCAAGAAGGGCTTCCACATCGGAAGCTCAGATTTCCAAGTAAGACTAAACCTTTGCTCCTCTAATGAAGCACTGCCTGGAAGAGAATTGTGAAGGGGAGGGACGAAATGGGGGATCACAACTGATCAGCAAGTCCAAGCTATCTCATCTTCCTAGCAGTTTCAGATCACCATTTCCCTTCTCTAAGCTAACTCCTCAGTTTAGCACCTAACTCTTATTCCTACCTCTGTGGGGGCAGGGGGTAATCCCACTGAAATCATGGGGGCTTATTTCTGAGTAAGCAATATTAGGAATGGGGAATCAGAATCAAATGATTCCTTGATGTACTTGATTACTACTTACAAGAAAGTACGGACTTGATGGGTGATAAGGATTTCTCTGAAGTCTTCTTTAGCAAAAGAGCCAAAGATATGAGAAGCAAGTCCACCAATTATAAAGTCACCAGGCTGATAGAATTCATGTGGAATGCTGAGCGAATGATTGGTGGTGCAACGTTGGTTATGTTTGCACATCACATGTGGCAGAAAGGAGAGGATGTACACAATAATCAGCAGCATACTGAGGCAAATGTTCCTTCTAGTCACACATCTTTACTTCCATCGAGAACATGCCTGTTAGCTTCAGAACCAACCTCACTAGAATCTTTTGCCCTCACACAAATGCCATGTCATTCCACCAATCCACAGATTAAAAGACTGTCTTACAACTCTCCAAGTGAAAAGTGGAAATACTGCCTCTTCCTCTGCCCTCCCCATTGTTTGAAATGGCAGGAAGGGATTCTTTAATACTAGTCTTTGTATAGTATTCTTTCAAAATCTATGAGAACCTTATCCAAAGGAGATTCAGTGATGACAAGTGTGATAATTACCAATGAGATAATAACTAGGTGCTGTTATTGCTGGGAAGATTGGGAGAATGGAGAAAAACATGTTTTGTGATGTTTCATGAAAAGCCATCTCTGTCAATTCCTGAGACGACACACAAAGGGCACACAAAGTAAACTGCAAAGAATAAGAAAAGAACAGTGAGCCTGTCTTTTTTCAGAGAAGGAATGCTTCACTTGACCATAGAATATGCATTATCTGTCCTCTAAACCTTCCTGCATGAACCTCCCTTTTTTAGCTTACTGACTATTACACTAAAACAAACTAGGGGAAGGCAGGTTCGATTTGAAAATAGGAAGGTTTATACAGGGGCGGATCTACTAGGAAATGAATGGGTACTATGTGGCACCTGTAGCAGTGCCAATCTGTAGTTTCAGCACATGGATAATTCCTAGGCTTTAATGGTCTAATATATCAAAGAGGACACTGCTGACAACAAAAATGGTACAAAGCAATTAATACAAAATAACTGTATGATGGAGAGCATATGAATATTAACTATAGAGTAGTCTGAAAGAAAAGACTGGCAGTGGGATATACTACTGTTTCCTCCTTATTAACTGCTGTTTGTCATTTAGATCAGGCCGCAACACAATGATGTAACATTTGGGGAGAAAGATGAAACCTAATAAGCCAGCACTGGAGGCCAAGATAGAGAAGATCTCCACAGCCACCATGTATTTCCCCTTAGTGCTCAGGTAGACCGGAACAAAGGAGACCCAAACACTACAAAACAACAACATGCTAAAGGTGATAAATTTGGCCTCATTAAAGCTGTCAGGCAGTTTCCGGGCTAAAAATGCTACAACAAAACTGACAAAGGCAAGGAAGCCCATGTAACCCAGGACACAGTAAAACATGACAACCGACCCTTCATGACAGTCTAGTATTTTTTTGTCCATCACAGAGTGCGAGTCAGAATTGGGGAAAGGTGGAGATGTTCCCAACCACACAGCACAAACACCAATTTGGATAAGGGAGCAAGAAAGCACAGTGGTGCTTGCCAGTCTTTTCCCCACCCATTTCCTCATTCTGGATCCTGGTTTGGTGGCCCCAAAGGCCAGAACCACAGTGATGGTTTTGGCCAACACACAAGAAACAGTCACTGTGAAAATGATACCGAAAGTCACTTGTCGAAGAAGGCAAGTCACTGTGCTCGGGCGGCTGATGAAGATGAAGGGGCAAAGAAAGCAGAGGCAGAAGAGAGGTAAGGAGCATGTAAGTCAGATTCCGGTTGTTGGCCCTGACGAGTGGTGTGTTCTGATGTGTAATGAAAATGACTAGGACCAATATTGTGAGCAGTGAGAAAAAGGCAGAGAGGAAAGCTAAGCTCATCCCCAAAGGTTCTTCAAACATCAAGAAGCTTATTGTCTTTGGAATACATTGTGTTTGGTCTTTGTTTGAATAGTGACCTTCTGAGCATCCGACACAGTCATTCGTGTCTGGGGGGAAACAAAGAAATGAATGTTAGTCAAGTGTATTTGAGGGCAGCTACTTGTACAGTGGGACGTGGGCTGTGGGTTAAACCACAGAGCCTAGGACTTGCCAATCAGAAGGTCAGCGGTTCGAATCCCTGCGACGGGGTGAGCTCCCATTGCTCAGTCCCTGCTCCTGCCAACCTAGCAGTTCAAAAGCACGTCAAAGTGCAAGTAAATAAACAGGTACCACTCCGGTGGGAAGCTAAACGGCGTTTCCGTGCACTGCTCTGGTTCACCAGAAGCGTCTTAGTCATGCTGACCACATGACCCGGAAACTGTACGCCGGCTCCTTCGGCCAGTAAAGTGAGATGTGTGCCACAACCCCAGAGTTGGCCACGACTGGACCTAATGGTCAGGGGTCCCTTTACCTTTACCTTTATTTGTGCAGTACCTCAACTTGGATATATGAGAGGAGTCCCTAGCCAGACACAGGAGTGGTTGGTGTGGGAGGTTGGAGCTCTACAGCCCCCTCCTGACAGCAGAGTATTGCTATTTCTTACTTTCATGAGCACTGAGAACATGTCCTGGAGGAGTGGTTGGATCAGGATGAAAGGTGGAAGAGGCTTGAGGAGCTGCTAGCTGAAAATGCCAGGGAGGGATCCAGTGAGCTGGGTCAGGGCCTCCTGAGACATGTCTGTCTGAGGGGGATATTGCAGGTGAGGGGTCTGTATATGAGAGCTACTCATACTACAGGCAGTAAGGGACTCATCTATTAAGGATAAGGGTTTAATTTCCTGAAATGGGAATGTTTGCTTATGTTGAATTGTTATTTGTGTGTTTTCCTTTAGCAGTAGCTCTCTCGTTTGATTGGCTGACTGTGAATCACATGAGAGAGGCATTCCATTCGGTTGTGACTGCTATTCGAGTAACTGTCGTTTTTTACCTGTGTGTGTATGTGTGTGTGTGTGTGTGTGAGAGAGAGAGAGAGAGAGAGAGAGAGAGAGAGAGAATGACCGCTGAAAAGAGGATCCGAAGATGTTAATAAGGAGAAACTTTTACTCACTATAAGGAACCAAGTGAAATAAGTATGAGATTGTAGATCTGTTCTTCTCAGTTATATGATTATGAAAGTCAAACTGTTTTGAACATAAAGAGTCTGGACAGTGCATATCATCACAATTTATTCTATTTTTGTAATATATACACAACCTGGCTGTACTAGAGTTGTTCCTCAGGAGTGAGCTGCATGGGAAGGCAGTGCCCTAGAGCTCCCTTCCTGACTGCAAGATCTCTGCTGCTTAGCTGATGGCGCGGGGGCAGGGCAGGGCAGTGGGAGACCTGTGCTCTACAGGTACATTGGCAGAACAAATCTCCACTCCCCCGCCCCCATCGCTCTCCAGGCAATCTAGTGCTAGGCAACCTCTTACCCATCATGCTTTTTAGGACAAATCACACCTAGGATGTTAGGAGTAGGGCAGGTAAAATTGCACTTTGCAAGCCCTGGTGATTAGTTGATGGTTGGGTCTGTTTCCAAGTGCTGTGTCCCTTTGCAAACCTGATCACTGGATGATTGTGGTGAGGAACTGCACAGCTGAGAGCAAAAAAACACGACATGTATATAGTGCCTCATACCATTCTGAAATGAAATCTTGCCTTCGGGACACTGGGCACAGTCATAGCAGCAGAATTTCTCCCCCTCCTTCTTCTTTCTGCTGGAACCAGGAGGGCATTTTTTGTTGCAAAGGGAGGGGGGTGGCACCTGCCAATTTGAATTAAGTATGAAAGCAGTTAAGTGCACAGAAAATGATTGGCTTTTGGAAAAGCTGAATTCCATTTTCTGGGCTACGAGCAATTACCGTATTTTTCGCCCTATATGACGCACTTTTTCCCCTCCAAAAATGAAGGGGAAATCTGGGTGCGTCCTATGGGGCGAATGCAGGCTTTCGCTGAAGCCTGGAGAGTGAGAGGGGTCCGTGCGCACCGACCCCTCTCGCTCTCCAGGCTTCAGGAACACATCCGCAGCCTAGTCAGCCCTGCGGGAGGTTCCGCAGGGCTCCCCACGCTGCGGATAGCAGCCTGCCGCCCGGCGCGAGGGGCGCCCTGAAGCAGAGCGCCCCCCCCCCGTGCCGGGCAGACATCGGCCAGCCCCACAAGCTCGGGGGGCAGCAGGGAGGCGCAGCGCCGCCATCCCGCTGTTCCTCGACCTGGTTCGGTTTCCCCGACCTGCTTTTGGGGGGGAAATAAAGGGGGGATTCCTTTATTTCCCCCCCAAAAAAACTAGGTGTGTCCTATGGGACGGAGCGTCCTATGGGACGAAAAATGCGGTAAGTGAATTGGAGAAATGGCACACTGAATAGTAAGAATATTTCGAATGCAAATGCATTTTACTGCAGACTAAGAGCCATAATGGCATCTGTTACTAATGTGACTAAATATGTCCTTATATCCCAGTTGGAGTTATGGCAATTTCAACAAGAATATTTTTTGAAAGGGAGAGATTAGATATGAATAGTAACCTTAATGACCAAATTGCTTGGAAAAATATACTTTTGGAAACTTACCAGAGTTTTAACCTGCAGTTAAAAGGAACAGTTTTAGATGACTAAGTGTAATTTAAGGAAGAAGCTGTACAATTTCTGATCCATTCATGTTTTAACATTATTATGCCTAACCAGCCAAGTGTTTTCTCCTGAAGTCTCCCCTTGCCTGCTTTCTAAAGAGGTTTTCTGCAGGTTAGACTTAGATACCACTCAGCTCATTTCCAAAACTTTAAATAATTCTCTTTAGCACTGGAACAAAGGATTATGTCCCTATCTAGTTGACAGCTTCACTACATTTGTGCAAGCCTGCAAAAGTATACAGGATCCAAACCCCAACTATGCCACAATGACATTAATTTAGGACACTTCTAGGTTGTGATTTGCTGAAATATTCCCCACCTGTTGAAAACTCCTGTGCCACACCATTTTGTCTTCATTGATGGAAAACTCTTTTCCTGGGGGAGCATCCAAATTCATCCATCCAACCTTCATTCTGATGAAGGAGTTATTTGGGAAAGTGACCAAGTTGGTAATATCAAATCCAGTTTCTAATTCCTGATTCTCATTGAAAGACACTTCTTCTCCCGCACTGTTGTTAAATGAGATGCTCCTAAGAAAAGGGTGGAGCTGCATTGAAATGGAACCAAAAGGACAATTGTTTAAAACTCAAATTAATTTCATGCAATTGTAGATTACAATTGCCTCTAAACTGTGGTGTGTAGAATTTCATAAAATATAATAGCAATAATGGCCATGTCTGCACCTGTATTGCACCTAGTGGTCACCCAGCCATGGAAAGCACCAAGAAACCAAAGGGTCCTTGGATGTCAGTGAATGGAAGGGCAGACAAGCTATTGGATGTAAGAAGGATCCTTTTATTATTGGGAACTGAATCTAATAATTAATATGATGTATAAAGCTAATGTGGGACGTGGGTGGCGCTGCAAGTCCTAGGCTCTGTGGTTTAGAGCCTAGGACTTGCCGATCAGAAGGTCGGTGGTTCAAATCCCCACAACAGGGTGAGCTCCCGTTGCTCGGTCCCTGCTCCTGCTAACCTAGCAGTTCGAAAGCACGTCAAAGTGCAAGTAGATAAATAGGTACCGCTCTGGCAGGAAGGTAAATGGCGTTTCTGTGCACTGCTCTGGTTTCGCCAGATGTGACTTAGTCATGCTGGCCACATGACCTGGAAAAACTGTCTGCGGACAAACGTCAGCTCGCTCGGCCAGTAAAGTGAGATGAGCGCCGCAACCCCAGAGTCGTTCGCGACTGGACTTAACAGTCAGGGGTCCTTTACCTTTTTATAAAACTAATAATATAGAACATAACAGCTAAATAACATATATAAATTGTAGAATAACATCCAAGATAAGTAAAGTAGCTATGATTTACAGAACAAAGCTCAGCAATTCGCCTCTTCGGCTTCTGAAAAAGAGCTGTCCCACACAGCTTCCTGATGAGGCCTGACATGTCCCACTGCTGCTGGGATCTCTGACAGCTGGCAACCTGACAGGACGGTTTCCTGATCAAGTCCAAAACACTGGTATCTTCCTGGGATGGTTCAAAGGTGAGATTCTCCCATCTTATCCAACACAGCCCTTTCTAATCTTCTAGGGCTGTGGCAATGCAAAGACCAGCAGATGTTCCCATCCTTCCTTATCTCTGTGGCTGGCTCAGAGCAAGCTTACTGTGGTACCTCTGTGTCAGGGGATGATTAGCTGCTTGTGCTTAAAATAGTGCCCCTTCAGAGTTTGTGCGACCCCACAAACCTCTGTGTGTGACAGAGCTCCTCAGACATGTCTGCTCTAGTCACTTGTAGAGTCCGACAGTGGCTGTCTGCGGAAGCGCCTCCAGCAAAGAAGTTCCTTAACGGAAACGCGTCTCCTGGACTCACGACGTGACAGCTTCCGGCGAAGCATAGGTCTCCCTGCAGTTGCTTCTGACACCTCCCCGCTATTTTCGCTCGAAGTGTCTCTCACCCCTTTCTCTCCCCTTCTGCTTCCTGCCTGGGCTGCTGCGTTTCTCTCAGCATTACTGAGATCCTCCTCCAGAGACCCCGCGCTCCCCCTACTGGTCCCTGCTTTAGCTGTTGACTCTCTCCCAGTCTCTGGGAGCCCTACCACTTCCCTTTCCTCCGATGTCAGTTCCCTGACATCCACCTCCCCTCCAGGGCCCCCCTCTCCCCCGCCCCTTCTCTCTCCTCTGGGCGGTGAGGAGCTGAAACCCCTAAAAGAATCCTCCTCATCTTCCGACGTCTCGAACATTTCCCTCCATCGGTCTTCGTTCCGACTCGCTGAATCCTCCTCCACCTCGGAATCCGCGAACCCCTCCAACTCTTCTTCTTCGTCGGTGGTGGCGAAGTATTCCCTCCGGAACCTCGCCACTGGCTGGGGTTTCCGAGGGAATCTCTGATGAAAAGTTTCAATCAAAACCTCGTCATCTACATCCTCTGCCCTGACCCAGGTGTTTTCCGACTCCGGCTCCCCTTCCCACATTACCAAATACTCTACTTGCTCTCCCCTCCACCTGGAATCGAGAATCTCCGCTACATGGTAGCTGTGTTCTTTTTCCTCCATAGCTGGTCCCCTATTGATCCTCCCCTCTCTGTCCCCTATATACGGTGACAGCAATGATCTGTGGAACACTGGGTGCAACTTCATGTGGTTAGGTAACCGGAGTCTGAAAGCCACTGGGTTGACCTGTTGCGTGACTTCAAATGGGCCCAGTCTTTTGGGTCTTAACTTCTTACAACCTCCTTTAAATGGTAACCCTTGGGTGGACAACCACACCTGATCCCCCACCCTAATGCTTTCTCCTTCCCTTCTGGTTTTGTCTGCCTGCCTCTTATATTCCTCCTTCGCCCTGTTTAAATTAAGTTGGAGCTGGCGATGGATCGCTTCCATTTCTTCAACGAACTGTTCTGCGGCTGGAACGCTCCAGTTCTCCCCCTCCCCCCCTGGGAAGGCTCGGGGATGACACCCGTGATTGGCCAAAAAAGGGCTCATTCCCGTGGACACGTTCTCCGCATTGTTATAGGCAAATTCTGCCAACGCCAGCTTCTCCACCCAATCATTCTCTCTGTCATTCACATAACACCTCAAATATTGCTGGAGGACACCATTAGCTCTTTCCGCCTGCCCGTTGGTTTCTGGATGACGGGCAGTTGAGAAATTCACCTCTACATGCAATAAGCTCATGAGCTTCCTCCAGAACCTGGAAGTAAATTGTTTCCCTCGGTCCGAAACCACCCTCAAGGGGGCACCATGCAATCTAAACACATTTTCCACAAACAATTTAGCGGTTTCTTCTGCTGTGACCGCATGTGAGCAGGCTATAAAGTGGGCCATCTTGGTTAACAGGTCTACCACAACCATAATGGCTGTCTTCCCTTTGGACCTGGGCAGATCAGTCATAAAATCTATTGCCACTGCCTCCCATGGTCTTTCCGGCGTGGGGAGTGGTTCTAATAAACCTGCCGGTGCCCGCCTCTCCCCCTTGGCTCGTTGACATCGGTCACACCCTCTCACATACTCCCGCACATCTTCCCTGACCTTGGGCCACCAGAATTCCCTGGTAACCAGCCACATGGTTTTGTGTTGCCCAAAATGCCCTGCTGTGGGGCTATCGTGCAGTTGCTTGAGTACCTTTTCCCTCAATTCTCCTTCAGGTACGTATAACGCTCCCTTGTAGTACAACGCCCCGTTTCTCTCCTCAAAACCCCCGGGTTTGTCTCCCTCCCTCCTGAGACCCCTGAGTTTGTCCTGGGCATATTCATCCTGCACCGTTCCCTCTATCAGTTCCCTTAGCCCCACCAGTGCCGCCCCACACACCCAGCGATCCTCGGGAATGACATGGGTCTCTTCGGGTGCACCCTCTCCCTCCAAATATTCAGGTTTGCGTGATAGAGCGTCCGCCCTAACGTTCTCCTGGCCTGGTACGTAACAAATCTCAAAGTTAAATTTGGAGAACTCCTGGGCCCATCTCAACTGCCGTTGGTTGAGCACTCGCGCAGTTCTCCAATACTCTAGATTCTTATGGTCCGTGCGTACTTGCACCTTCTGTTGTGCACCAATTAGTAGGTGCCTCCATCTCCGGAAGGCCTCATAAATCGCAAGAAGTTCCCGGTCATACACCGTGTAGTTTCTCTCCGATTTGTTCAGCTTTCGCGAAAAGAAGGCACACGGTCGCCACTCGGACCCCTCCTTCCCTGGCTGCAGAAGAAGCACCGCCCCTATGGCTCTGTCAGAAGCGTCTGTTTCGACCCTCAGTTTTTTTTGTAAATCCACATGTAGAAGTTGTTCGTCAGAGGCGAAGGCCTTTTTCAGTTCCTCAAACGCTCGCTCCGCCTCCCCCGTCCAAACAAACTTCTTTTTGCTGCTGAGACAGTCCGTGATGGGCGCCGTCAGGTGAGCGAAGTTTCGGATGAACTTACGATAAAAGTTTCCAAACCCTAGGAACCTCTGCACATCCTTCTTAGTCTTGGGGGTTTTCCATTCCAGCACCGCTTGAACCTTGCCGGGGTCCATGGCCAACCCCTTGTCTGACAAGCGGTACCCCAGGAATTCCACCTCCTTGGTATGAAACTGACACTTCTCCAGTTTCACCCACAGTCTGTTGGCATGCAGCCTGCTCAACACTTCTCTGACGTCTCTCCCATGTTGCTCCTCATTCTCCGAATACACCAACACGTCATCTAAGAAGGCCACGCAATTCTTGTAGAGCAAAGGCCCCAGTACATGATTCATAAAGGCTTGAAAACACGCGGAGCCTGCTTGTAATCCAAAAGGCATAACGAGATATTCAAATGCCCCCAAAGGGGTGAACATGGTGGTCTTCCATTCATCCCCTTTCCTTATACGTATCAGGTTGTACGCCCCCCTTAGGTCCAGCTTTGTAAAAATCTTTCCTTTTCGCACCCTGGTCAAAATATCATCAATCCTGGGCATAGGAAAAGCCACCGGCTCTGTCACTGCATTTAGGGCCCGAAAGTCACATACCAGTCTCGGCTTGTCCGTGTTCTTTTTATCCACAAAAAACACTGGGCTACCCCCCGCTGCCTTGGACTCTCTGATGAAGCCTCTCTTCAGGTTCTTGTCAATGAACGCTCGCAACTCCTGCATCTCCCTGTCTGACATGGCATACAACCTGCCTACAGGAAGCTGTGCTCCAGGGAGTAAATTGATCTGGCAATCAAAGGGCCTATGCGGGGGTAGTTGGTCAGCTTCCTTCTCGCTGAACACGTCGCTGAGATCAGCATACTGTGATGGCACCTTCCCCTTCTCCATCACTTCCGTCCCTGCTAGGGTGGCTTGGGCCCCTGCTGACCCCTTTTCCCCCCTGCAGTGTTCTAAGCAATGTGCGGAACCGAAGGAAACCACTCTTTGATGCCAGCCCACCAGCGGATCATGTAGGGCTAGCCAGCTCATTCCCAAAATAATGGGAGCGCCTCCCAAGGTGGCCACATTAAACGCTATCAGTTCTGTGTGCCTTGCCACCCTCATTATCATTGGGATGGTCTGCAAGCTGACGCCTCCTCCCAACAGTTCTCTGCCATCGATCGTGGTCACCTGCAGGGGGTTGCTTAAGGGGATAGTCTGTATCTGGTGTTCAGCCGCAAACTCCTTGCTCATGAAATTGCAGGAGCTGCCTGAGTCTAACAGCGCCTTTATTTTTAGGGGGTGTCCATTTTGCAACTCTAGCGACACTTCAATCACTAGAGCAGGTCGAGGAGCTTCTGGCACTGGCACTTGGGAAAGGGGCACTTTCACTGCTCTTTGGCCTGGCTGCAGTGCCCTGCTGGCAACCAGGCGTTGGCTTTTACCTGCTCCGTTTCTCCCTGCTCTTCCCCCTCAACAGTTCCCACCATCCCTTGCCATTCCTTCCTCTGGGGGCAGACTCTGGCAAAGTGGCCTGGCTGTTGGCAGAGATAGCATTTCCGGGGTCCCTTTCCCTCCTTCTTCGCCCCCTCACTGGGCTTTGAAACTGCGCGCGCGCGGGCTGTTCCGATTTCCATCGGCTCTGCCGGCGGGAAAGCTGGCTCAGGAATGTCTGGAATGCGTAACTCCTTCCAACGTTCCCCTCTCCCTTCCCGCCTCTCCAAGGCTCTTGCCTCCTGGCGCGCTCCAATGGTCAGCGCAGATTTGGTCAGCTGATCCATAGACACCGCCCTGGGGCTCCTGGCCAGCTCGTCTTTCACAGCTGAAGAAAGACCTTCTTCAAATAGCATCTGAATGGGTGCTGCCGATAAATCCCACCCCAATCTGTGAATCAGCATGGTAAATTCAGTCCAGTACTCACGGACAGATCTGCTTCCCTGCTTGCAAGCCATTAGCTGTCTGCGCACTCCCCCCTCCTCAATATCGCTGGAGAACATGATATCCATTGCACGAAAGAATTTCATAGCGTCCTTCAGGACATCGTTGTGCGTTGCCATCAGGGGTCGAACCCAGTCCCGCGCCCCCTTCTCAAGATGCCCAATTACGAAAGCAACTCGGGATTCCTCATCAGGGAACTCATCAACCTGCACATTCAGGGCATATTGCATTTCAGTCCTAAAGGCATGGTAATCCTTGGGGTCCCCCCCAAACTTCTGCACTAATCCTGGTACCTTTCTGGGGAACTGAGTGGTTCTCCCCTTCTTGTCTGCATCTTGAGCCCTCCTCTCCTCGAGCCTCGCCGTCTGCAGCGCAAGTTGGACTTCCAATGCTCGGTATCTGTCTTCCAAGCTTGGACCAGCTCCACCCCCTGCGGCTCCGGCTCCTGCTGGGTCGCTCATGATGCCTTCTCCTGCACAGGCAGCGTACAGAGACTGTCGGACTGCTGTCAGGGGATGATTAGCTGCTTGTGCTTAAAATAGTGCCCCTTCAGTGTTTGTGCGACCCCACAAACCTCTGTGTGTGACAGAGCTCCTCAGACATGTCTGCTCTAGTCACTTGTAGAGTCCGACAGTGGCTGTCTGCGGAAGCGCCTCCAGCAAAGAAGTTCCTTAACGGAAACGCGTCTCCTGGACTCACGACGTGACAGCTTCCGGCGAAGCATAGGTCTCCCTGCAGTTGCTTCTGACACCTCCCCACTATTTTCGCTCGAAGTGTCTCTCACCCCTTTCTCTCCCCTTCTGCTTCCTGCCTGGGCTGCTGCGTTTCTCTCAGCATTACTGAGATCCTCCTCCAGAGACCCCGCGCTCCCCCTACTGGTCCCTGCTTTAGCTGTTGACTCTCTCCCAGTCTCTGGGAGCCCTACCACTTCCCTTTCCTCCGATGTCAGTTCCCTGACACTCTGGTTACGAACTTCATTCATTCTGGAGGTCCGTTCTTAAGCTGAATCCATTCTTATCCCGTTCTTATCCTTTCACTAATGGGGCCTCCAGAGGTGCACAATTTCCATTCGCATCCTGGGGCAAAGTTCACAAGCAGGAGCAGCTACTTCTGGATTAGCGGAGTTCGTAACCTAAAGCGTTCATAACCAAAAGCATTCGTAACAGAGGTACCACTGTGCAACCACCTCCCACCTCTCACCATTCCTGTCTTTTACCCTGAATCTGTACATTGTGAGATAAGATGGCGCCCGGCACACTTCCCCTGTGCCGATGGACCCTTGTGCCGATAGGAAAAACTTGAGCTCTTAGCTCTTAGCAGAGTTCTTAGCAGCGGTAGAAAATGTTGCCTTGTGTGTGGATAATAAATCAGACTGAACACAGGCTTCTTGCTAATCTCTAACAGCCTTTAATGTGAAGAAAAACATCATAAATCAGTCCCAGCGAGAGAGCAGACATTCCTCTCGCCTCTCAGCCAAAAACGAAAGGAAACTCACACAAAAAGAAAGATTCCCGTATGTGAACCAAACCACGCCTCAGAATGTGAGACGTCACACAGAACTGTTTAACCCTGTAAGTTCTGATTCTCCTCACATACATGGCATCGTGTAGAGCAGGCAACACAATATAAATAGCATATGCTGTGCAGCAGAACCAACATTTTCAAAACACCCTGGCAAATCTGGAACTATGCTTAGTGATCTGATAAAATTGGACTTAATTTGGACTCTAAAGTATTTAACTCATTTGCAACTATACATTCTTGTTAAAAATGTTTTTATTAAGCAATTTCAACATAAATTATCAAACCATATAATCACATACATTATTTTTCCCCCTTTTTCCCACCCCCTTCCATCTCTCCCCCCGCCCCAACCAGGGACTTCCCTCAGCTCCTCTCTCTGATTTCTCTACACTTATTATTCTCTGCATGTTATAAAATTATACATATCTTTGCCTTATAGATCTATCATGTTATCAACCAATAAATTTGTGTATCTTTATTCAAAACCTGCCAAGGGGTCCAGTTCATTCTGTTGTCTTTTTAGATAATTTGTAAAAAGTTCCCATTCTTCCTTAAAGTCACATTTAGCCAACTCTGCATAGCTCATCAATTTTTCTTGCCTTTTCTTTCATTGGGATGTCCTCATTCTGCCATCCTTGTGCTATCAAGACTCTTGCCACTATTGTAGCATACATAAATAAATTCTTTGTTTTTCTTGGCAGGTCTTCTCCTACAATCCCTAACAAAAATGCTTCTGGGTGGTTTTTTTTTACAAATGTCATTTTAAACATTTTTTTTCAATTCATTGTATATCATTTCACATTTTTTAAAAACTTCTCTACATTCCCACCACATATGATAAAAAGTCCCTTCTTTTTCTTTACATTTCCAACATGTTTGACCCGGTTTTATACATTTTTGCTATCTGTACTGGTGTAATATACCATCTATACACTATTTTCATATAATTTTCTTTCAAAAGAGAACATTCTGTAAATTTCAAATTTACTTTCCACAATTTCCCCCAGTCCTCAAATTGTATATTATGTCCTCTATCTTGTGCCCATTTGATCATGACTGATTTGACCTCCTCATCTTTTGTTTCCTATTCTAGCAAAATACTATATGCTTTCTTCAGCAGCTTCAACGTGCAACTACACATCCTACCCGCCTATTTTACAGTTTGGTTATTCCTCTTTCAATTTTTGTCTGTTGTTAAAAATGTTGTTGTTAGAGGTATAGGTTGGTTGCTCAAGAGCAATCAGGCAATATGCTGCAATAGTCTGTTTTAAAGCTTTCTTATCGGTGATAAAAACCTTGGGAAAGTGGAGCGCCTCTATTCCGTGTCTTGCTCATTCACTGGCAGAATCTGAGAGTGGGCGGTCCTTAAACCTTCCCCAGCAGAGTAGTTTCTTGACGCCCAGTCTGCGCCTCCCTTCTCAGCGATGAACGCCTACTGCGCAAGGAAGGCGTGGGTAACGGGGGGCCTCTCTCCTCCCCGCTTTGCTCAGGCAAGGTGTCCTGGCACCGCCTCGCCTCCTCTGAGCCCTGCATCTCCTCTCCACTAGAGGCGTGGCTACCTTACTCCACTGAGGAAGTGCTGCTTCCCACAATCTTTGGGGGCTCTCTGTAATCCATTTGGCTTTTCCACGCTTGGCCCTGAGCCGATGGCAGTTCCCAGACAGTTTGTCTTTTTTTATCAATAATATAAAATGATATAATAATTAAAATATATACAACAACAACAAAAGAACCATTACCTGCCAAGGCTGCAATTTCTGAAGCTGCGGTCTCCATCTTCTCACAATTCCTCTGTCTTTTGCCCTGGATCCGTACATGGCATCATGTAGAGCATGTGCCACAACATAGACAGCATTGTAGATGCTGTAGCTGTGGCCAGTCATGCTCATCTCAAAGCCAGACGAGGGGAGGCTGTCCAGCTTCTCCTGTCCAGTTCACTGAACTCAGTATTGGATTTTGAAAAGAAACAATAGAATGTCTGGAGCCAGAACTGCTGAAGAAAACCATCTTCACCTGCCATGAAAGGATTGAGGGAGCGAAGAAGGGTCTTGAATCCTTGCACCACATTTGAGTGCACTGTGAAGCATATGGAGCCATGAAATGGTTGCATACCCTGGCTCATTTGAAAGCCCACTGCTGAGAAATCCAGATGAGCACTCATAATCCATACCTTCCCCATAGATGTCACGTTTTCTGCACCCCCTGCCGCTAGCCATAGTTGCAAAAAACAGAAGGACTTGGCTTCTCCATAGACAACGACAGCACTGGCTTTGCTTTCTGCAATATCATGATAGACTTGGAGCCACTGGGGAATCATGTCATAATACTCTTCAAAATATGAGCCTTTTGGAGTTCTCTCTGAAAAGGCCAAGCAAATGCCTCTATGGAAAAACAGAGTTTGCAGGATTTCCATAAAATTCTCTCCACTCTCACTATCCAATGTGAACAACCCAACCCACGTCCATCCAAAGTGGAGAAGTAACTCAACAATCCCAGTGTACTGATGGGCTTCATTGGGCACCATCCGGTAGAAGGAAGTGGATTGGCTTTGACCAGCATCCTCTAAGGCAAAGGAGCCATAAGTGAGCTAGAAGGAAACAGACAGTTATTTCCCAGTAATGCAGTAGAAACATTGATTATGTGTGGATAGCAATGATGAAACTATTGTGCCAAGGTAGCAATGAACAAAGACAAGAGTCAGATTTCTTAGAAACAGTACAGCAGCCAAGTGACATTCTCTCTGAGCAGAGTTTGTCAGAGCCTCCTCCTTCCAGAAGGACCAGACATGCTCTGCAGAACCCAAAAGAGAATTGTTCTTAGCAGCCACCATAGGCAGCAGGAGGGGTATGATTTCTAGGAAGCAATGGCTGGTTTGGTGGCAGCTCAAGAGTTTACTTTAATGTCTTCCTGTGAACTAAAGTAAAAGAATATAAAAGCTCTCTCTGTGTCTCTGATTTCACTAGGTAGATAACCAGTGAGCTGTTGACGGCAGCAGTGACAGCCCCAAACTCTCCAGGTCAAATCAATTAAGGTAATGTACAAGAAGCCTCTGTAATTCATCCTGGTTGGAGTCTACCTGAGGCCAGCAGACCAAGCTGTTCGCATACATAGACTAGGTGTGTACAACGGGATCTGCAAAATGTTCCATTCATACCTTCTGAAGAACATGCAAAGGCTGGGAAATGGATGAAGGCGAATGAAAGCTTTTATTGAATACAATCTAAAATTGTCAAGGGGGCTATTATGGAATGCAAAACTTTTCTCAACAGGACAGAGGAAAGAAGAATGAGGGGAAGTCACCATGTTTGACTCTTACCTGGGGAATCTTGTAGACACCTAAGACAGCTGCCATGTGGAGAGAAATCTCAAAGTCAAGTCCCCCAATGACGGCCATCAGATTTTTCTGTTTGTCACACTGGTAGCTGGGTACGAATCTGTAGTGTGTAGAGAGCAGCTCCAAAGTGGCCCAGTAGGTCATCCTTTCACTGAAGTAACTATCAAAGATGTGGAATCCCAATGTGACATTAGGTAATATATTGGAATTCTTGTTGATTTCCTTGAGGCCAGGCATGGGGCAGGTAAACCCATGGGGCCAAGATGAATTCTAGCCACTGGTAGAATTTGACTGGAAAGGAACAATTGTGAGCAGACTGAGTGACTTCAAGGCATGGCTGTGATGATGGACATACGGTCCGTTGGGCCCTGTCTGCAGGCCATTTTAGGGCACCTATATATATTCACCTATATAAACAGAGAATTGCAGAATTGAAAGTAGCCCCCAAAGGTCATCAAGCTTGACCCCCTGGAATACAGGGATCACAACTAAAGCATCCGTGACGGGCTGGGTGGGTGACATGAGGAGGACGCAGCAGGAAGGGCACATGCCCATTACATCCTCCTGACGCCATGCCAGCCCCACGCTGCTTTGAGGGGCTGAGATGTGGGATCACACTTGCAATGCAGAACCGGGCTGGCATGGGTGGTGTGCATAGGCGCCGACTCCATGGGACCTGAGGGGGCCCGAGCCCCTTCAAAAATTCGTTTGGGGGGCTCCTTGCCAAAAACCGCGCAGGGGACTCCGGCGCGCGCCTCCCAAAGTGACTGGGAGCTCCTGAGAAGGGGCGGGCAGGTCGGTCAGTCAGAGGAAGACCCCCAGCGGCGGGACTTTAGAACGGAATGAAGTCGCGGGGCCGAGGAACGGCGTATTCGCCGCCGGCGAGGGACCAGGGTGAGGGGAGAATGGAGGGGACGGGAGTTCCCGCCGCCGGAGCGGGGCTTTTTTTCTGGGTTCAGCTAAGGTGACGTTGGTAGGAGGGGGTGGCCGCCTCCCGGCGCGAAGCCTGGGGAGGGCAGGCCGGTTCTTGCATGCAAAAGCACCACTGCCATCCTGCCGCCAGGGAGCGCGCGGCGGAAGGGCAGCGCGGGGGGCGACCCAGGGTGGGATAGGTTTTCCTTTTTTGCTGGCGGAGGGCCAGAAAGTGCCATTGAGTGAGGGGCGCCTCCTCCGGGAGGGGGCGGGAAGGTGTGCGGAGGGAACTGCCCGTGTGCTGCTGAAGCAAAGCTGCCTGTTTCTGTCGTTGCAGACCGTTGCAATCCCGATGCCCTTTGCGGATGAAAGATGTATCATGGAATGAACCCAAGCAGCGGGGATCCATTCCTAGAGAAGAGGCGGTGGCAGGAGCAGCAGCCACCGCCGCCGCCCCCACCACCTCCACCACCCCCGCTGCTTCAGCACTCGCAGTCCAGACTCTCCCTGGTGGTCCTGTGGTTCCAGCTGGCTCTGTGCTTTGGCCCCGCGCAGATCACAGGCGGTGAGTGAGCGGCGAACTCATGTGACAGGCAGAACCGGGACCCCGGTATGGGCCCCCCCAATATTTTTTATAAGTCGGCACCCCTGGTGGTGTGAGGAGCAAAACATGCCCAGGAAAAACTGTGCCTAGGGCAATGGCTACCCTTGTGATTTCACCTAAACCCTCTTTTCTCACATGCTGCTTTGTGAAGAGGAAAGTGCATTCAAGAGCAGAGTTTGAGACACAAAGGGTATTGTGAGCTCGGCCATGACTCTCGGATTCCAAGAACGCAGCACTAGACTTCAGATCACAGGCCTGTAAGGGAGGCAAAATTTAAAACAAAACTTGACGTAGGGAATTTCTTTCCTGGCTCTTCTGCAAATACTTCTTCATTCACACAGAGAGCTGCATGTACAATTCTGAGTTCAGAATAGGTATATGTGGCATCTCTCACTCTCTCTGGGAAGAGGGGTATTTCCCTCCTTTTCATTTTCTCCTCATAGCATAGGGATATTATCTACTGATGCCACAGATGTACCAAAGGGTTCTGTCCTGGGCCTGTTGTTGTCATACCAGGCCAATCTCATTTATTTTCTTTTTTATGGCATTACAAATATGGTGGATCAGGAGAATGCTGTGGTCATAGTCTATTTTGAGTTCATGCAGGCTTTTGGCAAAGTACCCCATTATATTTTCATGAGGTAAAATGTGTGCTGAACATGTGCAGAGGAGGGCAGCCAGGAAGATGATGGGTGGGAAACCAAGCCTTATGAGCAACAGCTGAGGGAGCTGGGTATGTTTAGCCTGGAAAAAGGAGACTGAGAGGAGATATGATACCCATCTTCAAATATCTCAAGGGCTGTCATAAAGAAGATGCAGCAAGCTTTTCTCCTGCTACAGAGAGTAGGACCCAAACCAATGGATTCAAGTTACAAGAAAGGATGGAGGTGGAGTTTCTGGGCATCTCTACACTTTCCTCTGTAAAATTGGTGGTTTTTTGTGTCCACAAGAATTCCTTAGTTTTCCAATTGTGCCCTTGGGCTCACAAAAGTGGGGACCACAACTCGGGGGGGGGGCGGGGAACCACCTAATTTTTTTTAATGTGCAAAGCAAGTTCAACAAATAAATACAATAAAATTATATCATGAAGTCAGCAGCAAAATCATTACCCATATTCCGGGGTAACAGAAAATAGTGACAACAGAGTACTTTGCTATTTCTTCTTTATTAACTGCTGTTTGTCATTCAGATCAGGCCTTAATATGATAATGTAGCATTTCGGGAAAAAGATGGAACCCAGTAAACCAGCACTGGAGACCAAGATGGAGAAGATCTCCACAGCCACCATGTGTTTTCCCTTGGAGCTCAGGTAGACTGGAACAAAGGAGATCCAAACACTACAAAACAACAACATGCTGAAGGTGATGAATTTGGCCTCATTGAAGCTGTCAGGCAGTTTCCTGGCTAAAAATGCTACAACAAAACTGACAATGGCCAGGAGGCCCATGTAGCCCAGGACACAGTAAAACATGGCAGCTGACCCTTCATTACATTCCAGAATGATTTCTCCCATCACAGAGTGCTTGTCAAAATGGGGGAATGGGGGAGAGGTTCCCAGCCACACAGTGCAAATACCAGCTTGGATAATAGTACAAGTGAAGACAATGGCGCTTGCCAGTCTTTTCCCCACCCATTTCCTCATTCTGGATCCTGGTTTGGTGGCCATGAATGCCAGAACAACGGTAATGGTTTTGGCCAACACACAAGAAACAGTCACTGTGAAAACCACACCAAAAGCCATTTGTCGGACAAGGCAGGTCACTCTGTCTGGTCGGCTGAGGAAGATGAGGGGACAGAGAAAACAGAGAAGGAGAGACAGGAGGAGAACGTAGGTGAGGTCCCGATTATTGGCCCTGACAATCGGTGTGTCCTGATGCTTCATAAAGATGGCGAGGGACAATATGGTGAGCAAAGAGGAGAATACGGAGCCAAAAGCTAAGCTCATCCCAAGCGGTTCTTCCAAAGTCAAGAAGCTGATGGACTTTGGAATGCATTGTGTTTGGTTCCTGTTTGGATAGTGATCTTCTGAGCATCCGACACAGTCATTCATGTCTGAAAAGAAGAAAGGATTCCCTATAAGGGTGCAACTTGAGAGTAGGTATGCATCCTCCTGGCAGTATGGGACTTACCAGTTGGATGTGCAAGAGACAATCCTTTTCAGACACAGGAGTGACTAGCATGGGGAGAAAGGGCTGTGGACCCCCCTCCCCCAGACAATGATCTCTCAGTCGCTTGCCTGGACAGTAAGGTGGTGGGTCTGGAGAGCAGGAGGCCTGTGCTTTACAGGTGCACCGGTGCAACTCATCTCCATCACCACCCAGGTAATCCAGTGATAGAAAACCTCTGGCCCATGGGGCCATTTTAGCAAGTTATACCTACCGGCCCTGTATCTGATGTCATCTCTGAAGTTAGGTGAAGGACAGGTAACAGTGTGCTTTGTAAACCCCAACCATAATCTGATCATTTGGGCTTGCAAAGCACCTCTTTGAAAATGCTGGGCCTCGTTGCTGGGCCATCACCTGGTTGCAATGAAGAGCTCCAAGTCTGTGAACTTCAATGACCATAGATATCAGAACTACATCAATAGCAGCAACTATGACACCTTTCACACTGCCACAGACCCTTCACAGGAAATCTAATATGGCACATATCTGAAAGCTACCTGATGTCTCCTACCTTTCTGGTATGAAATCTTGCCTTCTGAACACGGAGCACAGTCATAGCAGCAAAATTTCTCCCCTTCCTTCTTTTTTCTCCTAGTACCAGAAGGGCAATTTTTGTTGCATTGAGAGAGGGGTGGCACCTGTGAATTATAATTAACCATTAGGAAATGTTTAGCACAGGTTGAAGAATGGACCTTTGGAGAACCTGAACTCCATTTTCTGGGCTGCAAGGGATCAAGTGGATGGGAGAAATTGCCTGCTGAATATTAAGAGAATTTTGAAAACAATGAGCTGTCAACAGTCATTAATGGCATCTAATGAGACAGAAGATGTTTTTGTGACTTTGAAAAGGAAGTTATGGCCATTTCAATGTGTGTGTTTTTTTAAAAAAAAAATCAAAGGGAGGGAGGGAGTTCACCTGAACAGTAATACTATTATTTGGAAAAATACGTTTCTTATAAAATTCAAAAGGTTTCAAAGTAGAGTTGAAAGGATGTTTTGACATCCTAAGTGATTTAAATAAGCAGCTACTGTATACACTTTCAGGTTCCTTCAGTTTTTCCAGCTGAATAACACAAATGTTGGGGACTGAGAACCCCAGACTAAATACACTGGGCTAACAGAAGTTAGGGTAAGGGGACCCCTGACTGTTATGTCCAGTCATGGATGACTCTGGGGTAGCGGTGCTCATCTTGCTTTATTGGCCGAGGGAGCCGGCGTACAGCTTCCGGGTCATGTGGCCAGCATAACTAAGCCGCTTCTGGTGAACCAGAGCAGCACATGGAAACGCTGTTTAACTTCCCGCTGGAGCAGTACCTACTTCTCTACTTGCACTTTGAAATGCTTTTGAACTGCTAGGTTGGCAGGAGCAGGGACCGAGCAACCGGAGCTCACCCTGTCACTGGGATTCAAACTGCCAACCTTCTGATCGGCAAGTCCTAGGCTCTGTGGTTTAGACCACAGTGCCACGCACATTCCACAACTTAAGCAGCCTCAAAACCAAGGATAGTGCTGGACTCTGCCAGACTTCTGCTAGTATATCTTGAGAATTACTGACCTCCAAACCAGGCATTCTCTGCAGAAGTCTGCCTCGTCTGTCTCCAGGCTCACCTCCCTTTTCTTTCTCCCCAAAGAAGTTGGTTGGAGGTTAGGCTTAGGTCACACTCTGCTGGCCTAGAAATCTATAAAGAATGTGCTAGACAGGGAAGTGGAAGACCAGGGTTCAAATGAAACTCATTGGGTGACCTTGGGCCACTCACTGCTTCTCCCAGTCTACACTGCCTTACAGGGTTGTTGTTAGGATAAAACAGGAAGTAAGCACACAGCCTGGAGCTCCTTAGAGGAAAGGTGGACTAAAAATGCAATAAACAAGTATATAATAATGAACTATGTCCTGGCCTCCTTCAGGGCACCAGAGCCCCACAACATTCATAGAGGTTTTCATAAACAACAAGTGGGGGAAAATACAGGATCCATGTCTCAGGTAGGCTTCCAAGACGCAAGCATCTCCTTTAGGACACACTGGAGTTGCAATTTCCTGAAATCATGCCCCACCTGGTGAAAACTCCTGTGCCACACCATTTTGTCTTCATTGATGGAAAACTCTTTTCCTGGGGGAGCATCCAAATTCATCCATCCAACCTTCATTCTGATGAAGGAGTTATTTGGGAAAGTGACCAAGTTGGTAATATCAAATCCAGCTTCTAATTCCCTGTTCTCACTAAAAGACACTTCTTCTCCCGCACTGTTGTTAAATGAGACACTCCTAAGAAATGGGTGGAGCTGCATTGAGATGGCAGGAAAAGGACAATTGTTTAAAACTCAACCTTATCTTATGTTCGGCATCGCCTTTTAATGTGTCAATGCCTCTTCCAAGGCAGTAGACAAGATTTCATATAATCACAAAATAATAACAATAGCAATAATAACAGTAAATGTAGATCTCTCTTTCCTCTGTAGATTCCTCCGTATAGGACTAAGGCACACTGTATATGTATTTCAAAGCTTAAACAGGACTTCCCCTGCCAGATTTAAAGCTATATTATGAAGCTTTGTGTCTTTGCTGGGTGAAAGAATGGATAAAGTTAGAAAACACAGAATTGTTGGACTTTGAAGGTTATGATAATAGATTCGGTTGGCACGCGTATTTATGGTGTGAAAAGAATAGAGTGCATAAAGGTTTTGAAAACCACATCTTTAGAGGATCGTTGATTGAAGTCTGGAATAGGTATAAAAATTTATTAGAGTTTAAAACTCCATATTGGCTATCACCATTGGAGATAATGAGTGTGAAAAAGATCAATATGACAGGGAGATGGATTACTTATGAGAATTTGATAATTAAAGAAGGTAATAAATGGAAACTGAGACCATATGAAGAAGTTAAAGAAAATGTGAGTGACTGGTTGCACTATTTTCAGTTAAATGCAATGTTCAAAAAAGAGTTGTCAGAAAGAGGTTTTCAGGAAAAGAAATCTAGGTTTCATCAAGAAATCTTGAATAGTGATGTTAAATTTTTATCAAAAATGTATAAATTATTACTTGAGTGGCATACAAAGGATGAGGAAGTAAAATCAATTATGATTCAGTGGGCCAAAGATTTTGGCTATAATATACAATTTGATGAGTGGGTAAAATTGTGGAAAGAAGGAATGAAATTCAGTGCATGCACTACAATAAAAGAAAATGTTATGAAAATGATGTATAGATGGTATGTAACACCAGTGAAACTTGGTAAGATGTATAAAGTCAGTAATAAATGTTGGAAATGTCAGGAAAAAGAAGGAACATTTTATCACATGTGGTGGGAGTGTAAGAAAGTGAAAGGCTTCTGGGAAATGATTTATAATGAGATGAAGAAAATGTTGAAATATACTTTTGTTAAGAAACCAGAAGCATTTTTATTAGGAATATTAGGGAATGAAATTAAAAAGAATGATGTGACATTATTTAGGTATGCAGTGACAGCAGCTAGAATTTTGATGGCCCAGAAATGGAAACAGGAAGAAATGCCGACGAGGGGAGAATGGAGAATGAAACTGATGGAATATGCAGAAATGGACAAATTAACGGGGGAAATTCGGAACCAGCGTGATCAGAGATTCACCGAGGACTGGAATAAATTCACAGAGTATACCAAAAATGTATGTGAGGAGCAAATAACGCTTTTTGGCTTTCAAGAAGCTCTGTGAAAACGATGGATAGAAATGTTGCTTAAAAGATATGATAAGATTAAGATTGTTCATAGAATCATAGAATCATAGAGTTGGAAGAGACCACAAGGGCCATCGAGTCCAACCCCCTGCCAAGCAGGAAACATAATTAAAACTATTGTTGAACATAATTGAAACTATTGTTGAACATAATTGAAACTATTGTTAAAGTGCAATATAAATTTAAGAAATGTGAGTAATTGTGATTATATGGAAAATTGTCAGATAGGCTGAGGGAAGTCTAAAAGATGTATATGTTAGAAGTGGATGTTAAATATGGATGGAATGTATATTGGAAACTGAATAAAAATTAATTGTAAGAAAACAAAACAAAGCTTAAACAGGACTTCCAAAATCATCATGCAAACATCCATGAAGTTCAATGCAGAAAGGGTAAAAATGAAAGAACAGGAAAATGGGGGGGGAGGTTAGACTGAGGGAGGAACAGGCAAAACAGGCGTTCCTATTAAGACTCTAGTTGAGATAGAAATTGCCATTGACAATATCACACCTAGCTATTTTGAAGAGCTGAAGCGCAGGTGAGCGGGTTGTATCCGATTTTCTCAGAAATGATAAATATTACTATAAAAAGGTGCTTTGTCGTCCAAAATGAACGTCACTGTGTATTTCTGATGATACCATTGTAAATATGTTGCCAAAAAAAAATTGGCAAGATTAAAGTGGCAGCATTCATGGTAATTGCAACTCAATAGAACACAGCCCAAAAATCTGATGCTGGACACTTTGTACCACTCACTCTGGAATATAGCTATAACAAAGATAATCACAAATAATTTGAGATTTCGACAAGGACTAGACACATTTTATATGATTTGGCATATACAGCAGAACCAGTATTTCAAAACAACCCCCCACAAATCTGGCAAATCTGGAACTATGCTTGGCGATCTGATAAAATTGGATTTAATTTGGACTTTAAAGTCTTTATTTAACTCACGTGCAACTACACATCCTACCTGCCTATTTTACAGTTTGGTTATTCTTCTTTCAATTTTTGTCTGTTGTTAAAATTGTTGTCTTTGCTTTATCAACAATATAAAATGAAATAATATAATAAAAAAAGAGCCATTACCTGCCAAGGCTGCAATTTCTGAAGCTGCGGTCTCCATCTTCTCACAATTCCTCTGTCTTTTGCCCTGGATCCGTACATGGCATCATGTAGAGCATGTGCCACAACATAGACGGCATTGTAGATGCTGTAGGTGTGGCCAGTCATGCTTATCTCAAAGCCAGACGAGGGGAGGCTGTCCAGTTTCTCCTGTCCAGTGCAGGGTTCACTGAACTCAGTACTGGATTTGGAAAAGAAACAATAGAATGTCTGCAGCCAGAACTGCTGAAGAAAACCATCTTCACCTGCCATGAAAGGATTGAGGGAGCGAAGTAGGGTCTTGAATCCTTGCACCTCCTTGGAGTGCACTGTGAAGCAGATGGAGCCATGAAATGGTTGCATATCCTGGCTTGTTCGAAAGGCCACTGCTGAGAAATCCAGTTGAGCAGTCATAATCCATACCTTCTCCATAGATGTCACGTTTTCCGCTTCCCCTGCCGCGAGCAATAGCTGCAAAGAAAGCATGGACTTGCCTTCTCCATAGACAACGACAGCATTGGCTTTGCTTTCCGCAATAGCAAGATAGGCTTGGAGCCACTGGGAGATCCTGTCATAATACTCTTCAAAATATGTGCCTTTTGAAGTTCTCTCTGAAAAGGCCAAGCAAATGCCTTTCTGGAAAAGCTGAGTTTGCAGGATTTCCATAAATTTTTCTCCACTCTTACTATCCACAGCGAGCAACCCAACCCACGTCCATCCAAACTGCAGAAGTAACTTGACAATCCCAGTGTACTGATGAGCTTCATTGGGCACCATCCGGTAGAAGGAAGTGGATTGACTTGGACCAGCATCCTCTGGGGCAAAGGAGCCATAAGTGAGCTAGAAGGAAACGGATACTTAATTCCCATTAATGCAGTAGAAACATTGATTATGTGTGGATAGCAGTGATGAAACCATTGTGCTTTGGACCCACTGCCTTAGTAAGCCCGTTAGGGAATGGGCAGATGAGGAGGAGTGGTGGAGAGCAGCACCCCAAGAACCTTCCAGGGAGAAGGAAGGGGGGAGAGTATGGTGTGGTGGTTTGAGATGGGTCACACCCGAGAAGGAAAAAGGACTAGGGAAACAATAGGTGAAGAAGAACAGGAGCAAGGTAGCAGTAAACAGAGACAGGAGTCAGATACATTAGAAACAGTACAGCAGCCAAGTGACATGCTGTCACTGAAGAGTTTGCCAGAGCCCCCTCCTTCCCAAAGGGCCAGATGTGTTCTGTGTGTCTCAGAGCAGAACCCAAAAGAGAATTGTTCTTAGCAGCCACCATAGGCAGCAGGAGGGGTCTGATTTCTAGGAAGCAATGGCTGGTTTGGTGGCAGCTCAAGAGTGAGTGTACTTTCATGTCTTCCTGTGAATTAAAGTAAAAGAATATAAAAGCTCTCTCTGTGTCTCTGATTTCACTAGGTAGATAACCAGTGAGCTGTTGACGGCAACAGTGACAGCCCCAAACTCTCCAGGTCAAATTAATTAAAGTAATGTGGAAGCGACTATTGAGCAGCCTCCGCAAATCATCCTGGTTGGAGTCTACCTAAGGCCGGCAGACCAAGCTGTTCGCATACATAGACTAGGTGTGTTCAACTATCTGCAAAATGCTCCATTCATACCCTCTGAAGAACGTGCACACGTTGGGAAATGGATGAAGGTGGATGAAAGCTTTTATTGAATACAATCTGAAATTGTCAAGAGGGCTATGATGGAATGCAAAACTTTTCTCGACAGGACAGAGGAAAGAAGAATGAGGGGAAGTCACCATGTTTGACTCTTACCTGGGGAATCTTGTAGACACCTAAGATGGCTGCCATGTGGAGGGAAATCTCAAAGTCAAGTCCCCCAATGACTGCCCTCAGATTTTTCTGTTTGTCACACTGGTAGTTGGGTACGAATCTGTAGTGTGTAGAGAGCAGCTCCAAAGTGGCCCAGTAGGTCATCCTTTCACTGAAGTAACTATCAAAGATGTGGAATCCTAATGTGACATTAGGTAATAGATTGGAATTCTTGTTGATTTCCTTGACTGCAAACACCAAGGCCAGAATTTGCTGATAGTATTTTGGTACAACACTGCAATGAGAGTTGGACATCAAAGTGTTTTGCTGTGTACCATTTTTTGTGAATTTGTTTAAGGAAACTTAGGTTCCCTGCCTTTCTGTGCTAGGGAGCAACAAGGCAGCTTACAGGCAGATTTAATTAAACCAATAAAGAATTTGGTTTAAACACACACACACCAAAAACTGAATCACACCTTTGACTCAAGTGAAGCTTGAGTTACACTAAGATGGCTAGATCCTAGTAAGCCAGGTGTCCTTCAGCTTATATTTGTGAAGTTTGTACTTCCTGCCTAAGTGCAGAACCTTACATTTGTCCCTATTGAAATTCATTTTGTTAACCCAGTTCTCCAATCAGTTAAAAAAACCTTGAATTCTGAGGCAATGGAGCAATTTGTCGGACCTTACATTCTTGGCAGAGTTTGAGTTCCAACAGATATTGGGGAAGTTGAGGTCCCCTATGACCACTGTATCTCTTCTTTTGGAATGTTTCATAATCTACTCTAGGAAGGCATCATCCAAGTCTTCAGTCTGGCTTGGAGGTCACTGTTATTTCTCCCTCCTACGATTTTAACCATATACTTTCAATCTGTTTTCCATGCTGCAGGTCATGGATTTATTCACAAGTGTACACATCCTTTACATATAATGCTCCTCCTCCCTTCCTGTTTGGTCTACACCTTTAAAACAGATTACCCCTCAGGTCCTACATTTCAGTCATGAGTCCCATCCCACCAGGGTTCAGTAATGCCTACTAACCTACTAGGTCATATTTGCCATCCTGTATTAAAAGCTCCCATTCATCTTGCTTGTTTCCCATACTCTGTGCCTTTGTGTAGAGAAAACTGAAACTAGGAGTCATTCTCTCCAGCTGCTTCCTTCTTGTAGTTTGTTGCCCTTTTGCAGGTTTCTGGAGCCCGACCTCAGTTTCCCATGCATCAATTGCCCCCGATATCAGGCAACCTTATGTTGCCTGTAATGTTTTGACAATTACTCTGTGTACTTTTTCTTTGAAGATTCTGTAAAACCCAATGGTAGAGCATTTGCTTAGGTGGGGCTGGGGCAGACCCCTGTCTGAAATCCTGGAGAGCCACTGCTACTCTGTGTAGACAGACCTGAGCTAGGTAGACCAATGGTTCCTACTGGCCAGTCACCCATTTCCTGTTGACATCAGAATGCTGGGCTCTCTAGATTATGACACCCATGTGACTGGTCGTGGCCATGGCTCCTCCTCTCCATTAAGCACTGCTCTGGAAAATGGGGTGGGGGAGCTTTGGGGTGAGAGAGAAACACACCACCCAGAACATAATGTGGTATCTCACTGAAAGACTGCTCTTTCTTTGCTTCAAAGCTGGATCCTAGATAATCCACCTCATTCCTACAAATGTGACTAGAAATTTATTGTCTGTCTTGATCATTTTAGATGTTAAAATTCAGGTGGTGGGGAGGGTTAAGTCTAAGACTGATCCTATGTTCTGGGCATATTTTGCACCCCTACCTATAAGTAATAAATCCCCATAGCGAAAATAAATACGATGTATTTATGAGCCCACATGGCAACTTAGGAATTAATATCACATGGGAATTGAAAATTTGCAATACTTACAATGGATTAAGAATCTGATGGATGGATGGCCATTGTATGAAGGTTTCATAGTCAACAGAGGACACGATGTGAGAAGCAAGTGCACCAATGATAAGGTCACCTGGCTGATAGTACTTGTGAGGGATGTGGAGGTGACTGATGCTCCGATTGACATTTGACAGATTCACCATTTGAGGCAGCGAGAAGATTAACAGCATCAACACTGCCATACTAGGAACAATACATTGCCCTAGACAGAGATTTCCCTGTTTACAGCTAATCAGCATTGGCATTAGAAACAGCCTCAGTACATTAGCTTGCCTTAAATGGCACTCTCTGAATGCACCAGCTAAATTCCCAAGACCTAGGATCCAACTCCAGGGGAAAGCTCACTAAACGAGTCGGCAGCACCTTAGCATTTGCTGGGGATGGCAGAGAGGGTTTTAATTCTTTTTAGACTGGATTCTGGAAGTCTATGGAGGTCTAATCAGAAGCAGATTATTACCATGTAATTGATAATAACAGGAGAGAGAATAATGATCTCTTTACCTCAGCTGGTCCATTGGAAGTAACAGAGACAATGATCCACACAGAATAATCCCTCAGCAGCCTCCTTCAAGTGTTTTCAAGGCATTGTAATGAGGGGGGAGCAGGAATAAGCCTGTTGCCCCTTCCCCTCCATTGCATCCCTGCTGCCAGTTTCATCACCTACTGTGCTCCCAGAAGAGAGCCTCTGCAGCTTTCTCTACTCACTGTACTTTCTTACATAATCCAGAACCCTAAAAGTTGTCAATCACTCAAGAGAATCTACACAGGTAGAGAAAGCTCCTTGCTGGGAATCAACAAGGACCTCTGACCTGCAGCAGTTAGGCCAACCAAGCCTCTCCATTGGGCTCATGGTCCAAACCACATTCAAATGTCCATCAGCTGATGTTATGTGAGGCCAGGCATGGGGCAGGTAAACCCATGGGGCCAAGATGAATTCTAGCCACTGGTAGAATTTGGCTGGAAAGGAACAATTGTGAGCAGACTGAGTGACTTCAACGCATGGCTGTGATGATGGACTTGCCTGTCTGCAGGCCTTTTTAGGGCCCCTGTATATATTCACCTAAATAAACAAAAAATTGTAGAAATGAAAGGTGCCCCCAAAGGTCATCAAGCTCCACCCCCTGGAATGCAGGGATCACAACTAAAGCATCCGTGACGGGTTGGGTGGGTGACATGAGGAGGACGCAGCAGGAAGGGCACATGCCCATTACATCCTCCTGACGCCCTGCCAGCCCCATGCTGCTTTGAGAGGCTGGGATGTGGGATCGGACTTGCAAAGCAGAACCGGGCTGGTATGGGTGGTGTGAGGAGCAAAACATGCCCTGGAAAAAACTGTGCCTGGGGCAAAGACTGCTCTTGTGATTTCACCTAAACCCTCTTTTCTCACATGCTGCTTTGTGAAGAGGAAAGTGCATTCAAGAGCAGAGTTTGAGACACAAAGGGGATTGTGAGCTCCGCCATGACTCTCGGATTCCAAGGAAGCAGCCCTAGACTTCAGACCACAGGCATGTAAGGCAGGCAAAATTTAAAACAAAACTTGAGGTAGGGAATTTATCTCCTGGCTCTTCTTCAAATACTTCTTCATACACACAGAGAGCTGCATGTCCAAATATTCTGAACACATGGTGGATCAAAACAAAATGTTGATCTCAATTCCTTTGATTTTTTATCACACGTACACCATATGACTAGATATATTATAAGAATAAGATATGGTAAAATAAGGTAAAATAAAAAGGGTATGTATGTGTAGTTTCTTATTGACAGCATTTACATGTAGCTCATACAATGTGTTTATGCTGTCATAGTGACCTGGCCTCATGGCTGAGGAAAAGGATTTGGAAATAAAACAAACATTTGTGAACGTTCCTTCGAAATAAATCTCCTCTTGCTAAATGTTGGGTAATACAAATATATCGTGAGTAAATATTGTGTATACAATGTATACTAGAATATTTTATTAAAACTGCAATCCCATATACATGTAGTGAACTGCAGTAACTTCCATGGATATTATTGCCAATTAATTGTAAAACTGTAGCCTGAGATCGTTTGTGAAAGGACAACAATGTTCCGGTATGATTTGTGAAGTATCAACCATGACACAACAAACATGGGGAACCATGAAGAAGAAGAAAATGGGTTGCTTGGTTGGTTGCTTTTAAATGCCCCGCCTCTAAAAAAAATCTAATTCAGTTTCTCATTAATTGCTCTCTGATGTTTAGGTCAGGCCTCAGCATAACAATGTAGCATTTGGGAGCAAAAATGGAACCCATTAAGCCAGCACTGGAGGCCAAAATGGAGAAGATCTCCACAGCCACCATGTGTTTTCCCTTGGAACAAAGGAGATCCAAACACTACAAAATAAAAACATGCTGAAGGTGATAAATTTGGCTTCATTAAAGCTGTCAGGCAGTTTCCTGGCTAAAAATGCTACAGCAAAGCTGACAATGGCCAGAAACCCCATGTAGCCCAGGACACAGTAAAACAAGGCAGCTGACCCTTCATTACATTCCAGAATGATTTCTCCCGTCACATAATGCTTGTCAAAATGAGGAAATGGGGGAGAGGTTCCCAGCCACACACTGCAAATACCAGCTTGGATAATAGTACAAGTCAACACAATGGCACTTGCCAGTCTTTTCCCTACCCATTTCCTCATTCTGGAACCTGATTTGGTGGCCACAAAGGCCAAAACAACGGTGACGGTTTTAGCCAACACACAAGAAACTGTCACAGTGAAAACGACACCAAAAGTCATTTGTCGGAGCAGGCAGCTCACTCGTTCTGGTTGGCTGAGGAAGATGAAGGGGCAGAGAAAGCAAAGGAGGAGAACCCAAGTGGTTCTCCAAAAGTCAGGAAGCTGATTGTCTTTGGAATGCATTGTGTTTGGTCCTTGTTTGGATAGTGATCTTCTGAGCATCCAATACAGTCATTCATGTCTGAGGTAAAAAAGAAAAGATTAGATGCAGACTCATCATGTCTTAAAGAGCAACTACAAATTCCTCCAATATGGACCTCTTAGGATGAAATTGGAAATATCTTAGCTATTTCCCAACAAACCAGATACAGTGTAATGTGTTTGAACCCCAAGCCAACTAGCATGTGTAGCTACTGGAGCCTCTTACCATCTTCATCTGGTATGTCAACTGTGGACATATTTGGATCGGGATGGCCTGGCCACTGTAGTGTGTGAGGGGGGGAGGGGGGAGAGTTGTGTCTCTTACCCTTCTGGGAAGCAATCCTTCCTTCGGGACATGGAGCACAATCATAGCAGCAGAATTTCTCCCCCTCCTTCTTTTTCTTTCTGGATCCAGGAGGGCAACTTGGGCTACACACAGAATGGGGTGGAACCTTTCCATTGGAATAAGCATGGGAACAGTTTAGCACATATAGCAGTATAGGATCTTTGCCTCCCATTATCTCAGCTACAATTAGGAACGCATGTCATTCCAAGCATTCTCAGTATTGTATGCGCAGTGGGATTTTAGTATTGACTAAGAGGTACGAATGACCTCCTTAGAACCAAGTAAGGGAGAAAAATACCACTATCCACAATTGGGGGGTGGGGAGGTGCTTAAAATGGCTTTCTTTTGAGCCTCCTTCAGGCACTACAGAAAATGCACAGGGGCTCAAATTGAGGAGTGGGTGAATATTCACCAGCCCTGCACTCAATGTCCAGAGACCTCCTTGGTGTACTTGTTCCCCCTCTGATCTTCCTGTGCTGAGTAGGGGGGTGTAAGGAGCAGTCTAACACACATATCTGAACATGCTTAGAAGCCTCTCTGGGATTTGGAACATTGTGTTATTATCACATTTCCCAACTGAAAAGAGGCTTCAGCTGACTCCTTTTAGAAGCTTCCTTCATATCTTCCTGCCAAAGACAATGAGGAATCAGGGGTGTAGTATGAAGACCTATAAAACATACTGGGTAACAGGTCCTAAAAAAATAAAAAAGCAAAATAAGGATTCCATGTTCCACATGTGCTTCAAGATATGTACCACACTTTGATAGGAACACACTAGACTCATGATCTGCAATGCAATAATATTTTGTTTACCCACATCTCATGGACATTGCTGTCATTCCTCACCTGGAGAAAACTTTTATGCCACACCATTTTGTCCTCATGAATGGAAAATTGCTTTCCTGGGGGAGCCTCCAAATCTATCCTCCCAACCTTGATTCTCACATAGGAGTTATTTGGGGAAATGACCAAGTTCGTAATATCAAATCCTGTTTCTAATTCCCTGTTTTCACCAAAAGATACTTTTTCTCCAGCACTGTTGTTAAATGATACACTCCTAAGAAAGGGGTAAAGCTGCATTGAAAGGGAAACAAAGGAGCAATGAATTAAAGCCCTAATGTCACTTCTTACTGAACTCAGTTTGGGGCAGATCGTCTGCCTGTAAATGACAGGGATTTTAAAGCTCAGACTAGAGCTTTAAATCTTTTGAAGGGTGGTTTATACACCTTTTAAATAAGCTAAAGCACATAGTTCTCTGCTGAACAAGAAACAATTACAAGGGCTAAAGCCACAGGGTGGAAGCTTTTGATTACAGATGCAGTAGCCCCAAAAAGTCTCAATAACATCTTGCCATTCCACTCTGGACCGTCTTGCACAACAAATTCATCATCAAAGGCACTGAATTCATTGTTGCCCACTTCACTACAAGAAACACTGGTGGCTACAACTCTCCCCTTCCTCCCCTCTCCCTGGTCAGAAGAACCACAGAGCAATTGGAGAAGCCACCAGAATTGCTGGCTTGGTAGGACTTTTCCAACTAACCAATAAGTGTCTTAAAGGCCCCCGATAGCAGCGTAAGGGGATGAGAGCTTGTAAAAGGGAAAGAGCAATGGAGGACCTCACTCCCCCAGCCCCTAAACTGTGAGATGAAAGCATCCAAAATGCTAAGGAAAGGCTTAATGCTCACAAGGGCTAGAGAACTCTGTGATATCCTTTGCGGGAGGCACTTATTTCAGTTGGTACAATTATGGCAGTTATGAACAGTCTTAACAGAGCAGCAGTTATGTTCTGTTATGCTGCTTCCTGTCTCAGAGTTAGTCAGTCTGTAGCAGTTTTTGTCTTAGGTTCAAATCTATGTCAGATGTATTGGTAACATAAGGAACACCTGCCTGTTTGGTATATTTAATCTAACCTGTGCAAGTACACTGAGTAAAACGTATTCTCTGTTTAAAATGTGAAAGAGAGTCCATTGCATAGTTTTTATAGGAGGGGAAAGGGAATTACTTAAAGGGTCAAACAACCCAAGCTTTCTTCCACATAACTCTGTAAATAGGAACTAGTGTTTAATTCCTACATAAACGATCAGAGAATGAGGTCTATTTCCTGGCAAATGATAACTTCCCTTTTCAAATCCCTGTCTGCAATGGCTTTGCAGTTCTGGCAGACACCATGGGCAATGAGGAGAGATGGGATCTCGCCCACAACCTCGGCCCTCCAGATGTTTTGAGACTACAGTTCCCATCATCCCTGACCACTGGTCCTGCTAGCTAGGGATCATGGGAGTTCTAGGCCAAAAACAACTGGAGGGCCAAGGTTGAGGAAGCCTGACTTAGACAGTCACTTCCAATATATTGTGTCTTGGAAAAACCATCAAATTTATTTCTCAAATTCTCTATAGGGAAAATGCAAATGAGCCACACTGAGCGTTTATTGCAGAGAAGGAATTAATAATAGAAGAGACTGAAGATGAATGAGAGAAATGCTGTATGGTTATCTATACTAATTTTCAGGGCACTGTTGCACATACCCCTGGACATCATGATCCTGCCCATGTCAAATGGTAACCAGTACCTGCAAAGCTTGCAGCTTCGGAAGCTCCTGCATCTCTCCTTCCATCGCTGCCCTCTGTTTGGACCTGTGCAACAATGTGTTATGTAAAGCATGTGCCATGGCATAGACAGCATTATAGACACTGTAGCTGTGGCCAGTCATGCTCATCTCAAAATCAGATGAAGGGAGATCCTCCAGCTTCTCCTCTCCAGTGCAGGTTCCACTGGGCTTCTCCTCTGTGTTGGAGTTTGGAAATAAACAGTGAAAAACCAGGGTCCAGAACTGCTTGAGAAAGTCATCTCCATTTTCCTCAAAGGGGTTTAGGAGCTGAAGAAAGGCTCTGAATCTTTGCACCACGTTTGAATGAACTGTAAAGGAGATGGAACCTTGGAAGACTTGCATATCCCATCTTGTTGGATAAGTGGTTCCTATGAAATCAAGCTGAGCAGTCAGAATCCACACTTTCCTCATAGGTGTCCCAGCCACATTTTCCCTTTCACATTGTGCTAACATTGGTTGTAAGGCAAGTATGGATGCAGAATTCCCGCAGAAAATAACAGCACTGGCTTTGCCCCTAGCACTGATTTAAGAAGAACGGTGTGCTGGGCTGGTCCCACAGGTTAACCATGAGGTGAGGTCCGAGTCCAGTCCAAAGTCGAGGGCATGCAGTATGGAGGCAGTCCGTCAAAGCTGAAGCTGGGTCCCAGGCAGGGAGTCGGGTGAGGTCAGGAGCTCTGGCAGACAAGCAGGACAGGGTGCAGGCAGGAACTGGCTACCAACAATGTTGCTCCCACAACTTGGGACTGGCTGACTTTTCTCTGCCCCAAGGCATAGGGCGGCCCCAGTCCACAGGTGCCTCACCTCTCCTGGCCCGGAGGCAAGCACTCCTCCTGCGGGAACTTAGGAGAGGCTGGAGGGTTACCGGACCCAGAGGCAACCTCAGCTTCCCCTAACGAAAGCCAGGGTTGATGTTCCACCCCCACCCTGCTTAGGTGGTGAGCCGATTTGGGCTCGCCCGCGGAGGCTGATGGACCCTGATAGATTCCGTCAAGCCTTGCGGGACCTTTCTCCCCCTGGCAACTCATTGACTGAGCTTGTTGAGGGCTGGAATACCCAGCTCCTGGCAGCCATCAATGAGATCGCACCTAAGCACCCTCTGCGACCCCGCAGAAACCAGGCTCCCTGGTTTACTGAGGAGCTCCGGAAAATGAAGCGGGACCTCAGACGGCTAGAGCGAGTGTGGCGGGGTGCCCGTGACGGAGCCTCAAGAACATCTTATAGGGTTTTTATGAAAACCTACGAGATGGCAGTGAAGGCCGCTAAGAAGTCCTACTTCTCGGCCTCCATTGCATCCGCTAGCTCTCGCCCGGCACAATTATTCAGTATAATTCGGTCTTTAACGTCCCTCGAAGGACAGCCAAATTTAAATAACAATTCGACACACAGCTGTGAGGCATTTGCGAGCTTTTTTGCGGAGAAGATCCTGTCACTCCGCCATGACCTCCCTGCCAATTTGGATACAATAAAGGAACTGGAGGCCCCTCGACTGTCCTCGGGTCCAGTATTGGACCACTTTGACCGGATATCCCCAGCCGATGTGGACAGACTCCTCCGAGCTGGAAAGCCCACCACTTGCCCTCTCTACCCGTGCCCGTCTTGGCTGATTAGAGCATGTCCAGACGAGGTGCGGGCCCCCCTGGGGGATATCATCAATTTGTCCCTTGGCACCGGGACATTCCCAGGGGAACTGAAGGAGGCAGTGGTGCGCCCGCTCTTAAAGAAAACATCATTAGATCCCTTAGATCTATCCAATTACCGCCCAGTTTCGAATCTTCCATTCCTGGGTAAGGTGATTGAGAGAGCGGTTGCTGAACAGCTTGGTAGGTTTCTGGATGAAACATCGGCTCTGGATCCATTCCAGTCCGGCTTCCGCGCTGGTCATGGGACCGAGACGGCTCTGGTTGCCCTAACAGATGATCTTCGTAGACAGCTGGATCGAGGCGGGTCGGGGCTGCTGATTCTTCTAGATCTGTCAGCAGCTTTCGACATGGTCGATCACGAACTTCTGGACCACCGCCTCGCCGACGTGGGGATCCAGGGCACAGTCCTTCAATGGCTGCGCTCGTTTCTCTCTGGTCGGGGACAGAGGGTGGCGCTTGGGGGGGAACTGTCATCCCGCCACTCCTTGGTGTGTGGAGTGCCTCAGGGTGCGATTCTCTCCCCGATGCTTTTTAACATCTTTATGCGCCCCCTCGCCCAGCTTGTCCAGAGTTTTGGGCTGGGCTGCCATCAGTATGCCGATGACACCCAACTCTATCTGTTGATGGATGGCCATCCTGACTCGGCCCCAGACACACTGATCAGATGCTTGGAAGCTGTGGCTGGATGGTTACGTGGGAGCCGGTTGAAGTTAAATCCTTCGAAGACAGAGGTCCTCTGGCTGGGACGGGACGATATGGGATTGAGGGGGCAACTCCCATCTCTTGCGGGGGTGCAATTAGTGCCAGCACCGTCCGTTAAGAGTTTGGGTGTAATCTTCGATACCTCCCTCTCCATGGAGGCGCAGATTGCAGCTATAACAAAGGCGGCATTTTTTCATCTCCGCCAAGCTAAGCAGTTGGCCCCTTACCTCTCTCGCCCTGACCTAGCCACTGTGATCCACGCGACGGTCACCTCCAGACTGGATTATTGTAACTCGCTCTACGTGGGGCTGCCCTTGAGACTGACCCAGAAACTCCAGCGGGTGCAGAATGCCGCAGCGAGACTCCTTATGGGGTCTTCGCTGCGGGATCACATTCATCCAGTGCTATACCAGCTGCACTGGCTCCCGGTGGAGTACAGGATCAGGTTTAAGGTGCTGGTTTTAACCTTCAAAGCCCTATACGGCCTAGGACCCTCGTATCTACGGGACCGCCTCTCCTGGTATGCCCCACAGAGAAACTTACGGTCCTCAAATAAAAACATCTTGAAGGTCCCAGGCCACAGAGAGGTTAGGCTGGCCTCAACTAGAGCCAGGGCTTTTTCGGCTGCGGCTCCAACCTGGTGGAACGCTCTGTCACAAGAGACAAGGGCCCTGCAGGACTTGACATCTTTCCGCAGGGCCTGCAAGACAGAGCTGTTCCACCAGGCCTTTGGTTAGGGCACAGCCTGACTCCCTCCTTTGGCAATCTTTACAATACTTTAGTTTATGGTTGCCATCAATTTTTGATTTTAATTAATTCTTATGATGTTTTTATAATGTTGCACTATTTTAGTGTTGTTAGCCGCCCTGAGCCCGGCTTCGGCTGGGGAGGGCGGGATATAAATAAAATTTATTATTATTATTATTATTATTATTATTATTATTATTATTATTACTAACGGGGCTGAGAGTGGAGCACCTGCGGGCAATGGGTCCTCCAACACCTCAGGAGCCAGAGCAGACTCAGCTGGTGCCTGCACCTGAGGACCCAGCACAGGTGAGGACCATTCAGGCTCATGCCCCAGCCCCGGCTCAGCTGGTTCTGGAGGCAGGGAATCCTGTGCAGGCTGCGATTCCTCAGGTTCAGCCTCCGAGTCCGAATCCCAGGCCATCAGAAACGGCCTGATATGGTTGTTTACTTGATACTATGGTAGAGGCGGCCCTGGCAGAGGCTATGTTGACATTTCCATTCCACCTTAAGGAACAGACATGGGATTGTTACGTGTCACATGTCTGTTTACGTTCCAGCACAGTATGCTGGGAACTTCCATTGTGTGTATTGCTTTTGCTTTTGCCGTTCTCTCTGAGACAACATGCGAGAGAGAGATGACATGTTTCTTTGTCCTGATTTATGATTAATAAATCTTTAGCTTTAGTATGCTTCCACAAGCTTCACGCCCATTCCGTGTGCACATTTCGATCTGCTGATTGTGTGCCCTGGCTGTGAAGCCCGGCTCACTGATTTATGTCGGAGCAGAGGCGGTGGTCTTCGCACCAGGCCACTGGAAGGAGACGGCCCAGCCGGGGCTAGCCAGCTGGCCTCCCGGCCCTCTGCATGTCGACAGGCTATTCTCTCACTTTCCTCCTCATGGAAGGTGTAAAAGGTGACATCAGAGACAACCTTTTGGTCACAGCAATCCATTTATAGCTCACCAGGCACCAGTAATGTTTTCTTTCAGATGCAAGGTGAACTTATAAAAAAAAAATATTTTAGCTATTTATATTTTTATATATCTAAATCCTTTAAATATAGAAAACCTCCTAAAGTTACTTACCATTAAATTACGTTTTTAAAACCCAGTGCTATTTTTCTAGAAAAAGAGGTGCTGGAGCCCACCATGAACTTCTCTCTTGTTCTCATAGAATGGCATTGGTGCCCAACTGAGAGGTGCCTGCACTGAGCTATGGCAAACACTGGGTGAACACTGGTTAAAGGTCAAGGGTAAAGGGACCCCTGACCATTAGGTCCAGTCGTGACCTACTCTGGGGTTGCGGCGCTCATCTCGCTTTATTGGCCAAGGGAGCCAGCATACAGCTTCTGGGTCATGTCGCCAGCAGGACTAAGCCGCTTCTGGCGAACCAGAGCAGCGCACGGAAATGCCGAACACTGGTTAGGAAACATAATAATAAGTGAGCTGCGAAGTGCCCAAATCAGTATTTTACCTGGGGAATCTTGTAGACACCCAATATGGTTGCTATGTAAAGGGATGTTCCAAAGTCAAGACCCCCAATGACAGTCATCAGATTTTTTTCAATTCCACACCTGTAGTTGGGATGCATGGAAATAAGGTCCAGAATGGCCCGGTAGGTCATCCTTTTACTGGTGTAACTGTCATAGATGTGGAATCCCAAGGTGATATTAGGCAAGATCGTGGGGTTCTCATTGATCTCCTTGACCGCAAACACCAAAGCCAGAATATGCTGATAGTTCTTAGGCATAATACTGTAATGGATAGAGGAAGGATAGTAACCAACATTTCTAGATCTGTGAAACATTTTCAGCTTGACATATTTTCAACTTGGGATGCCATGTGTGTTTGTCATAGCCTGGCTTGGAGGAGAACAAATGGGGCTCTTAAAGCCTACTTCAAAGGTAAGATCAGCTTTTAAGATTCCTCACCAAAAACTCTTCTCCGGCTTGGTTTAATATTCCAAGGGATAGACCAGGGAAGGGCTCACACCTCTTCTCCAACATGCTATCCTTTGGGAGCCTTTGCCTATACTGTAGTGTGGCTGCTCTTACAAGAGTATCTACTGAATTGGCCGCCACTCTTTACCTCATCAGAGCTATGCATAATTTGTTTACATTTGTTAGATTCCTCACCCAAAACTCTTGTCAGGATTGCTTTAATGTTAAGACCAGAGAAGGGCACCTCACTTTACCTCCAACATGCTCCCTTACCTCTGAAATCAGGATGGTGCTGTGGAGAGCATAGAAACAGGTGGAATTTCTATTTCTCTCCCCATCCCTCACCATAACACACTCTGGGGTCAAAGCAAGCCTCTCTCAAGAACTCAAAGTGAAACCAGAGAGCTATTTTACCACTTGCACTTTGGGGAGTATCCTGTCACCTCCCCCATCCCCTATATCTCCCCTCCTGCCTGGTGATGGGTACTGGAAGCTTTCAACTGTTGGATGTTGATTACTTCTCCGAGGGTGCTTCCAATGTTTTGGGTTGTGATTCTAACACCTATGAGGAAATTCAGTGTGAAGTGTGGGACAATGCAAGCTTCACACATTATTTAAGCTCCACACAAACTAATCAGAATGAGTGCTCATTAAAAAGCCAACACTGTCTAATATGGATGAATGCTAAATAAACAAGTCATCTGAAAGTGACTCTGGTGTTTGCACCTGTTTGGGGACTCTGCTTCTCTTACTTCTTTGGCTCTTCAGTGCATTCAGAAGCCCCTCATTTCAAGAAGGGCTTCCACAGCGGAAGCTCAGATTTCCAAGTAAGACTAAACCTTTGCTCTTCTAATAAAGCACTGCCTGGAAGAAAATTGTGAAGAGGAGGGAGGAAATGGGGGATCAGAACTGATCAGCAAGTCCAAGCTATCTCATCTTACTAGCAGTTTCAGATCACCATTTCCCTTCTCTAAGCTAACTCCTCAGTTTAGCACCTCTACTATTCATACCTCTGACGGGGGGGGGGAGGGAATCCTACCGAAATTTATGGTTAGCATTGGGGAATCAGAATCAAATGATTTGTTGATGTGTACGTGCTTACTACTTACAAGAAAGTACGGACTTGATGGGTGATAAGGATTTCTCTGAAGTCTTCTTTAGCAAAAGAGCCAAAGATATGAGAAGCAAGTCCACCAATTATAAAGTCACCAGGCTGATAGAATTCATGTGGAATGCTGAGCGAATGATTGGTGGTGCAACGTTGGTTATGTTTGCACATCACATGTGGCAGAAAGTAGAGGATGTACACAATAATCAGCAGCATACTGAGGCAAATGTTCCTTCTAGTCACACATCTTTACTTCCATCGAGAACATGCCTGTTAGCTTCAGAACCAACCTCACTAGAAACTTTTGCCCTCACACAAATGCCATGTCATTCCACCAATCCACAGATTAAAAGACTGTCTTACAACTCTCCAAGTGAAAAGTGGAAATACTGCCTCTTCCTCTGCCCTCCCCATTGTTTGAAATGGCAGGAAGGGATTCTTTAATACTAGTCTTTGTATAGTATTCTTTCAAAATCTATGAGAACCTTATCCAAAGGAGATTCAGTGATGACAAGTGTGATAATTACCAATGAGATAATAACTAGGTGCTGTAATTGCTGGGAAGATCAGAAGAATGGAGAAAAACATGTTTTGTGATGTTTCATGAAAAGCCATCTCTGTCAATTCCTGAGACGACACACAAAGGGCACACAAAGTAAACTACAAAGAATAAGAAAAGAACAGTGAGCCTGTCTTTTTTCAGAGAAGGAATGCTTCACTTGACCATAGAATATGCATTATCTGTCCTCTAAACCTTCCTGCATGAACCTCCCTTTTTTAGCTTACTGACTATTACACTAAAACAAACTAGGGGAAGGCAGGTTCGATTTGAAAATAGGAAGGTTTATACAGGGGCGGATCTACTAGGAAATGAATGGGTACTATGTGGCACCTGTAGCAGTGCCAATCTGTAGTTTCAGCACATGGATAATTCCTAGGCTTTAATGGTCTAATACATCAAAGAGGACACTGCTGACAACAAAAATGGTACAAAGCAATTAATATAAAATAACTGTATGATGGAGAGCATATGAATATTAACTATAGAGTAGTCTGAAAGAAAAGACTGGCAGTGGGATATACTACTGTTTCCTCCTTATTAACTGCTGTTTGTCATTTAGATCAGGCCGCAACACAATGATGTAGCATTTGTGGGCAAAGATGAAACCTAATAAGCCAGCACTGGAGGCCAAGATGGAGAAGATCTCCACAGCCACCATGTATTTCCCCTTGGTGCTCAGGTACACTGGAACAAAAGAGACCCAAACACTACAAAACAACAACATGCTAAAGGTGATAAATTTGGCCTCATTAAAGCTGTCAGGCAGTTTCCGGGCTAAAAATGCTACAACAAAACTGACAAAGGCAAGGAAGCCCATGTAGCCCAGGACACAGTAAAACATGACAACCGACCCTTCATGACAGTCTAGTATTATTTTGTCCATCACAGAGTGCGAGTCAGAATTGGGGAAAGGTGGAGATGTTCCCAACCACACAGCACAAATACCAATTTGGATAAGGGAGCAAGAAAGCACAGTGGTGCTTGCCAGTCTTTTCCCCACCCATTTTCTCATTCTGGATCCTGGTTTGGTGGCCCCAAAGGCCAGAACCACAGTGATGGTTTTGGCCAACACACAAGAAACATGTTAGTATCTCACCTTACAGTCAGAGGTAACTGGCCTCCCCCAGGCAATTAAGCTGGATACTTGATGACCTCTCCGCTGCGTCTCCCGGCAGGCTAGGTCATAACTCCGGTGATTCTCCTCATCAATCAGACGTGGAGAACACACCCTCTGCTTCTCTCTTCTTCTCTCCCTCCCTGCATTGTCCCCAGGAAGGGGAAATGAGACAGACAGGAGTCCTTTTTACATGTTTATTCCTGTCACTCATCAGTACATAGAAATGCGTCTGTTCCCTTCAGACTCCATCAGAAGAGACTCTAACTCCACCCCTGTACTTCCAGCACAGGTCACATGACACACTGAGCTAACATCTGGTGCTCAGTACAGAGAATAGGCTCCACCTTTTCTCCAACAGTACAGTGCAAAACAACAGCATCCTGTTTTGCATTCCAGCCATCTGGAGCTGGCCTTTGCCTTGGTGCTTTTTCCCAACATACTCCCCCAAAAGCATCAATTGGCAAAACATGATCCAGAGAAGAAAACAAACAGTTGTTATACATATAACATTCCCCTGTTGTTTCAGTTCCACCCTTGGAACTTCCCACCACTGGTTTCACCAGTGTACCTCTCTGGTTGTCTGGTTTCCAAGGAATGAGTGCTTCTGCATTCCCTTGGCTTGCTACTCTCTGTTGTGTCTTTGTCTCTGACTTAGACACTGCTTTAACCTGCTTTGAGTTGTTAACAATAGCAACACATGCAACAGCTAAGTTAGCAAACTCTTTTGAGTACCTCTTTGGTGGTACACCCTTTGTAACTCTCTCAGACCTGCGTATGAGGTTCTGATCCTCTCTGCTCACTGGTTCAACCTCTGGACTCTGTTGAGAACCAGTAGCAATGGCTAACAGTGGTTCTTCCTTCATCTGTGAAGGTCTATCCATTGTGTGAGATTTTCTCTCAATGACTGTTACAACTGAACTCTCTGAGCTATCAGTGTCATCATCATCAGTACCACTGTAATCTGTGACATCAGAAAAATCATCATCATCTGAATCGTCACCTGTGGGAAATGTGTGTTCTACAACCCGCTCTTGCTCCGCAGCACTCTCTAGGAACCTTGTGAGAATCACCTGACCAGATTCAGACAAAATTACTCTGTAGAGACCCTTTTCATATCCCACAAAAATGCCTCTGGCATTCTTTACTCCACCTGGAGCTTCTGTTCTCACATGAGACCCGAAAACCTTAAAATAGGCAACAGAAGGTTTTCTATTGAACAGCTTCTCAAAAGGAGAACACCCCAACTCTGTTGAGACTTTTCTCAACCACACATGAAGATAGGATGCTAGCAATTCGGCCCAATATTCATGTGGCAAATGTGAACTCAGCAATTGCGCATTCATCCCCTTTTGCAATTCTTTGTTCACTCTAACACAGACCCCCCTGTTCCACGCTTCAGTCGAAACAGCAACTTTGTGGTCTATCCCTTTTCCATCCAGGAACTTCTGAAACTTCTGTAACAGAAAAATTTGCTTCTCATCTGTGAAAAGACAATCAATGTTAGCATCATGCATATTTTTAACCTTGTCACAAAACTCCTGAAACTTTTCTAAAGTTTCTTGCGGTTTCTCCATCATATAAACCCAAGAATAATTTGTGAAACAATCCACACACAAAAGGTAATATTTTGCATTGCCCCTAGATGGTTCTAGAGGACCAATCACATCAGCATACACCCGCTGAAACGCTCTGTCGACCTTCGGCACCTTCCGGGCGCTCTTGGTCACACCTGCAAGAGAGATTACGTTAGAATCAGAAGAATTACATTTCATGTAATCACTTTGATCAAAAGTCAACAAATACAGTCCATCTTTCTCTCTGGCAGTAAGAAACAGTTCTCCATCTTTGTAGATCTTGCAGCTTTTAGCATCATAGGACAGTTTCAGTCCTTTCTTTGCAATCTGCGACACGCTCAGCAGATTAAATCTCAGTTCTGGAACCAGGTAAACATCGCTTATAGTCAAGTTCAGACTCTCAAGATACACAGTCCCAATTCCAGTTGCTTCCAGCTCTTGACCATTGGCCTGTTTCACAGTGAAGCTTTGCTTCTTCAACGTCGAAAACAGTCCTCTGTTCGGGCATAAATGTTTTGTACATCCCGTGTCGATTATGAAGGCGTTCCCAACATCTGGCGTGGTTCCTTTCGCCATCATAGCCTTTGCAGGTTTCACCTGGCACTTGGTACGGCTTTTGCCTGACGCCTCAGGCTTCGTAGAGCTGCTCTTTGCTCCTCTTGACTGTCGTGGCTTCTTACAGTTCCGCTGTAGATGCCCAGTCTGTCCACAATTGTAGCATCGGACAGCACTCAGTGCTACTCCATGCTCTCCAGTAGATTCAGCAGTGGGAAGATGTGAACTTTGTTCTACCCTCCCCCTGTCAGCAACACTCATTGCACCTTGTTCAGGAACACCAACAGTTCCAACAGCCACAGTTCCTGCACTCTCCCCTCTGGGGTCAAAGCTCTCCTCAGCTTTCGATGATCTCTTAGGAACTTGGCCAGCATCATCTTGGCTCACCCCTTCTGGGGTAGTTATCCATCCAGACCCTGATGAATAACTGTCTCTGGTCAGGGGAGATGAACAGGGCAGGGCTCCCCCTTTCTTGGCATCCATTTTGAAGCCAAGCCTCTGGCTTACACTCTCAAACAAACTGTAGAATCCAACAGTTGTTGTTTTTTTTTCTGTCTCAGGCAGGCAAACTGCAAGTTGTTTACGCTCTTGCACCTGGCAGCTGAACTCTGGCTGCTTTGGAAAGTCCCTTCCAAGAGCTCTCAAACGTGTAGTCAAAACACACTCCGTGGTTTTGTTTCGCTTTCCCAGCCTCACAATCCATCTGCGTAGCCAGTAACTTTCCACGCTCGTTACTTAGCAAGAGTGCATTCAGGACTTCTTATCTGAAACCACAAGAATTTGTGGAATGCAGGCTTCAGCTTCGAGCTGCAGGCCTTTCCTCCCGGAGCTGTATTTTTCCAATACGCAGCTCCCGTGAACCAGGGAATTAATCAACCTGCGTTCACACTTTTAGCCCGAAATGCAGCATACCTTGATCTCCGTTGCTTGGAAACACTTTCCTCTTTCCACCAGCCGTCTGTTGAGCCTCTGGCTTCTCTCAGACGCTTGCTTTCTCCCTTGGAGCAGAGGAGGACATTCCACCAGCCTCTCATGCAGATGTCCGATGAATCGCAACCATCCGAAGGCTGCCATATGTTAGTATCTCAGCTTACAGTCAGAGGTAACTGGCCTCCCCCAGGCAATTAAGCTGGATACTTGATGACCTCTCCGCTGCGTCTCCCGGCAGGCTAGGTCATAACTCCGGCAATTCTCCTCATCAATCAGACGTGGAGAACACACCCTCTGCTTCTCTCTTCTTCTCTCCCTCCCTGCACTGTCCCCAGGAAGGGGAAATGAGACAGACAGGAGTCCTTTTTACATGTTTATTCCTGTCACTCATCAGTACATAGAAATGCGTCTGTTCCCTTCAGACTCCATCAGAAGAGACTCTAACTCCACCCCTGTACTTCCAGCACAGGTCACATGACACACTGAGCTAACATCTGGTGCTCAGTACAGAGAATAGGCTCCACCTTTTCTCCAACAGTACAGTGCAAAACAACAGCATCCTGTTTTGCATTCCAGCCATCTGGAGCTGGCTTTTGCCTTGGTGCTTTTTCCCAACACTGTGAAAAGGAGATAGGCTAAATAAGTAAATAAATGTCCTGTCCGTTTCATCATGTAACTTGGCAAAGCGGAGTAAGTTAAGCTGTCAAATAGGATGTTATAACTCCCACAATACTTTAGAGGTTTGTTCTCTTTTGCCAAGTTAGGCCTCCTCAGGCCACAATAGTGCTGCTGCTGAATTGGGCTTGCATCTGGAGTAGTTTACACTTGTATATTGTAATGAATATAGGGGTTGCTCGTGCGTAAGTTGCCGCCACTCCTGGCTGTGTTGCCTTGTTAAACCTTTCTATCTGGACAGCCCTTCATTTCGTGGCTGCCTCAGTCACTGGCAGAATCCGTCAGTGGGCGTTTCTTAAACCTTTCCAACATAAAAGCTGTTTGACGCCAAGTCTCCTCCTACTCTCCCTGCACGGAAGTCTTCTGCGCAGGGAGGGCGTGGGTAGCGGAGGACCCGTGCTCTCCCCGCTGGTGTCTGGCGAGGAGTCCTGGAGCCCCCTCGCCGATTCCCCCATCTGCCCCCCTTTATCCCTGGTGTTGTGCTGATTACCTTCCCCAGCTGATGATGAGCTGCCTCTCTCCCTGCTGGGTCCCTCTCCAGCATCACTTGGGAGCCTTCCCTCCGCCTCTGGGTCCGATGTCAGTTCCCTGACATATATCTTATGCTGGACTTGCTTTACACCATCTTCTTTTGTATGTGATTGCTTCCTTTGCATACTAGAATATTTTATTGAAACTGTAATCCTATATACACATAGTGAATTTCATTAATTTCAATGGAGATGATTCCCAAGTAATTGTAAGACTACAACCTGAGGTGTTCTGTGATAGGAAATGGATGTTCTGGTACCATTTGTGAAGTATCATCCATTAAGCAACAGTCCTGGAACACCACCAAAAAGGAAACACAAACAGGTTGATTGGCTGGTTTTAAATGCCACACCTGTGAAATTATTATTTTTCACTCTCATTCAGTTTCTGATTAATTGCCCTCTGGTGTTCTGGTCAGGCCTCAGCATAATAATGTAGCATTTGGGAGCAAAGATGGAACCCATTAAGCCAGCACTGGAGGCCAAAATGGAGAAGATCTCCACAGCCACCATGTGTTTTCCCTTGGAGCTCAGGTAGACCGGAACAAAGGAGATCCAAACACTACAAAACAACAACATGCTGAAGGTGATGAATTTGGCCTCATTAAAGCTGTCAGGCAGTTTCCTGGCTAAAAATGCTACAACAAAACTGACAGTGGCCAGGAGGCCCATGTAGCCCAGGACACAGTAAAACATGGCAGCTGACCCTTCATTACATTCCAGAATAATTTCTCCCATCACAGAGTGCTTGTCAAAATGGGGGAATGGGGGAGAGGTTCCCAGCCACACAGTGCAAATACCAGCTTGGATAATAGTACAAGTCAAGACAATGGCGCTTGCCAGTCTTTTCCCCACCCATTTCCTCATTCTGGATCCTGGTTTGGTGGCCATGAATGCCAGAACAACGGTAATGGTTTTGGCCAACACACAAGAAACAGTCACTGTGAAAACCACACCAAAAGCCATTTGTCGGACAAGGCAGGTCACTCTGTCTGGTCGGCTGAGGAAGATGAAGGGGCAGAGAAAGCAAAGGAGAAGAGACGTGAGGAGAGTGTAGGTCAGATCTCGATTGTTGGCCCTGACGAGGGGTGTGTCTTGATGCTTAGCAAAGATTACTAGGACCAAAAGTGTGAGCAGAAAGAAAAGGAGAGAGAGAAATGCTATGGACATCCCGAGTGGTTCTCCAAAAGTCAGGAAGCTGATTGTCTTTGGAATGCATTGTGTCTGGTCCTTGTTTGGGTAGTGATCTTCTGAGCATCCAATACAGTCATTCATGTCTGAGGTAAAAAAGAAAAGATTAGATGCAGACTCATCATGTCTTAAAGAGCAACTACAAATTCCTCCAATATGGACCTCTTAGGATGAAATTGGAAATATCTTAGATATTTCCCAACAAACCAGATACAGTGTAATGTGTTTGAACCCCAAGCCAACTAGCATGTGTAGCTACTGGTGCCTCTTACCATCTTCATCTGGTATGTCAACCGTGGACATATTTGGATCGGGATGGCCTGGCCACTGTATGTGAGGGGGGGAGGGGGGAAAGTTGTGTCTCTTACCCTTCTGGGAAGCAATCCTTCCTTGGGGACATGGAGCACAATCATAGCAGCAGAATTTCTCCCCCTCCTTCTTTTTCTTTCTGGATCCAGGAGGGCAACTTGGGCTACACACAGAATGGGGTGGAACCTTTCCATTGGAATAAGCATGGGAACAGTTTAGCACATATAGCAGTATAGGATCTTTGCCTCCCATTATCTCAGCTACAATTAGGAACGCATGACATTCCAAGCATTCTCAGTTTGTATGCACAGTGGGAATTTAGTATTGACTAAGAGGTGCAAATTATCTCCTTAGAACCAAGTCAGGGAGAAAAATACCACTATCCACAACTGGGGGGTGGGGAGGTGCTTAAAATGGCTTTCTTTTGAGCCTCCTCAAATTGAGGGGTGGGTGAATATTCACCAGCCCTGCACCCAATGTCCAGAGATCTCCTTGGTGTACTTGTTCCCCCTCGGATCTTCCTGTGCTGAGTAGGGGGGTGTAAGGAGCAGTCTAACACACATATCTGAACATGCTTAGAAGCCTCTCTGGGATTTGGAACAATGTGTTATTATCACATTTCCAAACTGAAAAGAGGTGCCAGCTGAATCCTTTTAAAAGCTTTCTTCATATCTTCCTGCCAAAGACAAGGAGCAATCAGGGGTGTAGTATGAAGACCTAGAAAACATGCAAATTTCTCATTATGATTTGATCAAAACAATGCTGAACCCAAACATGTAACAGGTCCTAACTTTCTATTAAAATAAAAAAATAAAAAAGCAAAATAAGGATTCCATGTTCCACATGTGCTTCAAGATATGTACCACACTTTGATAGGAACACTCTAGACTCATGATCTGCAATGCAATAATATTTTGTTTACACACATCTCATGGACATTGCTGTCATTCCTCACCTGGAGAAAACTCTTATGCCACACCATTTTGTCCTCATGAATGGAAAATTGCTTTCCTGGGGGAGCCTCCAGATCTATCCTCCCAACCTTGATTCTCACATAGGAGTTATTTGGGAAAGTGACCAAGTTCGTAATATCAAATCCCGTTTCTAATTCCCTGTTTTCACCAAAAGATACTTTTTCTCCAGCACTGTTGTTAAATGAGACACTCCTAAGAAAGGGGTGAAGCTGCATTGAAAGGGAAACAAAGGAGCACTGAATTAAAGCCCGAATGTCACTCCTTACTGAACTCAGTTTGGGGCAGATCGTCTGCCTGTAAATGACAGGGATTTTAAAGTTCAGACTAGAGCTTTAAATATTTTGAAGGGTGGTTTATACACCTTTTAAATAAGCTAAAGCACATAGTTCCCTGCTGAACAAGAAACAATTACAAGGGCTGAAGCCACAGGGTGGAAGCTTTTGATTACAGATGCAGTAGCCCCAAAAAGTCTCAGTAACATCTTGCCATTCCACTCTGGACCGTCTTGCACAACAAATTCATCATCAAAGGCACTGAATTCATTGTTGCCCACTTCACTACAAGAAACACTGGTGGCTACAACTCTCCCCTTCCTCCCCTCTCCCTGGTCGGGAGAACCACAAAGCAATTGGAGAAGCCACCAGAATTGCTGGCTTGGTAGGACTTTTCCGTTAACCAATAAGTGCCTTAAAGGCCCCCAATAGCAGCGTAAGGGGATGGGAGCTTGTAAAAGGGAAAGAGCAATGGAGGACCTCACTCCCCCAGCCCCTAAACTGTGAGATGAAAGCATCCAAAATGCTAAGGAAAGGCTTAATGCTCACAAGGGCTAGAGAACTCTGTGATGTCCTTTGCGGGAGGCACTTATTTCAGTTGGTACAATTATGGCAGTTATGAACAGTCTTAACAGAGCAGCAGTTATGTTCTGTTATGCTGCTTCCGGTCTCAGAGTTAGTCAGTCTGTAGCAGTTTTTGTCTTAGGTTCAAATCTATGTCAGATGTATTGGTAACATAAGGAACACCTGCCTGTTTGGTATATTTAATCTAAGCCGTGCAAGTACACTGAATAAAACTTATTCTCTGTTTAAAATGTAAAAGAGAGTCCATTGCATAGTTTTTATAGGAGGGGAAAGAGAACTACTTAAAGGGTCAAACAACCCAAGCTCTCTTCCACATAACTCTGTAAATAGGAACTAGTATTTAATTCCCATGTAAACGATAAAAGATTGGCAAAGCACGTTCTCCTTCATGGAGAGCACGTGTTGCCGTGGGGTCTGACAGGCCAGCCCTCTGTTGCTGGGCGAGATCGTTTAGATGGCCATTGGGGGTGAATGGGCTGTTTGGGTTACTGGGGAAATTTTGATGTTGCCAAGTTGTGGGATGGATCAAAGGTTTTATATACAGGGCACGCAGCATTGAGCGTTCTCTTTCGCTGCATGCACCGGATCACCCGCCCACCCTCCCTTACTTAGGGCTCTTGTGTTTGACCTTGCTATTCCTGTCATGGGGTTGTCTGCTTTTGGGGCAGGGGCCTGGTAGGAATTTTGTCCATTTGGCTGATTGGCTGGTGCCATTTGGTTTTTGCCTACAGCATAGCAAATCGTCACAACTTGTAAGTTGTGGTTAGGCATTGGTTAAAAATTGGTTGGTGGAGGGGTAAGGGTTGGCTGTGCCTGCCCCTCCAATGCTGCTGCTGCTGCAAGGGATTTCCTTTAAAGGAATCCAGGGTCTTACCATGCTTTCGTCCGAATCCCTGGCATGGGGCTTGGGTTACGCAAGGCCCTGGGAGCATGCGGGGAAAGGTGAGGGTATGGTGCCCAGCTCCATTTTCTCCCCAATATTGATGATGATGATGATGATAATAATAATAATAATAATAATAATAATAATAATAATAATTTATTATTTATACCGCGCCCATCTGGGCGGCTTCCAAAAGAGTATTAAAATACTGTGATACATCAAACATTAAAAGCCTCCCTAAACAGGGCTGCCTTCAGATGTCTTCTAAAAGTCTGGTAGTTGTTGTTCTCTTTGTTTACCCTTACTGGCTTTCACTGGAAACTGGAAGTCAGTTCTGCCCCTGGGCGGGAACAGATAGTCGTAACCAATGCCTAAGCAACCACCCACATTTATGTATTTTAATAAAGTTGTTGCCAAAATTATGCCAAACACCTTAAACAAAAATTCTGTGTGAATTGTGATCCCTGACCACTGGTCCTGCTAGCTAGGGATCATGGGAGTTGTAGGCCAAAAACGTCTGGAGGGCCGAGGTTGAGGAAGCCTGACTTACAATCAGTTCCAATATATTGCCTCTTGGAAAAACCATCAAATTTATTTCTCAAATTCTCTATAGGGAAAATGAACAGGAGCCACACTTGAGTGGTAATTGCACAGAAGGAAGGAAATAATAATAACAGAAGAGATTGAAGTTGAATGAGAGAAATGCTGTATGGTTATCTATACTAATTTTCAGGGCACTGTTGCACATACCCCTGGACATCATGATCCTGCCCATGTCAAATGGTAACCAGTACCTGCCAAGCTTGCAGCTTCGGAAGCTCCTGCATCTCTCCTTCCATTGCTGCCCTCTGCTTGTACCTGTGCAACAATGTGTTATGTAAAGCATGTGCCATGGCATAGACAGCATTATAGACACTGTAGCTGTGGCCAGTCATGCTCATCTCAAAATCAGATGAAGGGAGCTCCTCCAGCTTCTCCTCTCCAGTGCAGCTTCCATTGGGCTTCTCCTCCATGTTGGAGTTTGGAAATAAACAGTGAAAAACCAGGGTCCAGAACTGCTTGAGAAAACCATCTCCATTTTCCTCAAAGGGGTTTAGGAGCTGAAGAAAGGCTCTGAATCTTTGCACCTTGTTTGAATGAACTGTAAAGGAGATGGAACCTTGGAAGATTTGCATATCCCATCTTGTTGGATAAGTGATTCCTATGAAATCAAGCTGAGCAGTCAGAATCCACACTTTCCTCATAGGTGTCCCAGCCACATTTCCCCCTTCCCATTGTGCTAACATTTCTTGCAAGACAAGTATGGATGCAGAAATCCCGCATAAAATAACAGCACTGGCTTTGCTCTTCACAATCACTTGATTCACTTGGAGATACAGTAAATGAATGTTATGATACTCATAACTAGCTTGGGAAGTTCTCTCTAAGAAGGCTAAGCAAATATGTTTACTGGAAAGCAGAGGTTGCAGCGTCTGCAGACACTTCTCTCCACTCTCATTATTGGCCACAAGTAATCCTACCCATGTCCATGAAAAGTGGACAAGTAACTCAACGATCCCAGTGTACTGATGGTCATCGCTGGGCACCATCCGGTAGAAGGGAGTGGCTCGGCTTTGATCCGTGTTCTGTGGAGCAAAGGAGCCATAACTGAGCTGAAAGGAAATAAAGAAATATAAATTGGTTCATGGATGTAGTAGAAGGAACTCATATGCGGTGTCTGTTCTGTCAAAAAGAGTGGGATAGAAAACTGCATTTCCCAAGATAGGAGCCAGGAGAGGCTGTGTTGCATACATAGCTCCAACATCCAAGAAAAAGTCATAGACACTGGATTGTAGAAGGATGCGTAACCTCACATCCAGGGCCTTATGTTGCCCCGGGATACTCTACAGAGCTTGCCCCCAGGACACATGTCTCACTCATCCTGTGCCACACACTCCTCCAGTTCATGTACTTGGCTAGTACAGTATGTGTCTCTGAACAGTAATACTGCCTCTTGCTTGCCTGGATAGAGAGAGGTTGGTTTGGAAACATCTGATGTTTCCATGGCTGAACTGCAGCCTACAGAACTAGAGTCATGTGTCTTGTCTCAACCACCACTGATATGTGACCCCTATCAGAACGGCCTGATATGGTTGTTCACTTGGTACAATGGTAGGGACGGCCCTGGCGGAGACTATTCTCTCTTTCCTCCTCATGGAAGGTGTAAAAGGTGACATCAGAGACAACCTTATGGTCACAGCAACCCATTTATTGCTCACCAGGCACCAATCATGTTTTCTTTCAGATACAAGGCGAACTTAGAAAAAAAATTATTTTAGCTATTTATATTTTTTTATATCTAAATCCTTTAAATATAGAAAACCTCCTAAAGTGACTTACCATCAAATTACGTTTTTAAAACCCAGTGCTATTTTTCTAGAAAAAGAGGTGCTGGAGCCCACTTGAACTTCTCTCTTGTTCTCATAGAATGGCAATGGTGGCCAACTGAGAGGTGCCTGCACTGAGCTATGGCGAACACTGGGTGAACACTGGTTAAAGGTCAAGGGTAAAGGGACCCCTGACCATTAGGTCCAGTCATGACCAACTCTGGGGTTGCGGCGCTCATCTCGCTTTATTGGCCGAGGGAGCCAGCATACAGCTTCCGGGTCATGTGGCCAGCAGGACTAAGCGGCTTCTGGCAAACCAGAGCAGCGCACGGAAACTCCGAACACTGGTTAAGAAACATAATAATAAGTGAGCTGCGAAGTGCCCAAATCAGTATTTTACCTGGGGAATCTTGTAGACACCCAGTATGGTTGCCATGTAGAGGGATGTTCCAAAGTCAAGTCCCCCAATGACAGCCATCAGATTTTTTTCAATGCCACACCTGTAGTTGGGTACATATCTGGGATGCATGGAAATAAGGTCCAGAATGGCCCGATAGGTCATCCTATTATTGGTGTAACTGTCATAGATGTGGAATCCCAAGGTGATATTAGGCAAGATCGTGGGGTTCTCATTGATCTCCTTGACCGCAAACACCAAAGCCAGAATATGCTGATAGTTCTTAGGCATAATACTGCAATAGATAATTTTATGATGTATAACTGAGAGATATGCAAGCCATTGGAAAATTGCTCCGAGGCTAGAATGTTGCTGCTCCTCCAATACTATCTGCTGCTTAGGATGCCCCCCCCCTTTACTCCTTAAGAGCTTTGTATCAATCTTAGCAGAGAACTCATTTGTTGGTTCAGATCCATTTGAAAATGACGAGAGAGAGGTAGGATAGTAATCAACATTTCTAGATCCGTGAAACATTTTCAACTTGACATATTTTCAACTTGGGGTGTCATGTGTGTTTGTCATAGCCCGGCTTAGAGGAGAACAAATGGTGCTCTAAAAACCCTACTTCAAAGGCAAGATGAGCTTTTAAGATTCCTCACCAGAAACTCTTCTCAGGCTTGGTTAAATATTTAGACCAGGGAAGGGTTCACACCTTTTCTCTAACATCCTACCCCTTGGTAACCTATTCCTATTGTGAAGTGTGGCTTCTCTTACAAGAGCATCTACTGAATTGGCCGCCACTCTTTACCTCATCAGAGCTATGCATAATTTGTTTACATTTGTTAGATTCCTCACCCAAAACTCTTCTCAGGATTGCTTTCATGTTAAGACCAGAGAAGGGCATCTCACTTTACCTCCAACATGCACCCTTACCTCTGAAATCAGGATGTAGCTGTGGAGAGCATGGAAACAGGTGGAATTTCTATTTCTCTCCCCATCCCTCACCATAACACACTCTGGGGTCAAAGCAAGCCTCTCTCAAGAACTCAAAGTGAAGCCAGAGAGCTATCTTACCACTTGCACTTTGGGGAGTATCCTGTCACCTCCCCCATCCCCTATATCTCCCTTCCTGCCTGGTGATGGGTACTGGAAGCTTTCAACAGTTGGGTGTTGGTTACTTCTCCAAGGGTGCTTCCAGGTTGCCGATGTTTTGGGTTGTGATTCTAACACCTATGAGGAAATTCAGTGCGAAGTGTGGGACAATGCAAGCTTCACACATCATTGAAGCTCCACACAAACAAATCAGAATGAATGCTCATTAAAAACCAGCAGTGTCTAATATGAATGAATGCTAAATAAACAAGTCATCTGAAAGTGACTCTGGTGTTTGCACCTGTTTGGGGACTCTGTTTCTCTTACTTCTTTGGCTCGTCAGTGAATTCAGAAGCCCCTCATTTCAAGAAGGGCTTCCACATCGGAAGCTCAGATTTCCAAGTAAGACTAAACCTTTGCTCCTCTAATGAAGCACTGCCTGGAAGAGAATTGTGAAGGGGAGGGACGAAATGGGGCATCAGAACTGATCAGCAAGTCCAAGATATCTCATCTTCCTAGCAGTTTCAGATCACCATTTCCCTTCTCTAAGCTAACTCCTCAGTTTAGCACCTAACTCTTATTCCTACCTCTGTGGGGGCAGGGGGTAATCCCACTGAAATCATGGGGGCTTATTTCTGAGTAAGCAATATTAGGAATGGGGAATCAGAATCAAATGATTCCTTGATGTACTTCATTACTACTTACAAGAAAGTACGGACTTGATGGGTGATAAGGATTTCTCTGAAGTCTTCTTTAGCAAAAGAGCCAAAGATATGAGAAGCAAGTCCACCAATTATAAAGTCACCAGGCTGATAGAATTCATGTGGAATGCTGAGCGAATGATTGGTGGTGCAACGTTGGTTATGTTTGCACATCACACATGGCAGAAAGGAGAGGATGGACACAATAATCAGCAGCATACTGAGGCCAATGTTCCTTCTAGTCACACACCTTTACTTCCATCGAGAACATGCCTGTTAGCTTCAGAACCAACCTCACTAGAATCTTTTCCCCTCACACAAATGCCATGTCATCCCACCAATCCACAGATTAAAAGACTGTCTTACAACTCTCCAAGTGAAAAGTGGAAATACTGCCTCTTCCTCTGCCCTCCCCATTGTTTGAAATAGCAGGAAGGGATCCTTTAATACTAGTCTTTGACTAGTATTCTCTCAAAAGCTATGAGGACCTTATCCAAAAGAGATTCAGTGATGACAAGTGTGATAATTACCAATGAGATAATAACTAGGTGCTGTTATTGCTGGGAAGATCAGAAGAATGGAGAAAAACATGTTTTGTGATGTTTCATGAAAAGCCATCTCTGTCAATTCCTGAGACGACACACAAAGGGCACACAAAGTAAACTTCAAAGAATAAGAAAAGAACAGTGAGCCTGTCTTTTTTCAGAGAAGGAATGCTTCACCTGACCATAGAATATGCATTATCTGTCCTCTAAACCTTCCTGCATGAACCTCCCTTTTTTAGCTTACTAACTATTACACTAAAACAAACTAGGGGAAGGCAAGTTCAGTTTGAAAATAGGAAGGTTTATACAGGGGCGGATCTACTATGAAATGAATGGGTACTATGTGGCACCTGTAGCAGTGCAAATCTGTAGTTTCAGCACATGGATAATTCCTAGGCTTTAATGGTCTAATATATCAAAGAGGACACTGCTGACAACAAAAAATGGTACAAAGCAATTAATACAAAATAACTGTATGATGGAGAGCATATGAATATTAACTATAGTCTGAAAGAAAAGACTGGCAGTGGGATATACTACTGTTTCCTCCTTATTAACTGCTGTTTGTCATTTAGATCAGGCCGCACCACAATGATGTAGCATTTGGGGGAAAAGATGAAACCTAATAAGCCAGCACTGGAGGCCAAGATGGAGAAGATCTCCACAGCCACCATGTATTTCCCCTTAGTGCTCAGGTACACTGGAACAAAAGAGACCCAAACACTACAAAACAACAACATGCTAAAGGTGATAAATTTGGCCTCATTAAAGCTGTCAGGCAGTTTCCGGGCTAAAAATGCTACAACAAAACTGACAAAGGCAAGGAAGCCCATGTAGCCCAGGACACAGTAAAACATGACAACCGACCCTTCATTACAGTCTAGGATTATTTTGTCCATCACAGAGTGCGAGTCAGAATTGGGGAAAGGTGGAGATGTTCCCAACCACACAGCACAAACACCAATTTGGATAAGGGAACAAGAAAGCACAGTGGTGCTTGCCAGTCTTTTCCCCACCCATTTCCTCATTCTGGATCCTGGTTTGGTGGCCCCAAAGGCCAGAACCACAGTGATGGTTTTGGCCAACACACAAGAAACAGTCACTGTGAAAATGATACCAAAAGTCACTTGTCGAAGAAGGCAAGTCACTGTGCTCGGGGGGCTGATGAAGATGAAGGGGCAGAGAAAGCAGAGCAGAAGAGAGGTGAGGAGCATGTAAGTCAGATTCCGGTTGTTGGCCCTGACGAGTGGTGTGTTCTGATGTGTAATGAAAATGACTAGGACCAATATTGTGAGCAGTGAGAAAAAGGCAGAGAGGAAAGCTAAGCTCATCCCCAAAGGTTCTTCAAACATCAAGAAGCTTATTGTCTTTGGAATACATTGTGTTTGGTCTTTGTTTGGATAGTGACCTTCTGAGCATCGGACACAGTCATTCATGTCTGGGGGGAAACAAAGAAATGAATGTTAGTCAAGTGTATTTGAGGGCAGCTACTTGTACAGTGGGACGTGGGCTGTGGGTTAAACCACAGAGCCTAGGACTTGCCAATCAGAAGGTCAGCAGTTCGAATCCCCGCAACGGGGTGAGCTCCTGTTGCTCAGTCCCTGCTCCTGCCAACCTAGCAGTTCAAAAGCACATCAAAGTGCAAGTAGATAAACAGGTACCACTCTGGTGGGAAGCTAAACGGCGTTTCCGTGCACTGCTCTGGTTCACCAGAAGCGTCTTAGTCATGCTGGCCACATGACCCGGAAACTGTACGCCGGCTCCTTCGGCCAGTAAAGTGAGATGTGCGCCACAACCCCAGAGTTGGCCACGACTGGACCTAATGGTCAGGGGTCCCTTTACCTTTACCTTTATTTGTGCAGTACCTCAGCTTGGATGTATGAGAGGAGTCCCTAACCAGACACAGGAGTGGTTGGTGTGGGAGGTTGGTGCTCTGTAGCCCCCTCCTGACAGCAGAGTATAGCTACGTCTTACTTTCATGAGTACTGAGAACATGTCCTGGAGGGGTGGTTGGATCAGGATGAAAGGTGGAAGAGGTTTGAGGAGTTGCTAGCTGAAAATACCAAGGAGGGATCCAGTGAGCTGGGTCAGGGCCTCCTGAGACATGTCTGTCTAAGGGGGATATCGCAGGTGAGGGGTCTGTATATGAGAGCTACTCATACTACAGGCAGTAAGGGACTCATCTATTAAGGATAAGGGTTTAATTTCCTGAAATGGGAATGTTTGCTTATGTTGAATTGTTGTTTGTGTGTTTTCCTTTAGCAGTAGCTCTCTCGTTTGATTGGCTGACTGTGAATCACATGAGAGAGGCATTCCATTCTGTTGTGACTGCTATTCGAGTAACTGTCGTTTTTTTTACCTGTGTGTGTGTGTGTGTGTGTGTGTGTGTGAGAGAGAGAGAGAGAGAGAGAGAGAGAGAGACTGCTGAAAAGAGGATCCCAAGATGTTAATACGGAGAAACCTTTACCCACTATAAGGAACAAAGTGAAATAAGTATGAGATTGTAGATATGTTCTTCTCAGTTATATGATTATGAAAGTCAAACTGTTTTGAACATAAAGAGTCTGGACAGTGCATATCATCACAATTTATTCTATTTTTATAATATATACACAGCCTGGGTGTACTAGAGTTGTTCCTCAGGAGTGAGCTGCATGGGAAGGCAGTGTCCTGGAGCTCCCTTCTCTGCTGCTTAGCTGGATGATGCGGGGGCAGGGCAGGGCAGTGGGAGGCCTGTGCTCTACAGGTACATTGGCAGAACAAATCTCCACTCCCCCGCCCCCATCGCTCTCCAGGCAATCTAGTGCCAGGGAACCTCTTGCCCATCATGCTTTTTAGGACAAATCACACCTAGGATGTTAGGAGTAGGGCAGGTAAAATTGCACTTTGCAAGCCCTGGTGATTAGTTGATGGTTGGGTCTGTTTCCAAGTGCTGTGTCCCCTTGCAAACCTGATCACTGGCTGATTGTGGCGAGGAACTGCACAGCTGAGAGCAAAACAACACGACATGTATATAGTGCCTCATACCATTCTGAAATGAAATCTTGCCTTCGGGACACTGGGCACAGTCATAGCAGCAGAATTTCTCCCCCTCCTTCTTCTTTCTGCTGGAACCAGGAGGGCATTTTTTGTTGCAAAGGGAGGGGGGTGGCACCTGCCAATTTGAATTAAGTATGAAAGCAGTTAGGTGCACAGAAAATGATTGGCTTTTGGAAAAGCTGAATTCCATTTTCTGGGCTATGAGCAATTGAGTGAATTGGAGAAATGGCACACTGAATAGTAAGAATATTTCGAATGCAAATGCATTTTACTGCAGACTAAGAGCCATAATGGCATCTGTTACTAATGTGACTAGATATGTCCTTATATCCCAGTTGGAGTTATGGCCATTTCAAGAAGAATATTTTTTGAAAGGGAGAGATTAGATATGAATAGTAACCTTAATGACCAAATTGCTTGGAAAAATACATTTTTGCAAACTTACCAGAGTTTTAACCTGCAGTTAAAAGGAACAGTTTTGGATGACTAAGTGTAATTTAAGGAAGAAGCTGTACAATTTCTGATCCATTCATGTTTTAACATTATTATCCCTAACCAGCCAAGTGTTTTCTCCTGAAGTCTCCCCTTGCCTGCTTTCTAAAGAGGTTTTCTGCAGGTTAGACTTAGATACCACTCAGCTCATCTCCAAAATTTTAAATAATTCTCTTTAGCACTGGAACAAAAGATAATGTCCCAATCTAGTTGACAGCTTCACTACATTTGTGCAAGCCTGCGTAAGAAGTAAGTGCAAAAGTATACAGGATCCAAACCCCAACTATGCCACAATGACATTAGTTTAGGATACTTCTAGGTTGCAATTTGCTGAAATATTCCCCACCAGTTGAAAACTCCTGTGCCACACCATTTTGTCTTCATTGATGGAAAACTCTTTTCCTGGGGGAGCATCCAAATTCATCCATCCAACCTTCATTCTGATGAAGGAGTTATTTGGGAAAGTGACCAAGTTGGTAATATCGAATCCAGTTTCTAATTCCTGATTCTCATTGAAAGACACTTCTTCTCCCGCACTGTTGTTAAACGAGATGCTCCTAAGTAATGGGTGGAGCTGCATTGAAATGGAACCAAAAGGACAATTGTTTAAAACTCAAATTAATTTTATGCATTGTTTTTTAGATTACAATTGCCTCTAAACTGCGGTGTGTAGAATTTCATAAAATATAATAGCAATAATGGCCATGTCTGCACCTGTCTTGCACCTAGTGGTCACCCAGCCATGGAAAGCACCAAGAAACCACAGGGTTCCTTGGATGTCAGTGAATGGAAGGGCAGACAAGCTACTGGATATAAGAAGGATCCTTTTATTATTTGGTAACTGAATCTAATAATTAATATGATGTATAAAGCTAATATGGGACGCGAGTGGCGCTGTAGTCTAAACCACAGAGCCTAGGACTTGCTGATCAGAAGGTCGGTGGTTCAAATCCCCGCAACAGGGTGAGCTCCCATTGCTCGGTCCCTGCTCCTGCTAACCTAGATGTTCGAAAGCACGTCAAAGTGCAAGAAGATAAATAGGGAAGGAAGCTAAACGGCGTTTCTGTGCGCTGCTCTGGTTTCGCCAGATGTGACTTAGTCATGCTGGCCACATGACCTGGAAAAACTGTCTGCAGACAAACATCAGCTCCCTCGGCCAGTAAAGTGAGATGAGCGCCGCAACCCCAGAGTCGTTCGCGACTGGACTTAACTGTCAGGGGTCCTTTACCTTTTTATAAAGCTAATAATATAGAACATAACAGCTAAATAACATATATAATTTGTAGAATAACATCCAAGATAAGTAAAGTAGCTATGATTTACAGAACAAAGCCCTTTCCGCCCTTGCAGCGGAGAGGGTGTTGCGGGCAGGATCCTCCCACATCCGCGGGGGCTTCCCTTGCCCCCGCGAGACTTGGGGGAATCCCCGGGCGTGTCTGCCACCCAGCCCGCCAATTGGCGGGTGGGGGAGGCGTGGCCCGGGCTATTTAGGGCCAGGCACGCCCGGGGACCGCCCTCTTTTTCCCCTCGCCCAGCTGAAGAGTGGTTTTCCCATCCCACCCACCCTTAGATTAGCTAGACTTGGCCTTGCTATGGACTCTGGTTGGTCGCCGCAAGGGGCCTGGTAGGAATTTTTCCAAGTTGGCGCAATTTCCTGCCTTTTGGTTTTTTCGCCTTCCTCGTAGCAATCGTCACAACTTTCTCGGCATTGGCGGTTAGGCATTGGCATGGGGCAATGGTTAGACAAATGGAGGGGGGAAGGATGCGCCATCACCTTCCCCCAATGTGAAGGGGTAGTCCGGTAGAGGACTCCAGGGGGCGTGGCCTTGTCCGAAGCCTTGTGAGGTAGGGCCCCCGGCACGCCCCTGAGCGGTGACACCCGTGGGATCCTAGTTGGCGTACTTCAACAGGACTCCCGCGGTTTGTGTTCAACCCTTCCCGGTCACCATGCCGGGTAGTTGATAGGAGCCAATGCCTAAGGCCAATACCTTCAATTTCCGTAATCAATAAAGTTGTGGCCATTCACGCCCATTAACCTTATATCATTGTGTCCGTGTCTTCATTTCATTGGGGGAGGTAACTTGCCACGTAAAGCTCAGCAATTCGCCTCTTCGGCTTCTGAAAAAGAGCTGTCCCACACAGCTTCCTGATAAGGCCCAACGTGTCCCACTGCTGCTGGAATCTCTGACAGCTGGCAACCTGACAGGACGGTTTCCTGACCAAGTCCAAAACACTGGTATCTTCCTGGGATGGTTCAAAGGTGAGATTGTCCCATCTTATCCAACACAGCCCTTCCTACTCTTCTAGGGCTGTGGCAATGCAAAGACCAGCAGATGTTCCCATCCTTCCTTATCTATGTGGCTGGCTCAGAGCAAGCTTACTGTGGTACCTCTGGTTACGAACTTCATTCATTCTGGAGGTCCGTTCTTAAGCTGAATCCATTCTTATCCCATTCTTATCCTTTCACTAATGGGGCCGCCAGAGGTGCACAATTTCCATTCGCATCCTGGGGCAAAGTTCACAAGCAGGAGCAGCTACTTCTGGATTAGCGGAGTTCGTAACCTAAAGCATTCGTAACCAAAAGCATTCGTAACAGAGGTACCACTGTGCAACCACCTCCCACCTTTCACCATTCCTGTCTTTTACCCTGAATCTGTACATTGTGAGATAAGATGGCGCCCGGCACACTTCCCCTGTGCCAATGGACGCTTGTGCTGATAGGAAAAACTTGAGCTCTTAGCTCTTAGCAGAGTTCTTAGCAGTGGTAGAAAGTGTTGCCTTGTGTGTGGATAATAAATCAGACTGAACACAGGCTTCTTGCTAATCTCTAACAGCCTTTAATGTGAAGAAAAACATCATAAATCAGTCCCGGCGAGAGAGCAGACATTCTTCTCGCCTCTCAGCCAAAAACGAAAGGAAACTCACACACAAAGAAAGATTCCCGTATGTGAACCAAACCACGCCTCAGAATGTGAGACGTCACACAGAACTGTTTAACCCTGTAAGTTCTGATTCTCCTCACATACATGGCATCGTGTAGAGCAGGCAACACAATATAAATAGCATATACTGTACAGCAGCACCAACATTTTCAAAACACCCTGGCAAATCTGGAACTATGCTTAGTGATCTGATAAAATTGGACTTAATTTGGACTTTAAAGTATTTAACTCATGTGCAACTACACATTCTTTTTTAAAATATTTTTATTAAGCAATTTCAACATAAATTATCAAACCATATAATCACATACATTATTTTTTCCCCTTTTTCCCACCCCCTTCCATCCCTCCCCCACCCCAACCAGGGACTTCCCTCACCTCCTCTCTCTGATTTCTCTACACATATTATTCTCTGCATGTTATAAAATTATACATATCCTTGCCTTATAGATCTATCATGTTATCAACCAATAAATTTGTGTATGTTTATTCAAAACCTGCCAAGGGGTCCAGTTCATTTTGTTATCTTTTTAGATAATTTGTAAAAAGTTCCCATCCTTCCTTAAAGTCGCATTTAGCCAACTCTGCATAGCTCATCAATTTTTCTTGCCTTTTCTTTCATTGGGATTTCCTCATTCTTCCATCCTTGTGCTATCAAGACTCTTGCCACTATTGTAGCATACATAAATAAATTCTTTGTTTTTCTTGGCAGGTTTTGTCCTACAATCCCTAACAAAAATGCTTCTGGGGTGTTTTTTTACAAATGCCATTTTAAACATTTTTTTTTCAATTCATTGTATATCATTTCCCATTTTTTTAAAACTTCTCTACATTCGCACCACTTATGATAAAAAGTCCCTTCTTTTTCTTTACATTTCCAACATATGTTTGACCCGGTTTTATACATTTTTGCTATCTGTCCTGGTGTAATATACCATCTATACATTATTTTCATATAATTTTCTTTCAAAAGAGAACAATCTGTAAATTTCAACTTTACTTTCCACAATTTTCCCCAGTCCTCAAACTGTATATTATGTCCTCTATCTTGTGCCCATTTGATCATGACCGATTTGAGCTCCTCATCTTTTGTTTCCCATTCTAGCAAAACACTATATGCTTTCTTCAGCAGCTTCAACGTGCAACTACACATCCTACCTGCCTATTTTACAGTTTGGTTATTCCTCTTTCAATTTTTGCCTGTCGTCAAAAATGTTCTTGTTAGAGGTATAGGTTGGTGGCTCGAGAGCAATCAGGCAATATGCTGCAATAGTCTGTTTTAAAGCTTTCTTATCGGTGATAAAAACCTTTGGAAAGCGGAGCGCCTCTATTCTGTGTCTTGCTCATTCACCGGCAGAATCTGAGAGTGGGCGGTCCTTAAACCTTCCCCAGCAGAGTAGTTTCTTGACGCCCAGTCTGCGCCTCCCCACTCTGCATGGAAGCCTACTGTGCAAGGAAGGCGTGGGTAACGGGAGACCTCTCTCCTCCCCGCTTTGCCCAGGCAAGGTGTCCTGGCACGGCCTCGCCTCCTCCGAGCCCTGCATCTCCTCTCCACTAGAGGTGTGGCTACCTTACTCCGCTGAGGAAGTGCTGCTTCCCACAATCTTTGGGGGCTCTCTGTAATCCATTCGGCTTTTCCCCTCTTGTCCCTGAGCCGATGGCAGTTCCCTGACAGTTTGTCTTTGTTTTATCAACAATATAAAATGATATAATAATTAAAATATATACAACAACAACAACAAAAGAACCATTACCTGCCAAGGCTGCAATTTCTGAAGCTGCGGTCTCCATCTTCTCACAATTCCTCTGTCTTTTGCCCTGGATCTGTACATGGCATCATGTAGAGCATGTGCCACAACATAGACAGCATTGTAGATGCTGTAGCTGTGGCCAGTCATGCTCATCTCAAAGCCAGATGAGGGGAGGCTGTCCAGTTTCTCCTGTCCAGTGCAGGGTTCACTGAACTCAGTACTGGATTTTGAAAAGAAACAATAGAATGTCTGGAGCCAGAACTGCTGAAGAAAACCATCTTCACCTGCCATGAAAGGATTGAGGGAGCGAAGAAGGGTCTTGAATCCTTGCACCACATTTGAGTGCACTGTGAAGCATATGGAGCCATGAAATGGTTGCATACCCTGGCTCATTTGAAAGCCCACTGCTGAGAAATCCAGATGAGCACTCATAATCCATACCTTCCCCATAGATGTCATGTTTTCTGCACCCCCTGCCGCTAGCCATAGTTGCAAAAAACAGAAGGACTTGGCTTCTCCATAGACAACGACAGCACTGGCTTTGCTTTCTGCAATATCATGATAGGCTTGGAGCAACTGGGGAATCATGTCATAATACTCTTCAAAATATGAGCCTTTTGTAGTTCTCTCTGAAAATGCCAAGCAAATGCCTCTCTGGAAAAACAGAGTTTGCAGGATTTCCATAAAATTCTCTCCACTCTCACTATCCAATGCGAACAACCCAACCCACGTCCATCCAAAGTGGAGAAGTAACTCAACAATCCCAGTGTACTGATGGGCTTCATTGGGCACCATCCGGTAGAAGGAAGTGGATTGGCTTTGACCAGCATCCTCTAAGGCAAAGGAGCCATAAGTGAGCTAGAAGGAAACAGACAGTTATTTCCCATTAATGCAGTAGAAACATCGATTATGTGTGGATAGCAATGATGAAACAATTGTGCTTTGGACCCACTGTCTCAGTAAGCCCATCAGGAAATGGGCAGATGAGGAGGAGTGGTGGAGAGCAGCACCCCCAGAACCTTCCAGAGAGAAGGAAGGGGGGAGAGTATGGTGTGGTGGTTTGAGACGGGTCACACCCAAGAAGGAAAAAGGACCTGGGAAATAATAGGTGATGAAGATCCAGAGCAAGGTAGCAATGAACAAAGACAAGAGTCAGATTTCTTAGAAACAGTACAGGAGCCAAGTGACATTCTCTCTCAGCAGAGTTTGTCAGAGCTTCCTCCTTCCAGAACGACCAGACATGCTCTGCAGAACCCAAAAGATAATTGTTCTTAGCAGCCTCCATAGGCAGCAGGAGGGGGCTGATTTCTAGGAAGCAATGGCTGGTTTGGTGGCAGCTCAAGAGTGTACTTTTATGTCTTCCTGTGAATTAAAGTAAAAGAATATAAAAGCTCTCTCTGTGTCTCTGATTTCACTAGGTAGATAACCAGTGAGCTGTTAACAGCAGCAGTGACAGCCCCAAATTGTCCAGGTCAGATTAATTAAGGTAATGTAGAAGCGACTGATGAGCAGCCTCCGTAATTCATCCTGGTTGGAGTCTACCTGAGGCCGGCAGACCAAGCTGTTCGCATACATAGACTAGGTATGTATAAGTGTATCTGCAAAATGTTCCATTCATACCCTCTGAAGAACATGCAAAGGCTGGGAAACGGATGAAGGCGAATGAAAGCTTTTATTGAATACAATCTAAAATTGTCAAGGGGGCTATTATGGAATGGAAAACTTTTATCAACAGGACAGAGGAAAGAAGAATGAGGGGAAGTCACCATGTTTGACTCTTACCTGGGGAATCTTGTAGACACCTAAGATGGCTGCCATGTCGAGAGAAATCTCAAAGTCAAGTCCCCCAATGACGGCCATCAGATTTTTCTGTTTGTCACACTGGTAGTTGGGTACAAATCTATAGTGTGTAGAGAGCAGCTCCAAAGTGGCCCAGTAGGTCATCCTTTCACTGAAGTAACTATCAAAGATGTGGAATCCTAATGTGACATTAGGTAATAGATTGGAATTCTTGTTGATTTCCTTGACTGCAAACACCAAGGCCAGAATTTGCTGATAGTATTTTGGTACAACACTGCAATGAGAGTTGGACATCAAAGTGTTTTGCTGTGTTCCATTTTTTGTCAATCTGTTTAAGGAAACGTAGGTTCCCTGCCTTTCTGTACTAGGGAGCAACAAGGGAGCTTACAGGCAGATTTAATTAAACCAATAAAGAATTTGGTTTAAACACACACACCAAAAACTGTATCACACTGTTAACTCAAGTGAAGCTCAAGTTCCACTAAGATGGCTAGATCCTAGTAAGCCAGGTATCCTTCAGCTTATATTTGTGAAGTTTGTACTTCCTTCCTAAGTGCAGAACCTTACATTTGTCCCTATTGAAATTCATTTTGTTAACCCAGTTCTCCAATCTGTTAAAGAAACCTTGAACTCCAAGGCAATGCCTACTCACTTTCTAGGTCATATTAGTCATCCTGTATTAAAAGCTCCAATTCATCTTGCTTGTTTCCCATACCCTGTGCCTTTTTGTAGAGACAACTGAAACTAGGAGTCATTCCCTCCAGCTGCTTCCTTCTTGTAGTTTTCTGCCCTGTTGCAGGTTTCTGGAGCACCACCCCCGTTTTCCCATTCATCAATGAAGCTATTGCCCCCCGGTACCAGGCAACCTTCTGTTGCTATAATGTTTTGACAATTACTCTGTATACTTTTTCTTTAAAGGTTCTGTAAAGCCCAATGGTAGAGCATTTGCTTAGGTGGGGCTGGGGCAGACCCCTGTCTGAAATCCTGGAGAGCCACTACTACTCTGTGCAGAAAGGCATGTTCTAGGTAGACCAATGGTTGCTACTGGCCATTCACCCATTTCCTCTTGACATCAGAATGCTGGGCTCTCTAGATTATGACACCCATGTAACTTGTTGTGGCCATGGCTCCTCCTCTCCATTAAGCACTGCTCTGGAAAGTGGGGTGCAAGAGCTTGGGGGTGAGAGAGAAACACACCACCCAGAACATCATGTCATATCTCACTGGAAGACTTCTCTTTCTTTGCTTCCACGCTGGATCCTAGATAATCCACCTCATTCCTACAGGCTTGACTAGAAACTTATTGTCTGGCTTGATCATTTTAGCTGTTAAAATTCAGGTGGTGGGGAGGGTTAAGTCTAAGACTGATCCGATGTTCTGTGGAAGGAGGGGATATTTTGCACCCCTCTCTATAAGTAATAAATCCCCATAGCAAAAATAAATAGGGAGTATTTCTAAGCCCACGTGCTAATTTAGGAATTAATATCACATGGGAATTGAAAAATTGAAATACTTACAATGGATTAAGAATCTGATGGATGGATGGCCATTGTATGAAGGTTTCATAGTCAACAGAGGACAAGATGTGAGAAGTAAGTGCACCAATGATAAGGTCACCTGGCTGATAGTACTTGTGTGGGATATGGAGGTGACTGATGCTCCGACTGACATTTGACAGATTCGCCATTTGAGGCAGCGAGAAGATTAACAGCATCAACACTGCCATACTAGGAACAATATAATTTCCTAGACAGAGATTTCCCTGTTTACAGCTAATCAGCATTGGCATTAGAAACAGCCTCAGTACAGCAGCTTGCCTTAAATGGCACTCTCCGAATGCACCAGCTAAATTCCCAAGTCCTATGATCCAACTCCAGGGGAAAGCTCACTAAATGAGTCAGCAGCACCTTAGCCTTTGCTGGGGATGGCAGAGAGGGTTTTAATTCTTTTTAGACTGGATTCTGGAAGTCTATGGAGGTCTGATCAGAAGCAGATTATTACCATGTAATTGATAATAACAGGGGAGAGAATAATGATCCCTTTGCCTCAGCTGGTCCATTGGAAGTAGCAGAGACAATGATCCACACAGAATAATCCCTCAGCAGCCTCCTTCAAGTGTTTTCAAGGCATTGTAATGAGGGGGGAGCAGGAACAAGCCTGTTGCCCCTTCTCCTCCATTGCATCCCTGCTGCCAGTTTCATCACCTACTGTGTTCTCAGAAGAGAGCCTCTGTAGCTTGCTGTCCTTACAGTACTTTCTTACACAATCCGGAACCCTAAAAGTTGTCAATCACTTAAGAGAATCTACACAGGTAGAGAAAGCTCCTTGCGGGGAATCAACAAGGACTTCTGACCTGCAGCAGTTAGGCCAACCAAGCCTCTCCATTGGGCTCGTGAGCCAAACCACATTCACATGTCCATCAGCTGGTGTTATGTGAGGCCAAGCATGGGGCAGGTAAACCCATGGGGCCAAGATGAATTCTAGCCGCTGGTAGAATTTGACTGGAAAGGAACAATTGTGAGCAGACTCTGAGTGACTTCAACGCATGGCTGTGATGATGGACAAATGGTCCATTGGGCCCTGTCTGCAGGCCTTTTTAGGGCCCCTATAGTAAAAGGTAAAGGTACCCCTGGCCAGTCTTGCCAGACTCTAGGGTTCTGCGCTCATCTCACTCTATAGGCCGGGAGCCAGCGCTGTCCACAGACACTTCCGGGTCATGTGGCCAGCGTGACAAGCTGCATCTGGCGAGCCAGCGCAGCACACGGAACGCCGTTTACCTTCCCGCTGGTAAGCGGTCCCTATTTACCTGCTTGCACCTGGAGGTGCTTTCGAACTGCTAGGTTGGCAGGCGCTGGGACCGAACGACGGGAGCACACCCCGCCGCGGGGATTCGAGCTGCCGACCATGCAATCGGCAAGTCCTAGGCGCTGAGGTTTAACCCACAGCGCCACCCGCGTCCCATGGGGGGCCCCTATATATTCACCTAAATAAACAAAAAAATGTAGAATTGAAAGGAGCCCCCAAAGGTCATCAAGCTTGACCCCCTGGAATGCAGGGGTCACAACTAAAGCATCCGTGACAAGCTGTGTGAGTGACATGAGGAGGACGCAGCAGGAAGGACACATGTCCATTACATCCTCCTGACACCCTGCCAGCCCCACACTGCTTTGAGTGGCTGGGATGTGGGATTGCACTTGCAAAGCAGAAGACGGCTGGCATGGGTGGTGTGAGGAGCAAAACGTGCCCTGGAAAAAACTGTGCTCAGGGCAATGGCTACCCTTGTGATTTCAGCTAAACCCTCTTTTCTCACATGCTGCTTTGTGAAGAGGAAAGTGCATTCAAGAGCAGAGTTTGAGACACAAAGGGGATTGTGAGCTCGGCCACGACTCTCTGATTCCAAGAAAGCAGCACTAGACCAGACCACAGGCTTGTAAGGGAGGCAAAATTTAAAACAAAACTTGAGGTAGGGAATTTATCTCCTGGCTCTTCTTCAACTACATCTTCATACACAGAGAGAGCTGCATGTGCAATTCTGAGCTCAGAATAGGTATATGTGGCATCTGTCACTCTCTCTGGGAAGAGGGGTATTTCCCTCCTTTTCATTTTCTCCTCATAGCATAGGGATATTATCTCCTGATGCCAGAGGGGTGCCAAAGGGTTCTGTCCTGGGCCTGTTGTAGTCACACCAGACCAATCTCATTTATTTTATTTTTTATGGCATTACAAATGTGGTGGATCAGGAGAATGCTGTGGTCATAGTCTATTTTGAGTTCAGGCAGGCTTTTGGCAAAGTCCACCATTATATTTTCATGAGGTAAAATGTGTGCTGAACATGTGTACAGGAGGGCAGCCAGGAAGATGATGGGTGGGAAACCAAGCCATATGAGCAACGGTTAAGGGAGCTGGGTATGTTTAGCCTGGAAAAAGGAGACTGAGAGGAGATATGATACCCATCTTCAAATACCTCAAGGGCTGTCACATGGAAGATGCAGCAAACTTGTCTCTTGCTACAGAGAGTAGGACCCAAACCAATGGATTCATATTACAAGAATGGAGGTGTAGTTTCTTGGCATCTCCACACTTTCTTCTGTGAAATTGATGTTTTTTTGTGTCCACAAGAGTGCCTCAGTTTTCCAATTGTGCCCTTGGGCTCCCAAAGGTGGGGACCACATCTCGGGGTGAGGGAGAACCATCTGATTTTTTTTTATGCACATAGCAAGTTCAATAAACAAATAAAATGAAATTATATCAAGGAGTCAGCAGCAAATTCATTACCCATGTTCTGGGGTAACAAAAAAGAGTGACAACAGGGTACTTTGCTATTTCTTCTTTATTAACTGCTGTTTGTCATTCAGATCAGGCCTCAATATGATAATGTAGCATTTGGGGAAACCAGCACTGGAGAACAAGATGGAGAAGATCTCCACAGCCACCATGTGTTTTCCCTTGGAGCTCAGGTAGACTGGAACAAAGGAGATCCAAACACTACAAAATAACAACATGCTGAAGGTGATGAATTTGGCCTCATTAAAGCTGTCAGGCAGTTTCCTGGCTAAAAATGCTACAACAAAACTGACAATGGCCAGGAGGCCCATGTAGCCCAGGACACAGTAAAACATGGCAGCTGACCCTTCATTACATTCCAGAATAATTTCTCCAGTCACAGAATGCTTGTCAAAATGGGGAAATGGGGGAGAGGTTCCCAGCCACACAGTGCAAATACCAGCTTGGATAATAGTACAAGTCAACACAATGGCGCTTGCTAGTCTTTTCCCCACCCATTTCCTCATTCTGGATCCTGGTTTGGTGGCCATGAATGCCAGAACAACGGTAATGGTTTTGGCCAACACACAAGAAACCGTCACTGTGAAAACCACACCAAAAGCCATTTGTCGGACAAGGCAGGTCACTCTGTCTGGTCGGCTGAGGAAGATGAGGGGACAGAGAAAACAGAGAAGGAGAGACAGGAGGAGAACGTAGGTGAGGTCCCGATTATTGGCCCTGACAATCGGTGTGTCCTGATGCTTCATAAAGATGGCGAGGGACAATATGGTGAGCAAAGAGGAGAATACGGAGCCAAAAGCTAAGCTCATCCCAAGCGGTTCTTCCAAAGTCAAGAAGCTGATGGACTTTGGAATGCATTGTGTTTGGTTCCTGTTTGGATAGTGATCTTCTGAGCATCCGACACAGTCATTCATGTCTGAAAAGAAGAATGGATTCCCTTTACCGGTGCAACTTGAGAGTAGGTATGCATCCTGGCAGTATGGGACTTACCAGTTGGATGTGGAAGAGACAATCCTTTTCAGACACAGGAGTGACTAGCATGGGGAGAAAGGGTTCGGACCCCCCTCCCCCAGACAATGATCTCACAGTCTCTTGCCTGGACAGTAAGGTGGTGGGTCTGGACAGCAGGAGGCCTGTGCCCTGCAGGTGCACTGCTGCAACTCATCTCCATCACCACCCAGGTAATCCAGTGATAGAAAACCTCTGGCCCATGGGGCCATTTTAGCAAGTTACACCTACCGGCCCTGTATCTGATGTCATCTCTGATGTTAGGTGAAGGGCAGGTACCTGTGCTTTGTATACCCCAACCATCATGTGATCATTTGGACTTGCAAAGCACCTCTTTGAAAATGCTGGGCCTCGTTGCTAGGCCATCACCTGGTTGCAATGAAGAGCTCCAAGTTTGTGAACTTCAATGACCATAGATATCAGAACTACATCAATAGCAGCAACTGTGACACATTTCACACTGCCACAGACCCTTCACAGGAAATCTAATATGGCACATATCTGAAAGCTACCTGATGTCTCCTACCTTTCTGGTATGAAATCTTGCCTTCTGAACATGGAGCACAGTCATAGCAGGAGAATTTCTCCCCTTCCTTCTTTTTTCTCCTAGTACCAGAAGGGCAATTTTTGTTGCATTGAGAGAGGGGTGGCACCTGTGAATTTTAATTAACCATTAGGAAATATTTAGCACAGGGGGAATAATGGACCTTTGGAGAACCTGAACTCCATTTTCTGGGCTGCAAGGGATCAAGTGGATGGGAGAAATGGCCTGCTGAATATTAAGAGAAAATTGAAAACAATGAGCTGTCAACAGCCATTAATGGCATCTAATGAGGCAGAAGATGTTTTTGTGGCTCTGAAAATGAAGTTATGCTCATATCAATGTGTTTTTTTAAAAAAATAAAAATCAAAAGGAGGGAGGGAGTTCACCTGAACAGTAATATTATTATTATTTGGAAAAATACATTTCTTATAAAACTCAAAAGGATTAAAGTAGAGTTGAAAAGATGTTTTGACATACTAAGCGATTTAAATAAGCAGCTACCATATACACTGTCAGGTTCCTTCTGTTTTTCCACCTGAAAAAGCACAAATATTGGGGACTGAGAACCCCAGACTAAATTCACTGGGCCGAGAGACAATTGTCACACAAGTTAAGCAGCCTCAAAACCAAGGATATTACTGGGCTCTGCCAGACTTCTGCTACTATATCTTGAGAATTACTAGCCTCCAAACCAGCCATTCTCTGCAGAAGTCTGCCTCGTCTGTCTCCAGGCTCAGCTCCCTTTTCTTTCTCCCCAAAGAAGTTGGTTGGAGGTTAGGCTTAGGTCACACTCTGCTGGCCTAGAAATCTTTAAAGAATGTGCTAGACAGGGACGTGGAAGACCAGGGTTCAAATCCCCACTTGGCCATGAAACTCATTGGGTGACCTTGGACCAATCACTGCTGCTCTCAGTCTACACTACCTTAAAGGGTTGTTGGTTGTTATGATAAAATGGGGAGTAAGCAAAGGAAAGGTGGACTAAAAATGCAATAAAAACAAACAAGCATATAATAATGAACTATGTCCTGGCCTCCTTCACGGCATCAGAGCCCCACAACATTCATAGAGGTTTTCATAACAAGCAAGCGAGAAAAAATACAGGATCCATGTCTCAGGTAGGCTTCCAAGATGCAAGCATCACATTTAGGACACACTGGAGTTGCAATTTCTTGAAATCATGCCCCACCTGGTGAAAACTCCTGTGCCACACCATTTTGTCTTCATTGATGGAAAACTCTTTTCCTGGGGGAGCATCCAAATTCATCCATCCAACCTTCATTCTGATGAAGGAGTTATTTGGGAAAGTGACCAAGTTGGTAATATCAAACCCAGCTTCTAATTCCCTGTTCTCACTAAAAGACACTTCTTCTCCCGCACTGTTGTTAAATGAGACACTCCGAAGAAATGGGTGGAGCTGCATTGAGATGGCAGGAAAAGGACAATTGTTTAAAACTCAAACTTATCTTATGTTCAGCATCACCTTTTAAGTTGCCATCGCCTCTTCCAAGGCAGTAGACAAGATTTCATATAATCATGAAATAATAAAAATAGCAATAATAACAGTAAATGTTGATCTCTCTTTCCTCTGTAGATTCTTCTGTATAGGACTAAGCCACACTGTATATGTATTTCAAAGCTTAAACGGGACTTCCAAAATCATCATGCAAACATCCATGAGGTTCAAGGAAGAGTGTAAAAATGAAAGAACAGGAAAATGGGGGGAGGGTTAGACTGAGGGAGGAACAGGCAAAAAAGATGTTCCTGTTAAGACTCTAGTTGAGATAGAAATTGCCATTAACAATATCACACCTAGCTGTTTTGAAGAGCTGAAGCTTAGGTGAGTGTGTTGTATCCGGTTTTCTCAGAAATGATCAGAAATGATAAATATTACTATAAAAAGATGGTTTGTTGTCCAAAATGAATGTCACTGTGTATTTCTGATGATACCATTGTAAATATGTTTCCAAAAAAATTGGCAAGATTAAAGTGGCAACATTCATAGTAATTGCAACTCAATAGAACACAGCCCAAAAATCTGATGCTGGACACTTTGTACCACTCACTCTGGAATATAGGTATAACAAAGATACAGTGGTGCCTCGCAAGACGAAAATAATTCGTTCCGCAAGTCTCTTCGTCTTGCGAGTTTTTCGTCTTGCGATGCACGGTTTCCCATAGGAATGCATTGAAAATCAATTAATGCGTTCCTAGGGAAACCGCCTTCAGACCAGGTCCGGCGACAGTCTGTCCCCGGACCTCTTCTGAAGGCTGAGGGGGGGGGACAAGGGCTTTTCTTCCCACCCCCAGCATTTTAAAAAACCCCAGGACAGCGGAGGACTTCTCCGCTGTCCGGGCGATCTTAAAATGCTGGCGGGCGGCATTTTAAAATCGCCCCGGGACAGCGGAGGACTTCTCCGCTGTCCGGGGCGATTTAAAAGCCCCTGGGAAGGCAGGCAGGGGGGACAAAGACTTTCGCCCCCCGCCCACCTTCAGAAGGTGTTCCGCCCCCCCCCCCCCGCCCCGCTTCGGAGCAGCGTTCCGAAGCGGGGTGGCTGGAGCAGGTGTTTCCGCCCCCCCCCCGTCCGGCTTCGCAGCAGCGCTCCGGAGCCCGGTGGCTGGGGCCGGTGTTCCCGCCCCCCCGCCCCGCTTCGGAGCTGCGTTCCCGAAGCGGGGTGGCTGGGGCAGGTGTTCCCGCCCCCCCGCCCGGCTTCGCAGCAGCGCTCCGAAGCGGGGTGGCTGGGGCAGGTGTTCCCGCCCCCCCGCCCCTCTTCGGAGCAGCGTTCTGAAGCGAGGCGGCTGGGGCAGGTGTTCCCGCCCCCCCGCCCCGCTTCGGAGCAGCGTTCCGAAGCGGGGTGGCTGGTGCAGGTGTTCCCGACCCCTGCCTGGCTTTGCAGCAGTGTTCCGAAGCGGGGTGGCTGGGGCAGGTGTTCCCGCCCCCCGCCCCGCTTCGGAGCTGCGTTCCCGAAGCGGGGTGGCTGGGGCAGGTGTTCCTGCCCCCCCGCCCGGCTTCGCAGCAGCGCTCCGAAGCGGGGTGGCTGGGGCAGGTGTTCCCGCCCCCCCGCCCCTCTTCGGAGCAGCGTTCCGAAGCGGGGTGGCTGGGGCAGGTGTTCCCGCCCCCCCGCCCCTCTTCGGAGCAGCGTTCCGAAGCGGGGTGGCTGGGGCAGGTGTTCCTGCCCCCCCGCCCGGCTTCGCAGCAGCGCTCCGAAGCGGGGTGGCTGGGGCAGGTGTTCCCGCCCCCCCGCCCCTCTTCGGAGCAGCGTTCCGAAGCGAGGCGGCTGGGGCAGGTGTTCCCGCCCCCCCGCCCCGCTTCGGAGCAGCGTTCCGAAGCGGGGTGGCTGGTGCAGGTGTTCCCGACCCCTGCCTGGCTTTGCAGCAGTGTTCCGAAGCGGGGTGGCTGGGGCAGGTGTTCCCGCCCCCCGCCCCGCTTCGGAGCTGCGTTCCCGAAGCGGGGTGGCTGGGGCAGGTGTTCCTGCCCCCCCGCCCGGCTTCGCAGCAGCGCTCCGGAGCCCGGCGGCTGGGCAGGTGTTCCCGCCCCCCCCCGCCCCGCTTCGGAGCAGCGTTCCGAAGCGGGGTGGCTGGGGCAGGTGTTCCCGCCCCCCGCCCCGCTTCGGAGCTGCGTTCCGAAGCGGGGTGGCCGGGGCAGGTGTTCCCGCCCCCCTGCCTGGCTTTGCAGCAGCGTTCCGAAGCGGGGTGGCTGGTGCAGGTGTTCCCGCCCCCCCCGCCCGGCTTCGCAGCAGCGCTCCGGAGCCCGGCGGCTGGGGCAGGTGTTTCCGCCCCCCCCGCCCCGCTTCGGAGCTGCGTTCCGAAGCAGGGTGGCTGGGGCAGGTGTTCCCGCCCCCCCGCCCGGCTTTGCAGCAGCGCTCCGAAGCGGGGTGGCTAGGGCAGGTGTTCCCTCCCCCCCCCGCCCCGCCCGGCTTCGCAGCAGCGCTCCGAAGCCCGGCGGCTGGGCAGGTGTTCCCGCCCCCCCCCGCCCCGCTTCGGAGCAGCGTTCCGAAGCAGGGTGGCTGGGGCAGGTGTTCCCGCCCCCCGCCCCCGCCCGGCTTCGCAGCAGCGCTCCGGAGCCCGGCGGCTGGGGCAGGTGTTCCCGCCCCCCCGCCCCGCTTCGGAGCTGCGTTCCGAAGCGGGGTGGCTGGGGCAGGTGTTCCCGCCCCCCCGCCCTGCTTCGCAGCAGCGCTCCGGAGCCCGGCGGCTGGGGCAGGTGTTCCCTCCCCCCCGCTCGGCTTCGGAGCACCGGGAGAAGCGATCTCCCCGCAGCCCCTTGCTTCAAAAGAGGTCCGGGGGCCCGGGCCTCTTTTGAAGCAAGGGGCGGTGGGGAGAAGCGATCTCCCCGCAGCCCCTTGCTTCAAAAGAGGTCCGGGGGCAGCGGGAAGTGCTTCCCGCTGTCCCCGGACCTGGGGCTGCGGGGAGAAGATCGCTTCTCCCCGCCACCCCTTGCTTCAAAAGAGAAGACCCGCTGTCCCCGGGGCAAGCTTCGTTTTGCGACGCAAGCCCATAGGGAAATTCGTCTTGCGAGGCAACTCAAAAACGAAAAAACCTTTCGTTTTGCGAGTTTTTCGTCTCGCGAGGCATTCGTCTTGCGGGGTACCACTGTAATCACAAATAATTTGAGATTTTGACGACTAGACCCGTTTCATATGATTTGGCATATACAGCAGAACCAACATTTTCAAAACAACCCCCTCCCCCAAAACCTGAAAAAATCTGGAACTATGCTTTGTGATCTGATACAATTGGACTTAATTTGGAGTTTAAAGTCTTTATTTAACTCACATGCAACTACAAACCCTACCTCCCTATTTTACAGTGTGGTTATTCATCTTTCAATTTTTGTCTGTTATTAAAATTGTTGCCTTTGCTTTATCAACAATATAAAATGAAATAATAATTAAAAGATATACTACAACAACAAAAGAACCATTACCTGCCAAGGCTGCAATTTCTGAAGCTGCGGTCTCCATCTTCTCACAATTCCTCTGTCTTTTGCCCTGGATCTGTACATGGCATCATGTAGAGCATGTGCCACAACATAGACAGCATTGTAGATGCTGTAGCTGTGGCCAGTCATGCTCATCTCAAAGCCAGACGAGGGGAGGCTATCCAGCTTCTCCTGTCCAGTGCAGGGTTCACTGAACTCAGTACTGGATTTTGAAAAGAAACAATAGAATGTCTGCAGCCAGAACTGCTGAAGAAAACCATCTTCACCTGCCATGAAAGGATTGAGGGAGTGAAGAACGGTCTTGAATCCTTGCACCTCCTTTGAGTGCACTGTGAAGCAGATGGAGCCATGAAATGGTTGCATACTCTGGCTCATTTTATAGGCCACTGCTGAGAAATCCAGTTGAGCAGTCATAATCCATACCTTGGCCATAGACGTCATATTTTCCGCTTCCCCTGCCGCTAGCAATATTTGCAAATAAAACATGGACTTGGCTTCTCCATAGACAACGACAGCATTGGCTTTGCTTTCCGCAATAGCATGATAGGCTTGGAGCCACTGGGAATACATGTCATAATACTCTTCAAAATATGTGGCTTTTGGAGTTCTCTCTGAAAAGGCCAAGCAAATGCTTCTCTGAAAAAGCAGTTTTCAGGATTTCCATAAACTTCTCTCCACTCTCACTATCCACCGCGAGCAACCCAACCCACGTCCATCCAAAGTGCAGAAGTAACTCAACAATCCCAGTGTACTGATGGGCTTCATTGGGCACCATCCGGTAGAAGGAAGTGGATTAGCTTTGACCAGCATCCTCTAAGGCAAAGGAGCCATAAGTGAGCTAGAAGGAAACGGACTCTTAAATCCCATTAATGCAGTAGAAACATTGGTTATGTGTGGATTGCAATGATGAAACCATTGTGCTTTGGACCCACTGTCTCAGTAAGCCCATCAGGAAATGGGCAGATGAGGAGGAGTGGTGGAGAGCAGCACCCCAAGAACCTACCAGAAAGAAGGAAGGGGGGAGAGTATGGTGTGGTGGTTTGAGATGGGTCACACCCAAGAAGGAAAAAGGACCTGGGAAATAATAGGTGATGAAGAACCGGAGGAAGGTAGCAGTAAGCAGAGACAGGAGTCAGATGCGTTAGAAACAGTACAGCAGCCAAGTGACATGCTGTCACTGAAGAATTTGCCACAGCCCCCTCCTTCCCAAAGGACCAGATGTGTTCTGTGTGTCTCAGAGCAAAACCCAAAAGAGAATTGTTCTTAGCAGCCACCATAGGCAGCAGGAGGGGTCTGATTTCTAGGAAGCAATATCTAGTTGGGTAGCAGATCAAGAGTGAGAGTGTACTTCCATGTCTTTCTGTGGATTAAAGTAAAAGAATATAAAAGCTCGCTCTGTGTCTCTGATTTCACTCGGTAGATAACCAGTGAGCTGTTGACAGCACCAGTGACAGCCCCAAACTCTCCAGGTCAAATCAATTAAGGTAATGTACGAGCAACTGATGAGCAGCCTCTGTAATTCATCCTGGTTGGAGTCTACCTAAGGCCAGCAGACCAAGCTGTTCGTATACATAGACTAGGTGTGTTCAACTGTATCTGCAAAATGCTCCATTGTTACCCTCTGAAGAACATGCAAAGGTTGGGAAATGGATGAAGGCGGTGCAATTCTCCTCCTCAAGCTTTTATTAAATACAATTTGAAATTGTCAAGAGGGCTATGATGGAATGCAAAACTTTTCTCAACAGGACAGAGGAAAGAAGAATGAGGGGAAGTCACCATGTTTGACTCTTACCTGGGGAATCTTGTAGCCTGTTAAGATGGCTGCCATGTGGAGGGAAACCTCAAAGTCAAGTCCCCCAGTGATGGCCATCAGATTTTTCTGTTTGTCACACTGGTAGTTGGGTACGAATCTGTAGTGTGTAGAGAGCAGCTCCAAAGTGGCCCAGTAGGTCATCCTTTCACTGAAGTAACTATCAAAGATGTGGAATCCTAATGTGACATTAGGTAATAGATTGGAATTCTTGTTGATTTCCTTGACTGCAAACCCCAAGGCCAGAATTTGCTGATAGTATTTTGGTACAACACTGCAATGAGAGTTGGACACCAAAGCGTTTTGCTGTGTTCCATTTTTTGTGAATCTGTTGAAGGAAACTTAGGTTCTCTGCCTTTCTGTGCTAGGGAGCAACAAGGCAGCTTACAGGCAGATTTAATTAAACCAATAAAGAATTAGGTTTAAACACACACACAGTAAAAACTGCATCACACCTTTGACTCAAGTGAAGCTTGAGTTCCACTAAGATGGCGAGATCCTAGTAAGCCAGGTGTCCTTCAGCTGATATTTGTGAAGTAGGTACTTCCTGCCTAAGTGCAGAAGCTTACATTTCTCCCTATTGAAATTCGTTTTGTTAACCCAATTCTCCAATCTGTTAAAGAAACCTTGAATTCCAAGGCAATGGAGCAATTTGTCAGACCTTACAGTCTTGGCGGCGTTTGAGTTCCAACAGATATTGGGAAAGTTGAGGTCTTCTATGACCGCTATATCTCTTCTTTTGGAATGCTTCATAATCTACCCTCGGAAGGCATCATCCAAGTCTTCAGTCTGCCTTGGAGGTCACTGTTATTTCTCTCTCCTAGAATTTTAACCATATACTTTCAATCTGTCTTCCATGCTCCAGGTCATGGATTTATTCACGAGTGTACACATCCTTTACATATACATATACATCCTTCCAACCTGTTTGGTCTACACGTTTAAAACAGATTAACTCTCAAGTCCTACATTTCAGTCATGAGTCTCATCCCGCCAGGTTTCAGTAATGCCTACTAGTCAACTAGGTCATATTTGCCATCCTGTAATAAAAGCTCCCATTCATCTTGCTTGTTTCCCATACTCTGTGCCTTTGTGTAGAAAAAACTGAAACTAGGAGTCATTCCCTCCAGCTGCTTCCTTCTTGTAGTTTGTTGCCCTTTTGCAGGTTTCTGGAGCCCCACCTCAGTTTCCCATCAATTAAGCTATTGCCCCCGGTACCAGGCAACCTTCTGTTGCCTGTAATGTTTTGACAATTACTCTGTGTACTTTTTCTTTGAAGATTCTGTAAAACCCAATGGTAGATCATCTGCTTAGCAAACAGGTCGGGCTGGGGCAACCCCTTTCTGAAATCCTGGAGAGCCACTACTACTCTGTGCAGACAGGCATGTACTAGGTAGACCAATGGTTCCTACTGGCCATTCACCCATTTCCTGTTGACATCAGAATGCTGGGCTCTCTAGATTATGACACCCCTGTGACTGGTCATGGCCATGGCTACCTCTCTGCATTAAACCAGTGTGGTGCAGTGGTTAAGAGCGGTGGATTTGTAATCTGGTAAACTGGGTTCGATTCTCCGCTCCTCCACATACAGCTGCTGAGTGACCTTGGGCTAGTCACACTTCTCTGAAGTCTCTCAGCCTCACTCATCTCACAGAGGGTTTGTTATGGGTTCACTAGAAATTTATTGTCTGGCTTGATCATTTTAGATGTTAAAATTCAGGTGGTGGGGAGGGTTAAGTCTAAGACTGATCCTATGTTCTGTGGAAGGAGGGGATATTTTGCACTCCTCCCTATAAGTAATAAATCCCCATAGCAAAAATAAATAGGGAGTATTTCTAAGCCCACAAAGTAACTTTGGAATTAATATCACATGGGAATTGAAAAATTGAAATACTTACAATGGATTAAGAATCTGATGGATGGATGGCCATTGTATGAAGGTTTCATAGTCAATAGAGGACAGGATGTGAGAAGTAAGTGCACCAATGATAAGGTCACCTGGCTGATCGTACTTGTGTGGGATGTGGAGGTGACTGATGCTCCGATTGACATTTGACAGATTCGCCATTTGAGGCAGCAAGAAGATTAACAGCATCAACACTGCCATACTAGGAACAATACAATTTCCTAGACAGAGATTTCCCTGTTTACAGCTAATCAGCATTGGCATTAGAAACAGCCTCAGTACAGCAGCTTGCCTTAAATGGCACTCTCCGAATGCACCAGCTAAATTCCCAAGTCCTATGATCCAACTCCAGGGGAAAGCTCACTAAATGAGTCAGCAGCACCTTAGCCTTTGCTGGGGATGGCAGAGAGGGTTTTAATTCTTTTTAGACTGGATTCCTGGAAGTCTATGGAGGTCTGATCAGAAGCAGATTATTACCATGTAATTGATAATAACAGGGGAGAGAATATTGATCCCTTTGCCTCAGCTGGTCCATTGGAGGTAACAGAGACAATGATCCACATAGAATAATCCCTCAGCAGCCTCCTTCAAGTGTTTTCAAGGCATTGTAATGAGGGGGGAGCAGGAATAAGCCTGCTGGCCCTTCTCCTCCATTGCATCCCTGCTGCCAGTTTCATCACCTGCGCTCAGGCCGCCCAATTTCTCTTTCTCTTTTGCCTCTTGATTTGGCTTTCCAGATCTCTTCCAACCAGAGGCAGCCTTGTCAATCCCAGCAGCAGGTATAAAACCAGCAGGCCTGGCCTGCGCTCAGGCCACCCAATTTCTCTCTCTCTTTTCCCTCTTGATTTGGATTTTTTTCTTCTCCCCCCCCCACCTATTGTGTGTGTGTGTGTGTGTGTGTGTGTGTGTTTTTTGTTTAGTTCCTTTACCACTCTTTTCTTCTTTCACTCTCTTCCAGATTGTGCAAAGTTTCCTCTTTCCTTCCAGCTCCTTTTGTCTCATGCTTTTACACTTGTCAGTCCAAAAGGAGGAGGAGGATTTCTATATGGTAAATGCTTCAAAGTAGGGACTTCATCTGTGGTATGTGGCAAATGGGTCCTGCAACCAAATGTTGCAGTGCGTTCTGCTGCTTCTGTTTAGAGTTCCAGCCAGCTCTTCCCTCCAAGTGCATTAATCACAAACACACACACACACACACACACACAGCGGGTCGCCCCATTCCATAATGATAATTTTATTCTTTATGCCCCACGCAACGGACTGGGTTGCCCCAGGCACGCTGGGCGGCATCCAACATGTATAGAAACATAATAAAACACTAGACGTTTTAAACAAAACCCTTCACTGTACAGGCTTGCCTTCAGATGGCTCGGGAGTCGGAGAACTCCATACCCCCCAACATTTCTCCAATGAACAAAGGGACACCCTAAGAAAAAAAGATGAACAGTAATCCTTCAAGTGGGTTGATTGGTTCGGCTAGACGTTAGTTAATGGGTTAATTGGTGAGCAATGAGGTGAAGGGGAGGGACAGATGCCTTGTCAATCAAAGAATGCCTGGTTAACCAACCAGAGGCAGCCTTGTCAATCCCAGCAGCCTTTGCAACCAATCAGAGGCAGCTTTGTCAATCCCAGCAGCAGGTATAAAACCAGCAGGCCATTGGCCTGCGCTCAGGCCACCCAATTTCTCTCTCTCTTTTCCCTCTTGATTTGGATTTTTTTCTTCTCCCCCCCACCTATTTTGTGTGTGTGTGTGTTTTTTTTTTTTTTTGTTTAGTTCCTTTACCACTCTTTTCTTCTTTCACTCTCTTCCAGATTGTGCAAAGTTTCCTCTTTCCTTCCAGCTCCTTTTGTCTCATGCTTTTACACTTGTCAGTCCAAAAGGAGGAGGAGGATTTCTATATGGTAAATGCTTCAAAGTAGGGACTTCATCTGTGGTATGTGGCAAATGGGACCTGCAACCAAATGTTGCAGTGCGTTCTGCTGCTTCTGTTTAGAGTTCCAGCCAGCTCTTCCCTCCAAGTGCATTAATCACAAACACACACACACACACACACACAGCGGGTCGCCCCATTCCATAATGATAATTTTATTCTTTATGCCCCACGCAACGGACTGGGTTGCCCCAGGCACGCTGGGCGGCATCCAACATGTATAGAAACATAATAAAACACTAGACGTTTTAAACAAAACCCTTCACTGTACAGGCTTGCCTTCAGATGGCTCGGGAGTCGGAGAACTCCATACCCCCCAACATTTCTCCAATGAACAAAGGGACACCCTAAGAAAAAAAGATGAACAGTAATCCTTCAAGTGGGTTGATTGGTTCGGCTAGACGTTAGTTAATGGGTTAATTGGTGAGCAATGAGGTGAAGGGGAGGGACAGATGCCTTGTCAATCAAAGAATGCCTGGTTAACCAACCAGAGGCAGCCTTGTCAATCCCAGCAGCCTTTGCAACCAATCAGAGGCAGCTTTGTCAATCCCAGCAGCAGGTATAAAACCAGCAGGCCATTGGCCTGCGCTCAGGCCACCCAATTTCTCTCTCTCTTTTCCCTCTTGATTTGGATTTTTTTCTTCTCCCCCCCACCTATTGTGTGTGTGTGTGTGTGTGTGTGTGTGTTTTTTGTTTAGTTCCTTTACCACTCTTTTCTTCTTTCACTCTCTTCCAGATTGTGCAAAGTTTCCTCTTTCCTTCCAGCTCCTTTTGTCTCATGCTTTTACACTTGTCAGTCCAAAAGGAGGAGGAGGATTTCTATATGGTAAATGCTTCAAAGTAGGGACTTCATCTGTGGTATGTGGCAAATGGGACCTGCAACCAAATGTTGCAGTGCGTTCTGCTGCTTCTGTTTAGAGTTCCAGCCAGCTCTTCCCTCCAAGTGCATTAATCACAAACACACACACACACACAGCGGGTCGCCCCATTCCATAATGATAATTTTATTCTTTATGCCCCACGCAACGGACTGGGTTGCCCCAGGCACGCTGGGCGGCATCCAACATGTATAGAAACATAATAAAACACTAGACGTTTTAAACAAAACCCTTCACTGTACAGGCTTGCCTTCAGATGGCTCGGGAGTCGGAGAACTCCATACCCCCCAACATTTCTCCAATGAACAAAGGGACACCCTAAGAAAAAAAGATGAACAGTAATCCTTCAAGTGGGTTGATTGGTTCGGCTAGACGTTAGTTAATGGGTTAATTGGTGAGCAATGAGGTGAAGGGGAGGGACAGATGCCTTGTCAATCAAAGAATGCCTGGTTAACCAACCAGAGGCAGCCTTGTCAATCCCAGCAGCCTTTGCAACCAATCAGAGGCAGCTTTGTCAATCCCAGCAGCAGGTATAAAACCAGCAGGCCTGGCCTGCGCTCAGGCCACCCAATTTCTCTCTCTCTTTTCCCTCTTGATTTGGATTTTTTTCTTCTCCCCCCCACCTATTGTGTGTGTGTGTGTGTTTTTTTTTTTTTGTTTAGTTCCTTTACCACTCTTTTCTTCTTTCACTCTCTTCCAGATTGTGCAAAGTTTCCTCTTTCCTTCCAGCTCCTTTTGTCTCATGCTTTTACACTTGTCAGTCCAAAAGGAGGAGGAGGATTTCTATATGGTAAATGCTTCAAAGTAGGGACTTCATCTGTGGTATGTGGCAAATGGGACCTGCAACCAAATGTTGCAGTGCGTTCTGCTGCTTCTGTTTAGAGTTCCAGCCAGCTCTTCCCTCCAAGTGCATTAATCACAAACACACACACACACACACACACAGCGGGTCGCCCCATTCCATAATGATAATTTTATTCTTTATGCCCCACGCAACGGACTGGGTTGCCCCAGGCACGCTGGGCGGCATCCAACATGTATAGAAACATAATAAAACACTAGACGTTTTAAACAAAACCCTTCACTGTACAGGCTTGCCTTCAGATGGCTCGGGAGTCGGAGAACTCCATACCCCCCAACATTTCTCCAATGAACAAAGGGACACCCTAAGAAAAAAAGATGAACAGTAATCCTTCAAGTGGGTTGATTGGTTCGGCTAGACGTTAGTTAATGGGTTAATTGGTGAGCAATGAGGTGAAGGGGAGGGACAGATGCCTTCTCAATCAAAGAATGCCTGGTTAACCAACCAGAGGCAGCCTTGTCAATCCCAGCAGCCTTTGCAACCAATCAGAGGCAGCTTTGTCAATCCCAGCAGCAGGTATAAAAACAGCAGGCCTGGCCTGCGCTCAGGCCACTGGCCTGCGCTCAGGCCACTGGCCTGCGCTCAGGCCACTGGCCTGCGCTCAGGCCACTGGCCTGCGCTCAGGCCACTGGCCTGCGCTCAGGCCACTGGCCTGCGCTCAGGCCACTGGCCTGCGCTCAGGCCACTGGCCTGCGCTCAGGCCACCCAATTTCTCTCTCTCTTTTCCCTCTTGATTTGGATTTTTTTCTTCTCCCCCCCCCACCTATTGTGTGTGTGTGTGTGTGTGTGTGTTTTTTGTTTAGTTCCTTTACCACTCTTTTCTTCTTTCACTCTCTTCCAGATTGTGCAAAGTTTCCTCTTTCCTTCCAGCTCCTTTTGTCTCATGCTTTTACACTTCTCAGTCCAAAAGGAGGAGGAGGATTTCTATATGGTAAATGCTTCAAAGTAGGGACTTCATCTGTGGTATGTGGCAAATGGGACCTGCAACCAAATGTTGCAGTGCGTTCTGCTGCTTCTGTTTAGAGTTCCAGCCAGCTCTTCCCTCCAAGTGCATTAATCACAAACACACACACACACACACACAGCGGGTCGCCCCATTCCATAATGATAATTTTATTCTTTATGCCCCACGCAACGGACTGGGTTGCCCCAGGCACGCTGGGCGGCATCCAACATGTATAGAAACATAATAAAACACTAGACGTTTTAAACAAAACCCTTCACTGTACAGGCTTGCCTTCAGATGGCTCGGGAGTCGGAGAACTCCATACCCCCCAACATTTCTCCAATGAACAAAGGGACACCCTAAGAAAAAAAGATGAACAGTAATCCTTCAAGTGGGTTGATTGGTTCGGCTAGACGTTAGTTAATGGGTTAATTGGTGAGCAATGAGGTGAAGGGGAGGGACAGATGCCTTGTCAATCAAAGAATGCCTGGTTAACCAACCAGAGGCAGCCTTGTCAATCCCAGCAGCCTTTGCAACCAATCAGAGGCAGCTTTGTCAATCCCAGCAGCAGGTATAAAACCAGCAGGCCTGGCCTGCGCTCAGGCCATTGGCCTGCGCTCAGGCCATTGGCCTGCGCTCAGGCCATTGGCCTGCGCTCAGGCCATTGGCCTGCGCTCAGGCCATTGGCCTGCGCTCAGGCCATTGGCCTGCGCTCAGGCCATTGGCCTGCGCTCAGGCCATTGGCCTGCGCTCAGGCCATTGGCCTGCGCTCAGGCCATTGGCCTGCGCTCAGGCCATTGGCCTGCGCTCAGGCCATTGGCCTGCGCTCAGGCCATTGGCCTGCGCTCAGGCCATTGGCCTGCGCTCAGGCCATTGGCCTGCGCTCAGGCCATTGGCCTGCGCTCAGGCCATTGGCCTGCGCTCAGGCCATTGGCCTGCGCTCAGGCCACCCAATTTCTCTCTCTCTTTTCCCTCTTGATTTGGATTTTTTTCTTCTCCCCCCCCCCACCTATTGTGTGTGTGTGTGTGTGTGTGTGTGTGTTTTTTGTTTAGTTCCTTTACCACTCTTTTCTTCTTTCACTCTCTTCCAGATTGTGCAAAGTTTCCTCTTTCCTTCCAGCTCCTTTTGTCTCATGCTTTTACACTTGTCAGTCCAAAAGGAGGAGGAGGATTTCTATATGGTAAATGCTTCAAAGTAGGGACTTCATCTGTGGTATGTGGCAAATGGGACCTGCAACCAAATGTTGCAGTGCGTTCTGCTGCTTCTGTTTAGAGTTCCAGCCAGCTCTTCCCTCCAAGTGCATTAATCACAAACACACACACACACACACACACAGCGGGTCGCCCCATTCCATAATGATAATTTTATTCTTTATGCCCCACGCAACGGACTGGGTTGCCCCAGGCACGCTGGGCGGCATCCAACATGTATAGAAACATAATAAAACACTAGACGTTTTAAACAAAACCCTTCACTGTACAGGCTTGCCTTCAGATGGCTCGGGAGTCGGAGAACTCCATACCCCCCAACATTTCTCCAATGAACAAAGGGACACCCTAAGAAAAAAAGATGAACAGTAATCCTTCAAGTGGGTTGATTGGTTCGGCTAGACGTTAGTTAATGGGTTAATTGGTGAGCAATGAGGTGAAGGGGAGGGACAGATGCCTTCTCAATCAAAGAATGCCTGGTTAACCAACCAGAGGCAGCCTTGTCAATCCCAGCAGCCTTTGCAACCAATCAGAGGCAGCTTTGTCAATCCCAGCAGCAGGTATAAAAACAGCAGGCCTGGCCTGCGCTCAGGCCACTGGCCTGCGCTCAGGCCACTGGCCTGCGCTCAGGCCACTGGCCTGCGCTCAGGCCACTGGCCTGCGCTCAGGCCACTGGCCTGCGCTCAGGCCACCCAATTTCTCTCTCTCTTTTCCCTCTTGATTTGGATTTTTTTCTTCTCCCCCCCCCACCTATTGTGTGTGTGTGTGTGTGTGTGTGTTTTTTGTTTAGTTCCTTTACCACTCTTTTCTTCTTTCACTCTCTTCCAGATTGTGCAAAGTTTCCTCTTTCCTTCCAGCTCCTTTTGTCTCATGCTTTTACACTTCTCAGTCCAAAAGGAGGAGGAGGATTTCTATATGGTAAATGCTTCAAAGTAGGGACTTCATCTGTGGTATGTGGCAAATGGGACCTGCAACCAAATGTTGCAGTGCGTTCTGCTGCTTCTGTTTAGAGTTCCAGCCAGCTCTTCCCTCCAAGTGCATTAATCACAAACACACACACACACACACACACAGCGGGTCGCCCCATTCCATAATGATAATTTTATTCTTTATGCCCCACGCAACGGACTGGGTTGCCCCAGGCACGCTGGGCGGCATCCAACATGTATAGAAACATAATAAAACACTAGACGTTTTAAACAAAACCCTTCACTGTACAGGCTTGCCTTCAGATGGCTCGGGAGTCGGAGAACTCCATACCCCCCAACATTTCTCCAATGAACAAAGGGACACCCTAAGAAAAAAAGATGAACAGTAATCCTTCAAGTGGGTTGATTGGTTCGGCTAGACGTTAGTTAATGGGTTAATTGGTGAGCAATGAGGTGAAGGGGAGGGACAGATGCCTTGTCAATCAAAGAATGCCTGGTTAACCAACCAGAGGCAGCCTTGTCAATCCCAGCAGCCTTTGCAACCAATCAGAGGCAGCTTTGTCAATCCCAGCAGCAGGTATAAAACCAGCAGGCCTGGCCTGCGCTCAGGCCATTGGCCTGCGCTCAGGCCATTGGCCTGCGCTCAGGCCATTGGCCTGCGCTCAGGCCATTGGCCTGCGCTCAGGCCATTGGCCTGCGCTCAGGCCATTGGCCTGCGCTCAGGCCATTGGCCTGCGCTCAGGCCATTGGCCTGCGCTCAGGCCATTGGCCTGCGCTCAGGCCATTGGCCTGCGCTCAGGCCATTGGCCTGCGCTCAGGCCATTGGCCTGCGCTCAGGCCATTGGCCTGCGCTCAGGCCATTGGCCTGCGCTCAGGCCACCCAATTTCTCTCTCTCTTTTCCCTCTTGATTTGGATTTTTTTCTTCTCCCCCCCCCACCTATTGTGTGTGTGTGTGTGTGTGTGTGTTTTTTGTTTAGTTCCTTTACCACTCTTTTCTTCTTTCACTCTCTTCCAGATTGTGCAAAGTTTCCTCTTTCCTTCCAGCTCCTTTTGTCTCATGCTTTTACACTTCTCAGTCCAAAAGGAGGAGGAGGATTTCTATATGGTAAATGCTTCAAAGTAGGGACTTCATCTGTGGTATGTGGCAAATGGGACCTGCAACCAAATGTTGCAGTGCGTTCTGCTGCTTCTGTTTAGAGTTCCAGCCAGCTCTTCCCTCCAAGTGCATTAATCACAAACACACACACACACACACACACAGCGGGTCGCCCCATTCCATAATGATAATTTTATTCTTTATGCCCCACGCAACGGACTGGGTTGCCCCAGGCACGCTGGGCGGCATCCAACATGTATAGAAACATAATAAAACACTAGACGTTTTAAACAAAACCCTTCACTGTACAGGCTTGCCTTCAGATGGCTCGGGAGTCGGAGAACTCCATACCCCCCAACATTTCTCCAATGAACAAAGGGACACCCTAAGAAAAAAAGATGAACAGTAATCCTTCAAGTGGGTTGATTGGTTCGGCTAGACGTTAGTTAATGGGTTAATTGGTGAGCAATGAGGTGAAGGGGAGGGACAGATGCCTTCTCAATCAAAGAATGCCTGGTTAACCAACCAGAGGCAGCCTTGTCAATCCCAGCAGCCTTTGCAACCAATCAGAGGCAGCTTTGTCAATCCCAGCAGCAGGTATAAAACCAGCAGGCCTGGCCTGCGCTCAGGCCATTGGCCTGCGCTCAGGCCATTGGCCTGCGCTCAGGCCATTGGCCTGCGCTCAGGCCATTGGCCTGCGCTCAGGCCATTGGCCTGCGCTCAGGCCATTGGCCTGCGCTCAGGCCATTGGCCTGCGCTCAGGCCATTGGCCTGCGCTCAGGCCATTGGCCTGCGCTCAGGCCATTGGCCTGCGCTCAGGCCATTGGCCTGCGCTCAGGCCATTGGCCTGCGCTCAGGCCATTGGCCTGCGCTCAGGCCATTGGCCTGCGCTCAGGCCATTGGCCTGCGCTCAGGCCATTGGCCTGCGCTCAGGCCATTGGCCTGCGCTCAGGCCATTGGCCTGCGCTCAGGCCATTGGCCTGCGCTCAGGCCACCCAATTTCTCTCTCTCTTTTCCCTCTTGATTTGGATTTTTTTCTTCTCCCCCCCCCACCTATTGTGTGTGTGTGTGTGTGTGTGTGTGTTTTTTGTTTAGTTCCTTTACCACTCTTTTCTTCTTTCACTCTCTTCCAGATTGTGCAAAGTTTCCTCTTTCCTTCCAGCTCCTTTTGTCTCATGCTTTTACACTTCTCAGTCCAAAAGGAGGAGGAGGATTTCTATATGGTAAATGCTTCAAAGTAGGGACTTCATCTGTGGTATGTGGCAAATGGGACCTGCAACCAAATGTTGCAGTGCGTTCTGCTGCTTCTGTTTAGAGTTCCAGCCAGCTCTTCCCTCCAAGTGCATTAATCACAAACACACACACACACACACACACAGCGGGTCGCCCCATTCCATAATGATAATTTTATTCTTTATGCCCCACGCAACGGACTGGGTTGCCCCAGGCACGCTGGGCGGCATCCAACATGTATAGAAACATAATAAAACACTAGACGTTTTAAACAAAACCCTTCACTGTACAGGCTTGCCTTCAGATGGCTCGGGAGTCGGAGAACTCCATACCCCCCAACATTTCTCCAATGAACAAAGGGACACCCTAAGAAAAAAAGATGAACAGTAATCCTTCAAGTGGGTTGATTGGTTCGGCTAGACGTTAGTTAATGGGTTAATTGGTGAGCAATGAGGTGAAGGGGAGGGACAGATGCCTTGTCAATCAAAGAATGCCTGGTTAACCAACCAGAGGCAGCCTTGTCAATCCCAGCAGCCTTTGCAACCAATCAGAGGCAGCTTTGTCAATCCCAGCAGCAGGTATAAAACCAGCAGGCCTGGCCTGCGCTCAGGCCATTGGCCTGCGCTCAGGCCATTGGCCTGCGCTCAGGCCATTGGCCTGCGCTCAGGCCATTGGCCTGCGCTCAGGCCATTGGCCTGCGCTCAGGCCATTGGCCTGCGCTCAGGCCATTGGCCTGCGCTCAGGCCATTGGCCTGCGCTCAGGCCATTGGCCTGCGCTCAGGCCATTGGCCTGCGCTCAGGCCATTGGCCTGCGCTCAGGCCATTGGCCTGCGCTCAGGCCATTGGCCTGCGCTCAGGCCATTGGCCTGCGCTCAGGCCATTGGCCTGCGCTCAGGCCATTGGCCTGCGCTCAGGCCATTGGCCTGCGCTCAGGCCACCCAATTTCTCTCTCTCTTTTCCCTCTTGATTTGGATTTTTTTCTTCTCCCCCCCCCCCCACCTATTGTGTGTGTGTGTGTGTGTTTTTTGTTTAGTTCCTTTACCACTCTTTTCTTCTTTCACTCTCTTCCAGATTGTGCAAAGTTTCCTCTTTCCTTCCAGCTCCTTTTGTCTCATGCTTTTACACTTGTCAGTCCAAAAGGAGGAGGAGGATTTCTATATGGTAAATGCTTCAAAGTAGGGACTTCATCTGTGGTATGTGGCAAATGGGACCTGCAACCAAATGTTGCAGTGCGTTCTGCTGCTTCTGTTTAGAGTTCCAGCCAGCTCTTCCCTCCAAGTGCATTAATCACAAACACACACACACACACACACACACAGCGGGTCGCCCCATTCCATAATGATAATTTTATTCTTTATGCCCCACGCAACGGACTGGGTTGCCCCAGGCACGCTGGGCGGCATCCAACATGTATAGAAACATAATAAAACACTAGACGTTTTAAACAAAACCCTTCACTGTACAGGCTTGCCTTCAGATGGCTCGGGAGTCGGAGAACTCCATACCCCCCAACATTTCTCCAATGAACAAAGGGACACCCTAAGAAAAAAAGATGAACAGTAATCCTTCAAGTGGGTTGATTGGTTCGGCTAGACGTTAGTTAATGGGTTAATTGGTGAGCAATGAGGTGAAGGGGAGGGACAGATGCCTTGTCAATCAAAGAATGCCTGGTTAACCAACCAGAGGCAGCCTTGTCAATCCCAGCAGCCTTTGCAACCAATCAGAGGCAGCTTTGTCAATCCCAGCAGCAGGTATAAAACCAGCAGGCCATTGGCCTGCGCTCAGGCCATTGGCCTGCGCTCAGGCCACCCAATTTCTCTCTCTCTTTTCCCTCTTGATTTGGATTTTTTTCTTCTCCCCCCCCCACCTATTGTGTGTGTGTGTGTGTGTGTGTGTTTTTTGTTTAGTTCCTTTACCACTCTTTTCTTCTTTCACTCTCTTCCAGATTGTGCAAAGTTTCCTCTTTCCTTCCAGCTCCTTTTGTCTCATGCTTTTACACTTGTCAGTCCAAAAGGAGGAGGAGGATTTCTATATGGTAAATGCTTCAAAGTAGGGACTTCATCTGTGGTATGTGGCAAATGGGACCTGCAACCAAATGTTGCAGTGCGTTCTGCTGCTTCTGTTTAGAGTTCCAGCCAGCTCTTCCCTCCAAGTGCATTAATCACAAACACACACACACACACACACACAGCGGGTCGCCCCATTCCATAATGATAATTTTATTCTTTATGCCCCACGCAACGGACTGGGTTGCCCCAGGCACGCTGGGCGGCATCCAACATGTATAGAAACATAATAAAACACTAGACGTTTTAAACAAAACCCTTCACTGTACAGGCTTGCCTTCAGATGGCTCGGGAGTCGGAGAACTCCATACCCCCCAACATTTCTCCAATGAACAAAGGGACACCCTAAGAAAAAAAGATGAACAGTAATCCTTCAAGTGGGTTGATTGGTTCGGCTAGACGTTAGTTAATGGGTTAATTGGTGAGCAATGAGGTGAAGGGGAGGGACAGATGCCTTGTCAATCAAAGAATGCCTGGTTAACCAACCAGAGGCAGCCTTGTCAATCCCAGCAGCCTTTGCAACCAATCAGAGGCAGCTTTGTCAATCCCAGCAGCAGGTATAAAACCAGCAGGCCATTGGCCTGCGCTCAGGCCATTGGCCTGCGCTCAGGCCACCCAATTTCTCTCTCTCTTTTCCCTCTTGATTTGGATTTTTTTCTTCTCCCCCCCCCACCTATTGTGTGTGTGTGTGTGTGTGTGTGTTTTTTGTTTAGTTCCTTTACCACTCTTTTCTTCTTTCACTCTCTTCCAGATTGTGCAAAGTTTCCTCTTTCCTTCCAGCTCCTTTTGTCTCATGCTTTTACACTTGTCAGTCCAAAAGGAGGAGGAGGATTTCTATATGGTAAATGCTTCAAAGTAGGGACTTCATCTGTGGTATGTGGCAAATGGGACCTGCAACCAAATGTTGCAGTGCGTTCTGCTGCTTCTGTTTAGAGTTCCAGCCAGCTCTTCCCTCCAAGTGCATTAATCACAAACACACACACACACACACACACAGCGGGTCGCCCCATTCCATAATGATAATTTTATTCTTTATGCCCCACGCAACGGACTGGGTTGCCCCAGGCACGCTGGGCGGCATCCAACATGTATAGAAACATAATAAAACACTAGACGTTTTAAACAAAACCCTTCACTGTACAGGCTTGCCTTCAGATGGCTCGGGAGTCGGAGAACTCCATACCCCCCAACATTTCTCCAATGAACAAAGGGACACCCTAAGAAAAAAAGATGAACAGTAATCCTTCAAGTGGGTTGATTGGTTCGGCTAGACGTTAGTTAATGGGTTAATTGGTGAGCAATGAGGTGAAGGGGAGGGACAGATGCCTTGTCAATCAAAGAATGCCTGGTTAACCAACCAGAGGCAGCCTTGTCAATCCCAGCAGCCTTTGCAACCAATCAGAGGCAGCTTTGTCAATCCCAGCAGCAGGTATAAAACCAGCAGGCCTGGCCTGCGCTCAGGCCATTGGCCTGCGCTCAGGCCATTGGCCTGCGCTCAGGCCATTGGCCTGCGCTCAGGCCATTGGCCTGCGCTCAGGCCATTGGCCTGCGCTCAGGCCATTGGCCTGCGCTCAGGCCATTGGCCTGCGCTCAGGCCATTGGCCTGCGCTCAGGCCATTGGCCTGCGCTCAGGCCATTGGCCTGCGCTCAGGCCATTGGCCTGCGCTCAGGCCATTGGCCTGCGCTCAGGCCATTGGCCTGCGCTCAGGCCATTGGCCTGCGCTCAGGCCACCCAATTTCTCTCTCTCTTTTCCCTCTTGATTTGGATTTTTTTCTTCTCCCCCCCCCCACCTATTGTGTGTGTGTGTGTGTGTGTGTGTGTTTTGTTTAGTTCCTTTACCACTCTTTTCTTCTTTCACTCTCTTCCAGATTGTGCAAAGTTTCCTCTTTCCTTCCAGCTCCTTTTGTCTCATGCTTTTACACTTGTCAGTCCAAAAGGAGGAGGAGGATTTCTATATGGTAAATGCTTCAAAGTAGGGACTTCATCTGTGGTATGTGGCAAATGGGACCTGCAACCAAATGTTGCAGTGCGTTCTGCTGCTTCTGTTTAGAGTTCCAGCCAGCTCTTCCCTCCAAGTGCATTAATCACAAACACACACACACACACACACACAGCGGGTCGCCCCATTCCATAATGATAATTTTATTCTTTATGCCCCACGCAACGGACTGGGTTGCCCCAGGCACGCTGGGCGGCATCCAACATGTATAGAAACATAATAAAACACTAGACGTTTTAAACAAAACCCTTCACTGTACAGGCTTGCCTTCAGATGGCTCGGGAGTCGGAGAACTCCATACCCCCCAACATTTCTCCAATGAACAAAGGGACACCCTAAGAAAAAAAGATGAACAGTAATCCTTCAAGTGGGTTGATTGGTTCGGCTAGACGTTAGTTAATGGGTTAATTGGTGAGCAATGAGGTGAAGGGGAGGGACAGATGCCTTGTCAATCAAAGAATGCCTGGTTAACCAACCAGAGGCAGCCTTGTCAATCCCAGCAGCCTTTGCAACCAATCAGAGGCAGCTTTGTCAATCCCAGCAGCAGGTATAGAACCAGCAGGCCTGGCCTGCGCTCAGGCCATTGGCCTGCGCTCAGGCCATTGGCCTGCGCTCAGGCCATTGGCCTGCGCTCAGGCCATTGGCCTGCGCTCAGGCCATTGGCCTGCGCTCAGGCCATTGGCCTGCGCTCAGGCCACCCAATTTCTCTCTCTCTTTTCCCTCTTGATTTGGATTTTTTTCTTCTCCCCCCCCCCACCTATTGTGTGTGTGTGTGTGTGTGTGTGTTTTTTGTTTAGTTCCTTTACCACTCTTTTCTTCTTTCACTCTCTTCCAGATTGTGCAAAGTTTCCTCTTTCCTTCCAGCTCCTTTTGTCTCATGCTTTTACACTTGTCAGTCCAAAAGGAGGAGGAGGATTTCTATATGGTAAATGCTTCAAAGTAGGGACTTCATCTGTGGTATGTGGCAAATGGGACCTGCAACCAAATGTTGCAGTGCGTTCTGCTGCTTCTGTTTAGAGTTCCAGCCAGCTCTTCCCTCCAAGTGCATTAATCACAAACACACACACACACACACACACAGCGGGTCGCCCCATTCCATAATGATAATTTTATTCTTTATGCCCCACGCAAACGGACTGGGTTGCCCCAGGCACGCTGGGCGGCATCCAACATGTATAGAAACATAATAAAACACTAGACGTTTTAAACAAAACCCTTCACTGTACAGGCTTGCCTTCAGATGGCTCGGGAGTCGGAGAACTCCATACCCCCCAACATTTCTCCAATGAACAAAGGGACACCCTAAGAAAAAAAGATGAACAGTAATCCTTCAAGTGGGTTGATTGGTTCGGCTAGACGTTAGTTAATGGGTTAATTGGTGAGCAATGAGGTGAAGGGGAGGGACAGATGCCTTGTCAATCAAAGAATGCCTGGTTAACCAACCAGAGGCAGCCTTGTCAATCCCAGCAGCCTTTGCAACCAATCAGAGGCAGCTTTGTCAATCCCAGCAGCAGGTATAAAACCAGCAGGCCTGGCCTGCGCTCAGGCCATTGGCCTGCGCTCAGGCCATTGGCCTGCGCTCAGGCCATTGGCCTGCGCTCAGGCCATTGGCCTGCGCTCAGGCCATTGGCCTGCGCTCAGGCCATTGGCCTGCGCTCAGGCCATTGGCCTGCGCTCAGGCCATTGGCCTGCGCTCAGGCCATTGGCCTGCGCTCAGGCCATTGGCCTGCGCTCAGGCCATTGGCCTGCGCTCAGGCCATTGGCCTGCGCTCAGGCCATTGGCCTGCGCTCAGGCCATTGGCCTGCGCTCAGGCCATTGGCCTGCGCTCAGGCCACCCAATTTCTCTCTCTCTTTTCCCTCTTGATTTGGATTTTTTTCTTCTCCCCCCCCCCACCTATTGTGTGTGTGTGTGTGTGTGTGTGTTTTTTGTTTAGTTCCTTTACCACTCTTTTCTTCTTTCACTCTCTTCCAGATTGTGCAAAGTTTCCTCTTTCCTTCCAGCTCCTTTTGTCTCATGCTTTTACACTTGTCAGTCCAAAAGGAGGAGGAGGATTTCTATATGGTAAATGCTTCAAAGTAGGGACTTCATCTGTGGTATGTGGCAAATGGGACCTGCAACCAAATGTTGCAGTGCGTTCTGCTGCTTCTGTTTAGAGTTCCAGCCAGCTCTTCCCTCCAAGTGCATTAATCACAAACACACACACACACACACACACAGCGGGTCGCCCCATTCCATAATGATAATTTTATTCTTTATGCCCCACGCAAACGGACTGGGTTGCCCCAGGCACGCTGGGCGGCATCCAACATGTATAGAAACATAATAAAACACTAGACGTTTTAAACAAAACCCTTCACTGTACAGGCTTGCCTTCAGATGGCTCGGGAGTCGGAGAACTCCATACCCCCCAACATTTCTCCAATGAACAAAGGGACACCCTAAGAAAAAAAGATGAACAGTAATCCTTCAAGTGGGTTGATTGGTTCGGCTAGACGTTAGTTAATGGGTTAATTGGTGAGCAATGAGGTGAAGGGGAGGGACAGATGCCTTGTCAATCAAAGAATGCCTGGTTAACCAACCAGAGGCAGCCTTGTCAATCCCAGCAGCCTTTGCAACCAATCAGAGGCAGCTTTGTCAATCCCAGCAGCAGGTATAAAACCAGCAGGCCTGGCCTGCGCTCAGGCCATTGGCCTGCGCTCAGGCCATTGGCCTGCGCTCAGGCCATTGGCCTGCGCTCAGGCCATTGGCCTGCGCTCAGGCCATTGGCCTGCGCTCAGGCCATTGGCCTGCGCTCAGGCCATTGGCCTGCGCTCAGGCCATTGGCCTGCGCTCAGGCCATTGGCCTGCGCTCAGGCCATTGGCCTGCGCTCAGGCCATTGGCCTGCGCTCAGGCCATTGGCCTGCGCTCAGGCCATTGGCCTGCGCTCAGGCCACCCAATTTCTCTCTCTCTTTTCCCTCTTGATTTGGATTTTTTTCTTCTCCCCCCCCCACCTATTGTGTGTGTGTGTGTGTGTGTGTGTTTTTTGTTTAGTTCCTTTACCACTCTTTTCTTCTTTCACTCTCTTCCAGATTGTGCAAAGTTTCCTCTTTCCTTCCAGCTCCTTTTGTCTCATGCTTTTACACTTGTCAGTCCAAAAGGAGGAGGAGGATTTCTATATGGTAAATGCTTCAAAGTAGGGACTTCATCTGTGGTATGTGGCAAATGGGACCTGCAACCAAATGTTGCAGTGCGTTCTGCTGCTTCTGTTTAGAGTTCCAGCCAGCTCTTCCCTCCAAGTGCATTAATCACAAACACACACACACACACACACACAGCGGGTCGCCCCATTCCATAATGATAATTTTATTCTTTATGCCCCACGCAAACGGACTGGGTTGCCCCAGGCACGCTGGGCGGCATCCAACATGTATAGAAACATAATAAAACACTAGACGTTTTAAACAAAACCCTTCACTGTACAGGCTTGCCTTCAGATGGCTCGGGAGTCGGAGAACTCCATACCCCCCAACATTTCTCCAATGAACAAAGGGACACCCTAAGAAAAAAAGATGAACAGTAATCCTTCAAGTGGGTTGATTGGTTCGGCTAGACGTTAGTTAATGGGTTAATTGGTGAGCAATGAGGTGAAGGGGAGGGACAGATGCCTTGTCAATCAAAGAATGCCTGGTTAACCAACCAGAGGCAGCCTTGTCAATCCCAGCAGCCTTTGCAACCAATCAGAGGCAGCTTTGTCAATCCCAGCAGCAGGTATAAAACCAGCAGGCCTGGCCTGCGCTCAGGCCATTGGCCTGCGCTCAGGCCATTGGCCTGCGCTCAGGCCATTGGCCTGCGCTCAGGCCATTGGCCTGCGCTCAGGCCATTGGCCTGCGCTCAGGCCATTGGCCTGCGCTCAGGCCATTGGCCTGCGCTCAGGCCATTGGCCTGCGCTCAGGCCATTGGCCTGCGCTCAGGCCATTGGCCTGCGCTCAGGCCATTGGCCTGCGCTCAGGCCATTGGCCTGCGCTCAGGCCATTGGCCTGCGCTCAGGCCATTGGCCTGCGCTCAGGCCATTGGCCTGCGCTCAGGCCATTGGCCTGCGCTCAGGCCACCCAATTTCTCTCTCTCTTTTCCCTCTTGATTTGGATTTTTTTCTTCTCCCCCCCCCCACCTATTGTGTGTGTGTGTGTGTGTTTTTTGTTTAGTTCCTTTACCACTCTTTTCTTCTTTCACTCTCTTCCAGATTGTGCAAAGTTTCCTCTTTCCTTCCAGCTCCTTTTGTCTCATGCTTTTACACTTGTCAGTCCAAAAGGAGGAGGAGGATTTCTATATGGTAAATGCTTCAAAGTAGGGACTTCATCTGTGGTATGTGGCAAATGGGACCTGCAACCAAATGTTGCAGTGCGTTCTGCTGCTTCTGTTTAGAGTTCCAGCCAGCTCTTCCCTCCAAGTGCATTAATCACAAACACACACACACACACACACACAGAGCGGGTCGCCCCATTCCATAATGATAATTTTATTCTTTATGCCCCACGCAACGGACTGGGTTGCCCCAGGCACGCTGGGCGGCATCCAACATGTATAGAAACATAATAAAACACTAGACGTTTTAAACAAAACCCTTCACTGTACAGGCTTGCCTTCAGATGGCTCGGGAGTCGGAGAACTCCATACCCCCCAACATTTCTCCAATGAACAAAGGGACACCCTAAGAAAAAAAGATGAACAGTAATCCTTCAAGTGGGTTGATTGGTTCGGCTAGACGTTAGTTAATGGGTTAATTGGTGAGCAATGAGGTGAAGGGGAGGGACAGATGCCTTGTCAATCAAAGAATGCCTGGTTAACCAACCAGAGGCAGCCTTGTCAATCCCAGCAGCCTTTGCAACCAATCAGAGGCAGCTTTGTCAATCCCAGCAGCAGGTATAAAACCAGCAGGCCTGGCCTGCGCTCAGGCCATTGGCCTGCGCTCAGGCCATTGGCCTGCGCTCAGGCCATTGGCCTGCGCTCAGGCCATTGGCCTGCGCTCAGGCCATTGGCCTGCGCTCAGGCCATTGGCCTGCGCTCAGGCCATTGGCCTGCGCTCAGGCCATTGGCCTGCGCTCAGGCCATTGGCCTGCGCTCAGGCCATTGGCCTGCGCTCAGGCCATTGGCCTGCGCTCAGGCCATTGGCCTGCGCTCAGGCCATTGGCCTGCGCTCAGGCCATTGGCCTGCGCTCAGGCCATTGGCCTGCGCTCAGGCCATTGGCCTGCGCTCAGGCCACCCAATTTCTCTCTCTCTTTTCCCTCTTGATTTGGATTTTTTTCTTCTCCCCCCCCCCACCTATTGTGTGTGTGTGTGTGTGTGTGTGTGTTTTGTTTAGTTCCTTTACCACTCTTTTCTTCTTTCACTCTCTTCCAGATTGTGCAAAGTTTCCTCTTTCCTTCCAGCTCCTTTTGTCTCATGCTTTTACACTTGTCAGTCCAAAAGGAGGAGGAGGATTTCTATATGGTAAATGCTTCAAAGTAGGGACTTCATCTGTGGTATGTGGCAAATGGGACCTGCAACCAAATGTTGCAGTGCGTTCTGCTGCTTCTGTTTAGAGTTCCAGCCAGCTCTTCCCTCCAAGTGCATTAATCACAAACACACACACACACACACACACAGCGGGTCGCCCCATTCCATAATGATAATTTTATTCTTTATGCCCCACGCAACGGACTGGGTTGCCCCAGGCACGCTGGGCGGCATCCAACATGTATAGAAACATAATAAAACACTAGACGTTTTAAACAAAACCCTTCACTGTACAGGCTTGCCTTCAGATGGCTCGGGAGTCGGAGAACTCCATACCCCCCAACATTTCTCCAATGAACAAAGGGACACCCTAAGAAAAAAAGATGAACAGTAATCCTTCAAGTGGGTTGATTGGTTCGGCTAGACGTTAGTTAATGGGTTAATTGGTGAGCAATGAGGTGAAGGGGAGGGACAGATGCCTTGTCAATCAAAGAATGCCTGGTTAACCAACCAGAGGCAGCCTTGTCAATCCCAGCAGCCTTTGCAACCAATCAGAGGCAGCTTTGTCAATCCCAGCAGCAGGTATAGAACCAGCAGGCCTGGCCTGCGCTCAGGCCATTGGCCTGCGCTCAGGCCATTGGCCTGCGCTCAGGCCATTGGCCTGCGCTCAGGCCATTGGCCTGCGCTCAGGCCATTGGCCTGCGCTCAGGCCATTGGCCTGCGCTCAGGCCACCCAATTTCTCTCTCTCTTTTCCCTCTTGATTTGGATTTTTTTCTTCTCCCCCCCCCCACCTATTGTGTGTGTGTGTGTGTGTGTGTGTGTTTTTTGTTTAGTTCCTTTACCACTCTTTTCTTCTTTCACTCTCTTCCAGATTGTGCAAAGTTTCCTCTTTCCTTCCAGCTCCTTTTGTCTCATGCTTTTACACTTGTCAGTCCAAAAGGAGGAGGAGGATTTCTATATGGTAAATGCTTCAAAGTAGGGACTTCATCTGTGGTATGTGGCAAATGGGACCTGCAACCAAATGTTGCAGTGCGTTCTGCTGCTTCTGTTTAGAGTTCCAGCCAGCTCTTCCCTCCAAGTGCATTAATCACAAACACACACACACACACACACACAGCGGGTCGCCCCATTCCATAATGATAATTTTATTCTTTATGCCCCACGCAAACGGACTGGGTTGCCCCAGGCACGCTGGGCGGCATCCAACATGTATAGAAACATAATAAAACACTAGACGTTTTAAACAAAACCCTTCACTGTACAGGCTTGCCTTCAGATGGCTCGGGAGTCGGAGAACTCCATACCCCCCAACATTTCTCCAATGAACAAAGGGACACCCTAAGAAAAAAAGATGAACAGTAATCCTTCAAGTGGGTTGATTGGTTCGGCTAGACGTTAGTTAATGGGTTAATTGGTGAGCAATGAGGTGAAGGGGAGGGACAGATGCCTTGTCAATCAAAGAATGCCTGGTTAACCAACCAGAGGCAGCCTTGTCAATCCCAGCAGCCTTTGCAACCAATCAGAGGCAGCTTTGTCAATCCCAGCAGCAGGTATAAAACCAGCAGGCCTGGCCTGCGCTCAGGCCATTGGCCTGCGCTCAGGCCATTGGCCTGCGCTCAGGCCATTGGCCTGCGCTCAGGCCATTGGCCTGCGCTCAGGCCATTGGCCTGCGCTCAGGCCATTGGCCTGCGCTCAGGCCATTGGCCTGCGCTCAGGCCATTGGCCTGCGCTCAGGCCATTGGCCTGCGCTCAGGCCATTGGCCTGCGCTCAGGCCATTGGCCTGCGCTCAGGCCATTGGCCTGCGCTCAGGCCATTGGCCTGCGCTCAGGCCATTGGCCTGCGCTCAGGCCACCCAATTTCTCTCTCTCTTTTCCCTCTTGATTTGGATTTTTTTCTTCTCCCCCCCCCCCACCTATTGTGTGTGTGTGTGTGTGTTTTTTGTTTAGTTCCTTTACCACTCTTTTCTTCTTTCACTCTCTTCCAGATTGTGCAAAGTTTCCTCTTTCCTTCCAGCTCCTTTTGTCTCATGCTTTTACACTTGTCAGTCCAAAAGGAGGAGGAGGATTTCTATATGGTAAATGCTTCAAAGTAGGGACTTCATCTGTGGTATGTGGCAAATGGGACCTGCAACCAAATGTTGCAGTGCGTTCTGCTGCTTCTGTTTAGAGTTCCAGCCAGCTCTTCCCTCCAAGTGCATTAATCACAAACACACACACACACACACACACAGAGCGGGTCGCCCCATTCCATAATGATAATTTTATTCTTTATGCCCCACGCAACGGACTGGGTTGCCCCAGGCACGCTGGGCGGCATCCAACATGTATAGAAACATAATAAAACACTAGACGTTTTAAACAAAACCCTTCACTGTACAGGCTTGCCTTCAGATGGCTCGGGAGTCGGAGAACTCCATACCCCCCAACATTTCTCCAATGAACAAAGGGACACCCTAAGAAAAAAAGATGAACAGTAATCCTTCAAGTGGGTTGATTGGTTCGGCTAGACGTTAGTTAATGGGTTAATTGGTGAGCAATGAGGTGAAGGGGAGGGACAGATGCCTTGTCAATCAAAGAATGCCTGGTTAACCAACCAGAGGCAGCCTTGTCAATCCCAGCAGCCTTTGCAACCAATCAGAGGCAGCTTTGTCAATCCCAGCAGCAGGTATAAAACCAGCAGGCCTGGCCTGCGCTCAGGCCATTGGCCTGCGCTCAGGCCATTGGCCTGCGCTCAGGCCATTGGCCTGCGCTCAGGCCATTGGCCTGCGCTCAGGCCATTGGCCTGCGCTCAGGCCATTGGCCTGCGCTCAGGCCATTGGCCTGCGCTCAGGCCATTGGCCTGCGCTCAGGCCATTGGCCTGCGCTCAGGCCATTGGCCTGCGCTCAGGCCATTGGCCTGCGCTCAGGCCATTGGCCTGCGCTCAGGCCATTGGCCTGCGCTCAGGCCATTGGCCTGCGCTCAGGCCATTGGCCTGCGCTCAGGCCATTGGCCTGCGCTCAGGCCATTGGCCTGCGCTCAGGCCATTGGCCTGCGCTCAGGCCATTGGCCTGCGCTCAGGCCATTGGCCTGCGCTCAGGCCATTGGCCTGCGCTCAGGCCACCCAATTTCTCTCTCTCTTTTCCCTCTTGATTTGGATTTTTTTCTTCTCCCCCCCCACCTATTGTGTGTGTGTGTGTGTGTGTGTGTTTTTTGTTTAGTTCCTTTACCACTCTTTTCTTCTTTCACTCTCTTCCAGATTGTGCAAAGTTTCCTCTTTCCTTCCAGCTCCTTTTGTCTCATGCTTTTACACTTGTCAGTCCAAAAGGAGGAGGAGGATTTCTATATGGTAAATGCTTCAAAGTAGGGACTTCATCTGTGGTATGTGGCAAATGGGACCTGCAACCAAATGTTGCAGTGCGTTCTGCTGCTTCTGTTTAGAGTTCCAGCCAGCTCTTCCCTCCAAGTGCATTAATCACAAACACACACACACACACACACACAGCGGGTCGCCCCATTCCATAATGATAATTTTATTCTTTATGCCCCACGCAACGGACTGGGTTGCCCCAGGCACGCTGGGCGGCATCCAACATGTATAGAAACATAATAAAACACTAGACGTTTTAAACAAAACCCTTCACTGTACAGGCTTGCCTTCAGATGGCTCGGGAGTCGGAGAACTCCATACCCCCCAACATTTCTCCAATGAACAAAGGGACACCCTAAGAAAAAAAGATGAACAGTAATCCTTCAAGTGGGTTGATTGGTTCGGCTAGACGTTAGTTAATGGGTTAATTGGTGAGCAATGAGGTGAAGGGGAGGGACAGATGCCTTCTCAATCAAAGAATGCCTGGTTAACCAACCAGAGGCAGCCTTGTCAATCCCAGCAGCCTTTGCAACCAATCAGAGGCAGCTTTGTCAATCCCAGCAGCAGGTATAAAACCAGCAGGCCTGGCCTGCGCTCAGGCCATTGGCCTGCGCTCAGGCCATTGGCCTGCGCTCAGGCCATTGGCCTGCGCTCAGGCCATTGGCCTGCGCTCAGGCCATTGGCCTGCGCTCAGGCCATTGGCCTGCGCTCAGGCCATTGGCCTGCGCTCAGGCCATTGGCCTGCGCTCAGGCCATTGGCCTGCGCTCAGGCCATTGGCCTGCGCTCAGGCCATTGGCCTGCGCTCAGGCCATTGGCCTGCGCTCAGGCCATTGGCCTGCGCTCAGGCCATTGGCCTGCGCTCAGGCCATTGGCCTGCGCTCAGGCCACCCAATTTCTCTCTCTCTTTTCCCTCTTGATTTGGATTTTTTTCTTCTCCCCCCCCCACCTATTGTGTGTGTGTGTGTGTGTGTGTGTTTTTTGTTTAGTTCCTTTACCACTCTTTTCTTCTTTCACTCTCTTCCAGATTGTGCAAAGTTTCCTCTTTCCTTCCAGCTCCTTTTGTCTCATGCTTTTACACTTGTCAGTCCAAAAGGAGGAGGAGGATTTCTATATGGTAAATGCTTCAAAGTAGGGACTTCATCTGTGGTATGTGGCAAATGGGACCTGCAACCAAATGTTGCAGTGCGTTCTGCTGCTTCTGTTTAGAGTTCCAGCCAGCTCTTCCCTCCAAGTGCATTAATCACAAACACACACACACACACACACACAGCGGGTCGCCCCATTCCATAATGATAATTTTATTCTTTATGCCCCACGCAAACGGACTGGGTTGCCCCAGGCACGCTGGGCGGCATCCAACATGTATAGAAACATAATAAAACACTAGACGTTTTAAACAAAACCCTTCACTGTACAGGCTTGCCTTCAGATGGCTCGGGAGTCGGAGAACTCCATACCCCCCAACATTTCTCCAATGAACAAAGGGACACCCTAAGAAAAAAAGATGAACAGTAATCCTTCAAGTGGGTTGATTGGTTCGGCTAGACGTTAGTTAATGGGTTAATTGGTGAGCAATGAGGTGAAGGGGAGGGACAGATGCCTTGTCAATCAAAGAATGCCTGGTTAACCAACCAGAGGCAGCCTTGTCAATCCCAGCAGCCTTTGCAACCAATCAGAGGCAGCTTTGTCAATCCCAGCAGCAGGTATAAAACCAGCAGGCCTGGCCTGCGCTCAGGCCATTGGCCTGCGCTCAGGCCATTGGCCTGCGCTCAGGCCATTGGCCTGCGCTCAGGCCATTGGCCTGCGCTCAGGCCATTGGCCTGCGCTCAGGCCATTGGCCTGCGCTCAGGCCATTGGCCTGCGCTCAGGCCATTGGCCTGCGCTCAGGCCATTGGCCTGCGCTCAGGCCATTGGCCTGCGCTCAGGCCATTGGCCTGCGCTCAGGCCATTGGCCTGCGCTCAGGCCATTGGCCTGCGCTCAGGCCACCCAATTTCTCTCTCTCTTTTCCCTCTTGATTTGGATTTTTTTCTTCTCCCCCCCCCCACCTATTGTGTGTGTGTGTGTGTGTTTTTTGTTTAGTTCCTTTACCACTCTTTTCTTCTTTCACTCTCTTCCAGATTGTGCAAAGTTTCCTCTTTCCTTCCAGCTCCTTTTGTCTCATGCTTTTACACTTGTCAGTCCAAAAGGAGGAGGAGGATTTCTATATGGTAAATGCTTCAAAGTAGGGACTTCATCTGTGGTATGTGGCAAATGGGACCTGCAACCAAATGTTGCAGTGCGTTCTGCTGCTTCTGTTTAGAGTTCCAGCCAGCTCTTCCCTCCAAGTGCATTAATCACAAACACACACACACACACACACACAGAGCGGGTCGCCCCATTCCATAATGATAATTTTATTCTTTATGCCCCACGCAACGGACTGGGTTGCCCCAGGCACGCTGGGCGGCATCCAACATGTATAGAAACATAATAAAACACTAGACGTTTTAAACAAAACCCTTCACTGTACAGGCTTGCCTTCAGATGGCTCGGGAGTCGGAGAACTCCATACCCCCCAACATTTCTCCAATGAACAAAGGGACACCCTAAGAAAAAAAGATGAACAGTAATCCTTCAAGTGGGTTGATTGGTTCGGCTAGACGTTAGTTAATGGGTTAATTGGTGAGCAATGAGGTGAAGGGGAGGGACAGATGCCTTGTCAATCAAAGAATGCCTGGTTAACCAACCAGAGGCAGCCTTGTCAATCCCAGCAGCCTTTGCAACCAATCAGAGGCAGCTTTGTCAATCCCAGCAGCAGGTATAAAACCAGCAGGCCTGGCCTGCGCTCAGGCCATTGGCCTGCGCTCAGGCCATTGGCCTGCGCTCAGGCCATTGGCCTGCGCTCAGGCCATTGGCCTGCGCTCAGGCCATTGGCCTGCGCTCAGGCCATTGGCCTGCGCTCAGGCCATTGGCCTGCGCTCAGGCCATTGGCCTGCGCTCAGGCCATTGGCCTGCGCTCAGGCCATTGGCCTGCGCTCAGGCCATTGGCCTGCGCTCAGGCCATTGGCCTGCGCTCAGGCCATTGGCCTGCGCTCAGGCCATTGGCCTGCGCTCAGGCCATTGGCCTGCGCTCAGGCCACCCAATTTCTCTCTCTCTTTTCCCTCTTGATTTGGATTTTTTTCTTCTCCCCCCCCCCACCTATTGTGTGTGTGTGTGTGTGTGTGTGTGTTTTGTTTAGTTCCTTTACCACTCTTTTCTTCTTTCACTCTCTTCCAGATTGTGCAAAGTTTCCTCTTTCCTTCCAGCTCCTTTTGTCTCATGCTTTTACACTTGTCAGTCCAAAAGGAGGAGGAGGATTTCTATATGGTAAATGCTTCAAAGTAGGGACTTCATCTGTGGTATGTGGCAAATGGGACCTGCAACCAAATGTTGCAGTGCGTTCTGCTGCTTCTGTTTAGAGTTCCAGCCAGCTCTTCCCTCCAAGTGCATTAATCACAAACACACACACACACACACACACAGCGGGTCGCCCCATTCCATAATGATAATTTTATTCTTTATGCCCCACGCAACGGACTGGGTTGCCCCAGGCACGCTGGGCGGCATCCAACATGTATAGAAACATAATAAAACACTAGACGTTTTAAACAAAACCCTTCACTGTACAGGCTTGCCTTCAGATGGCTCGGGAGTCGGAGAACTCCATACCCCCCAACATTTCTCCAATGAACAAAGGGACACCCTAAGAAAAAAAGATGAACAGTAATCCTTCAAGTGGGTTGATTGGTTCGGCTAGACGTTAGTTAATGGGTTAATTGGTGAGCAATGAGGTGAAGGGGAGGGACAGATGCCTTGTCAATCAAAGAATGCCTGGTTAACCAACCAGAGGCAGCCTTGTCAATCCCAGCAGCCTTTGCAACCAATCAGAGGCAGCTTTGTCAATCCCAGCAGCAGGTATAGAACCAGCAGGCCTGGCCTGCGCTCAGGCCATTGGCCTGCGCTCAGGCCATTGGCCTGCGCTCAGGCCATTGGCCTGCGCTCAGGCCATTGGCCTGCGCTCAGGCCATTGGCCTGCGCTCAGGCCATTGGCCTGCGCTCAGGCCATTGGCCTGCGCTCAGGCCACCCAATTTCTCTCTCTCTTTTCCCTCTTGATTTGGATTTTTTTCTTCTCCCCCCCCCCACCTATTGTGTGTGTGTGTGTGTGTGTGTGTGTGTTTTTTGTTTAGTTCCTTTACCACTCTTTTCTTCTTTCACTCTCTTCCAGATTGTGCAAAGTTTCCTCTTTCCTTCCAGCTCCTTTTGTCTCATGCTTTTACACTTGTCAGTCCAAAAGGAGGAGGAGGATTTCTATATGGTAAATGCTTCAAAGTAGGGACTTCATCTGTGGTATGTGGCAAATGGGACCTGCAACCAAATGTTGCAGTGCGTTCTGCTGCTTCTGTTTAGAGTTCCAGCCAGCTCTTCCCTCCAAGTGCATTAATCACAAACACACACACACACACACACACAGCGGGTCGCCCCATTCCATAATGATAATTTTATTCTTTATGCCCCACGCAAACGGACTGGGTTGCCCCAGGCACGCTGGGCGGCATCCAACATGTATAGAAACATAATAAAACACTAGACGTTTTAAACAAAACCCTTCACTGTACAGGCTTGCCTTCAGATGGCTCGGGAGTCGGAGAACTCCATACCCCCCAACATTTCTCCAATGAACAAAGGGACACCCTAAGAAAAAAAGATGAACAGTAATCCTTCAAGTGGGTTGATTGGTTCGGCTAGACGTTAGTTAATGGGTTAATTGGTGAGCAATGAGGTGAAGGGGAGGGACAGATGCCTTGTCAATCAAAGAATGCCTGGTTAACCAACCAGAGGCAGCCTTGTCAATCCCAGCAGCCTTTGCAACCAATCAGAGGCAGCTTTGTCAATCCCAGCAGCAGGTATAAAACCAGCAGGCCATTGGCCTGCGCTCAGGCCATTGGCCTGCGCTCAGGCCACCCAATTTCTCTCTCTCTTTTCCCTCTTGATTTGGATTTTTTTCTTCTCCCCCCCCCCACCTATTGTGTGTGTGTGTGTGTGTTTTTTGTTTAGTTCCTTTACCACTCTTTTCTTCTTTCACTCTCTTCCAGATTGTGCAAAGTTTCCTCTTTCCTTCCAGCTCCTTTTGTCTCATGCTTTTACACTTGTCAGTCCAAAAGGAGGAGGAGGATTTCTATATGGTAAATGCTTCAAAGTAGGGACTTCATCTGTGGTATGTGGCAAATGGGACCTGCAACCAAATGTTGCAGTGCGTTCTGCTGCTTCTGTTTAGAGTTCCAGCCAGCTCTTCCCTCCAAGTGCATTAATCACAAACACACACACACACACACACACAGAGCGGGTCGCCCCATTCCATAATGATAATTTTATTCTTTATGCCCCACGCAACGGACTGGGTTGCCCCAGGCACGCTGGGCGGCATCCAACATGTATAGAAACATAATAAAACACTAGACGTTTTAAACAAAACCCTTCACTGTACAGGCTTGCCTTCAGATGGCTCGGGAGTCGGAGAACTCCATACCCCCCAACATTTCTCCAATGAACAAAGGGACACCCTAAGAAAAAAAGATGAACAGTAATCCTTCAAGTGGGTTGATTGGTTCGGCTAGACGTTAGTTAATGGGTTAATTGGTGAGCAATGAGGTGAAGGGGAGGGACAGATGCCTTGTCAATCAAAGAATGCCTGGTTAACCAACCAGAGGCAGCCTTGTCAATCCCAGCAGCCTTTGCAACCAATCAGAGGCAGCTTTGTCAATCCCAGCAGCAGGTATAAAACCAGCAGGCCTGGCCTGCGCTCAGGCCATTGGCCTGCGCTCAGGCCATTGGCCTGCGCTCAGGCCATTGGCCTGCGCTCAGGCCATTGGCCTGCGCTCAGGCCATTGGCCTGCGCTCAGGCCATTGGCCTGCGCTCAGGCCATTGGCCTGCGCTCAGGCCATTGGCCTGCGCTCAGGCCATTGGCCTGCGCTCAGGCCATTGGCCTGCGCTCAGGCCATTGGCCTGCGCTCAGGCCATTGGCCTGCGCTCAGGCCATTGGCCTGCGCTCAGGCCATTGGCCTGCGCTCAGGCCATTGGCCTGCGCTCAGGCCATTGGCCTGCGCTCAGGCCACCCAATTTCTCTCTCTCTTTTCCCTCTTGATTTGGATTTTTTTCTTCTCCCCCCCCCCACCTATTGTGTGTGTGTGTGTGTGTTTTTTGTTTAGTTCCTTTACCACTCTTTTCTTCTTTCACTCTCTTCCAGATTGTGCAAAGTTTCCTCTTTCCTTCCAGCTCCTTTTGTCTCATGCTTTTACACTTGTCAGTCCAAAAGGAGGAGGAGGATTTCTATATGGTAAATGCTTCAAAGTAGGGACTTCATCTGTGGTATGTGGCAAATGGGACCTGCAACCAAATGTTGCAGTGCGTTCTGCTGCTTCTGTTTAGAGTTCCAGCCAGCTCTTCCCTCCAAGTGCATTAATCACAAACACACACACACACACACACACAGAGCGGGTCGCCCCATTCCATAATGATAATTTTATTCTTTATGCCCCACGCAACGGACTGGGTTGCCCCAGGCACGCTGGGCGGCATCCAACATGTATAGAAACATAATAAAACACTAGACGTTTTAAACAAAACCCTTCACTGTACAGGCTTGCCTTCAGATGGCTCGGGAGTCGGAGAACTCCATACCCCCCAACATTTCTCCAATGAACAAAGGGACACCCTAAGAAAAAAAGATGAACAGTAATCCTTCAAGTGGGTTGATTGGTTCGGCTAGACGTTAGTTAATGGGTTAATTGGTGAGCAATGAGGTGAAGGGGAGGGACAGATGCCTTGTCAATCAAAGAATGCCTGGTTAACCAACCAGAGGCAGCCTTGTCAATCCCAGCAGCCTTTGCAACCAATCAGAGGCAGCTTTGTCAATCCCAGCAGCAGGTATAAAACCAGCAGGCCTGGCCTGCGCTCAGGCCATTGGCCTGCGCTCAGGCCATTGGCCTGCGCTCAGGCCATTGGCCTGCGCTCAGGCCATTGGCCTGCGCTCAGGCCATTGGCCTGCGCTCAGGCCATTGGCCTGCGCTCAGGCCATTGGCCTGCGCTCAGGCCATTGGCCTGCGCTCAGGCCATTGGCCTGCGCTCAGGCCATTGGCCTGCGCTCAGGCCATTGGCCTGCGCTCAGGCCATTGGCCTGCGCTCAGGCCATTGGCCTGCGCTCAGGCCACCCAATTTCTCTCTCTCTTTTCCCTCTTGATTTGGATTTTTTTCTTCTCCCCCCCCCCACCTATTGTGTGTGTGTGTGTGTGTGTGTGTGTTTTGTTTAGTTCCTTTACCACTCTTTTCTTCTTTCACTCTCTTCCAGATTGTGCAAAGTTTCCTCTTTCCTTCCAGCTCCTTTTGTCTCATGCTTTTACACTTGTCAGTCCAAAAGGAGGAGGAGGATTTCTATATGGTAAATGCTTCAAAGTAGGGACTTCATCTGTGGTATGTGGCAAATGGGACCTGCAACCAAATGTTGCAGTGCGTTCTGCTGCTTCTGTTTAGAGTTCCAGCCAGCTCTTCCCTCCAAGTGCATTAATCACAAACACACACACACACACACACACAGCGGGTCGCCCCATTCCATAATGATAATTTTATTCTTTATGCCCCACGCAACGGACTGGGTTGCCCCAGGCACGCTGGGCGGCATCCAACATGTATAGAAACATAATAAAACACTAGACGTTTTAAACAAAACCCTTCACTGTACAGGCTTGCCTTCAGATGGCTCGGGAGTCGGAGAACTCCATACCCCCCAACATTTCTCCAATGAACAAAGGGACACCCTAAGAAAAAAAGATGAACAGTAATCCTTCAAGTGGGTTGATTGGTTCGGCTAGACGTTAGTTAATGGGTTAATTGGTGAGCAATGAGGTGAAGGGGAGGGACAGATGCCTTGTCAATCAAAGAATGCCTGGTTAACCAACCAGAGGCAGCCTTGTCAATCCCAGCAGCCTTTGCAACCAATCAGAGGCAGCTTTGTCAATCCCAGCAGCAGGTATAGAACCAGCAGGCCTGGCCTGCGCTCAGGCCATTGGCCTGCGCTCAGGCCATTGGCCTGCGCTCAGGCCATTGGCCTGCGCTCAGGCCATTGGCCTGCGCTCAGGCCATTGGCCTGCGCTCAGGCCATTGGCCTGCGCTCAGGCCATTGGCCTGCGCTCAGGCCATTGGCCTGCGCTCAGGCCACCCAATTTCTCTCTCTCTTTTCCCTCTTGATTTGGATTTTTTTCTTCTCCCCCCCCCCACCTATTGTGTGTGTGTGTGTGTGTGTGTGTGTGTTTTTTGTTTAGTTCCTTTACCACTCTTTTCTTCTTTCACTCTCTTCCAGATTGTGCAAAGTTTCCTCTTTCCTTCCAGCTCCTTTTGTCTCATGCTTTTACACTTGTCAGTCCAAAAGGAGGAGGAGGATTTCTATATGGTAAATGCTTCAAAGTAGGGACTTCATCTGTGGTATGTGGCAAATGGGACCTGCAACCAAATGTTGCAGTGCGTTCTGCTGCTTCTGTTTAGAGTTCCAGCCAGCTCTTCCCTCCAAGTGCATTAATCACAAACACACACACACACACACACACAGCGGGTCGCCCCATTCCATAATGATAATTTTATTCTTTATGCCCCACGCAAACGGACTGGGTTGCCCCAGGCACGCTGGGCGGCATCCAACATGTATAGAAACATAATAAAACACTAGACGTTTTAAACAAAACCCTTCACTGTACAGGCTTGCCTTCAGATGGCTCGGGAGTCGGAGAACTCCATACCCCCCAACATTTCTCCAATGAACAAAGGGACACCCTAAGAAAAAAAGATGAACAGTAATCCTTCAAGTGGGTTGATTGGTTCGGCTAGACGTTAGTTAATGGGTTAATTGGTGAGCAATGAGGTGAAGGGGAGGGACAGATGCCTTGTCAATCAAAGAATGCCTGGTTAACCAACCAGAGGCAGCCTTGTCAATCCCAGCAGCCTTTGCAACCAATCAGAGGCAGCTTTGTCAATCCCAGCAGCAGGTATAAAACCAGCAGGCCATTGGCCTGCGCTCAGGCCATTGGCCTGCGCTCAGGCCATTGGCCTGCGCTCAGGCCACCCAATTTCTCTCTCTCTTTTCCCTCTTGATTTGGATTTTTTTCTTCTCCCCCCCCCCACCTATTGTGTGTGTGTGTGTGTGTTTTTTGTTTAGTTCCTTTACCACTCTTTTCTTCTTTCACTCTCTTCCAGATTGTGCAAAGTTTCCTCTTTCCTTCCAGCTCCTTTTGTCTCATGCTTTTACACTTGTCAGTCCAAAAGGAGGAGGAGGATTTCTATATGGTAAATGCTTCAAAGTAGGGACTTCATCTGTGGTATGTGGCAAATGGGACCTGCAACCAAATGTTGCAGTGCGTTCTGCTGCTTCTGTTTAGAGTTCCAGCCAGCTCTTCCCTCCAAGTGCATTAATCACAAACACACACACACACACACACACAGAGCGGGTCGCCCCATTCCATAATGATAATTTTATTCTTTATGCCCCACGCAACGGACTGGGTTGCCCCAGGCACGCTGGGCGGCATCCAACATGTATAGAAACATAATAAAACACTAGACGTTTTAAACAAAACCCTTCACTGTACAGGCTTGCCTTCAGATGGCTCGGGAGTCGGAGAACTCCATACCCCCCAACATTTCTCCAATGAACAAAGGGACACCCTAAGAAAAAAAGATGAACAGTAATCCTTCAAGTGGGTTGATTGGTTCGGCTAGACGTTAGTTAATGGGTTAATTGGTGAGCAATGAGGTGAAGGGGAGGGACAGATGCCTTGTCAATCAAAGAATGCCTGGTTAACCAACCAGAGGCAGCCTTGTCAATCCCAGCAGCCTTTGCAACCAATCAGAGGCAGCTTTGTCAATCCCAGCAGCAGGTATAAAACCAGCAGGCCTGGCCTGCGCTCAGGCCATTGGCCTGCGCTCAGGCCATTGGCCTGCGCTCAGGCCATTGGCCTGCGCTCAGGCCATTGGCCTGCGCTCAGGCCATTGGCCTGCGCTCAGGCCATTGGCCTGCGCTCAGGCCATTGGCCTGCGCTCAGGCCATTGGCCTGCGCTCAGGCCATTGGCCTGCGCTCAGGCCATTGGCCTGCGCTCAGGCCATTGGCCTGCGCTCAGGCCATTGGCCTGCGCTCAGGCCATTGGCCTGCGCTCAGGCCATTGGCCTGCGCTCAGGCCATTGGCCTGCGCTCAGGCCATTGGCCTGCGCTCAGGCCATTGGCCTGCGCTCAGGCCATTGGCCTGCGCTCAGGCCACCCAATTTCTCTCTCTCTTTTCCCTCTTGATTTGGATTTTTTTCTTCTCCCCCCCCACCTATTGTGTGTGTGTGTGTGTGTGTGTGTTTTTTGTTTAGTTCCTTTACCACTCTTTTCTTCTTTCACTCTCTTCCAGATTGTGCAAAGTTTCCTCTTTCCTTCCAGCTCCTTTTGTCTCATGCTTTTACACTTGTCAGTCCAAAAGGAGGAGGAGGATTTCTATATGGTAAATGCTTCAAAGTAGGGACTTCATCTGTGGTATGTGGCAAATGGGACCTGCAACCAAATGTTGCAGTGCGTTCTGCTGCTTCTGTTTAGAGTTCCAGCCAGCTCTTCCCTCCAAGTGCATTAATCACAAACACACACACACACACACACACAGCGGGTCGCCCCATTCCATAATGATAATTTTATTCTTTATGCCCCACGCAACGGACTGGGTTGCCCCAGGCACGCTGGGCGGCATCCAACATGTATAGAAACATAATAAAACACTAGACGTTTTAAACAAAACCCTTCACTGTACAGGCTTGCCTTCAGATGGCTCGGGAGTCGGAGAACTCCATACCCCCCAACATTTCTCCAATGAACAAAGGGACACCCTAAGAAAAAAAGATGAACAGTAATCCTTCAAGTGGGTTGATTGGTTCGGCTAGACGTTAGTTAATGGGTTAATTGGTGAGCAATGAGGTGAAGGGGAGGGACAGATGCCTTCTCAATCAAAGAATGCCTGGTTAACCAACCAGAGGCAGCCTTGTCAATCCCAGCAGCCTTTGCAACCAATCAGAGGCAGCTTTGTCAATCCCAGCAGCAGGTATAAAACCAGCAGGCCTGGCCTGCGCTCAGGCCATTGGCCTGCGCTCAGGCCATTGGCCTGCGCTCAGGCCATTGGCCTGCGCTCAGGCCATTGGCCTGCGCTCAGGCCATTGGCCTGCGCTCAGGCCATTGGCCTGCGCTCAGGCCATTGGCCTGCGCTCAGGCCATTGGCCTGCGCTCAGGCCATTGGCCTGCGCTCAGGCCATTGGCCTGCGCTCAGGCCATTGGCCTGCGCTCAGGCCATTGGCCTGCGCTCAGGCCATTGGCCTGCGCTCAGGCCATTGGCCTGCGCTCAGGCCACCCAATTTCTCTCTCTCTTTTCCCTCTTGATTTGGATTTTTTTCTTCTCCCCCCCCACCTATTGTGTGTGTGTGTGTGTGTGTGTGTTTTTTGTTTAGTTCCTTTACCACTCTTTTCTTCTTTCACTCTCTTCCAGATTGTGCAAAGTTTCCTCTTTCCTTCCAGCTCCTTTTGTCTCATGCTTTTACACTTCTCAGTCCAAAAGGAGGAGGAGGATTTCTATATGGTAAATGCTTCAAAGTAGGGACTTCATCTGTGGTATGTGGCAAATGGGACCTGCAACCAAATGTTGCAGTGCGTTCTGCTGCTTCTGTTTAGAGTTCCAGCCAGCTCTTCCCTCCAAGTGCATTAATCACAAACACACACACACACACACACACAGCGGGTCGCCCCATTCCATAATGATAATTTTATTCTTTATGCCCCACGCAACGGACTGGGTTGCCCCAGGCACGCTGGGCGGCATCCAACATGTATAGAAACATAATAAAACACTAGACGTTTTAAACAAAACCCTTCACTGTACAGGCTTGCCTTCAGATGGCTCGGGAGTCGGAGAACTCCATACCCCCCAACATTTCTCCAATGAACAAAGGGACACCCTAAGAAAAAAAGATGAACAGTAATCCTTCAAGTGGGTTGATTGGTTCGGCTAGACGTTAGTTAATGGGTTAATTGGTGAGCAATGAGGTGAAGGGGAGGGACAGATGCCTTCTCAATCAAAGAATGCCTGGTTAACCAACCAGAGGCAGCCTTGTCAATCCCAGCAGCCTTTGCAACCAATCAGAGGCAGCTTTGTCAATCCCAGCAGCAGGTATAAAACCAGCAGGCCTGGCCTGCGCTCAGGCCATTGGCCTGCGCTCAGGCCATTGGCCTGCGCTCAGGCCATTGGCCTGCGCTCAGGCCATTGGCCTGCGCTCAGGCCATTGGCCTGCGCTCAGGCCATTGGCCTGCGCTCAGGCCATTGGCCTGCGCTCAGGCCATTGGCCTGCGCTCAGGCCATTGGCCTGCGCTCAGGCCACCCAATTTCTCTCTCTCTTTTCCCTCTTGATTTGGATTTTTTTCTTCTCCCCCCCCCACCTATTGTGTGTGTGTGTGTGTGTGTGTGTTTTTTGTTTAGTTCCTTTACCACTCTTTTCTTCTTTCACTCTCTTCCAGATTGTGCAAAGTTTCCTCTTTCCTTCCAGCTCCTTTTGTCTCATGCTTTTACACTTCTCAGTCCAAAAGGAGGAGGAGGATTTCTATATGGTAAATGCTTCAAAGTAGGGACTTCATCTGTGGTATGTGGCAAATGGGACCTGCAACCAAATGTTGCAGTGCGTTCTGCTGCTTCTGTTTAGAGTTCCAGCCAGCTCTTCCCTCCAAGTGCATTAATCACAAACACACACACACACACACACACAGCGGGTCGCCCCATTCCATAATGATAATTTTATTCTTTATGCCCCACGCAACGGACTGGGTTGCCCCAGGCACGCTGGGCGGCATCCAACATGTATAGAAACATAATAAAACACTAGACGTTTTAAACAAAACCCTTCACTGTACAGGCTTGCCTTCAGATGGCTCGGGAGTCGGAGAACTCCATACCCCCCAACATTTCTCCAATGAACAAAGGGACACCCTAAGAAAAAAAGATGAACAGTAATCCTTCAAGTGGGTTGATTGGTTCGGCTAGACGTTAGTTAATGGGTTAATTGGTGAGCAATGAGGTGAAGGGGAGGGACAGATGCCTTGTCAATCAAAGAATGCCTGGTTAACCAACCAGAGGCAGCCTTGTCAATCCCAGCAGCCTTTGCAACCAATCAGAGGCAGCTTTGTCAATCCCAGCAGCAGGTATAAAACCAGCAGGCCTGGCCTGCGCTCAGGCCATTGGCCTGCGCTCAGGCCATTGGCCTGCGCTCAGGCCATTGGCCTGCGCTCAGGCCATTGGCCTGCGCTCAGGCCATTGGCCTGCGCTCAGGCCATTGGCCTGCGCTCAGGCCATTGGCCTGCGCTCAGGCCATTGGCCTGCGCTCAGGCCATTGGCCTGCGCTCAGGCCATTGGCCTGCGCTCAGGCCATTGGCCTGCGCTCAGGCCATTGGCCTGCGCTCAGGCCATTGGCCTGCGCTCAGGCCATTGGCCTGCGCTCAGGCCATTGGCCTGCGCTCAGGCCATTGGCCTGCGCTCAGGCCATTGGCCTGCGCTCAGGCCATTGGCCTGCGCTCAGGCCATTGGCCTGCGCTCAGGCCACCCAATTTCTCTCTCTCTTTTCCCTCTTGATTTGGATTTTTTTCTTCTCCCCCCCCACCTATTGTGTGTGTGTGTGTGTGTGTGTGTTTTTTGTTTAGTTCCTTTACCACTCTTTTCTTCTTTCACTCTCTTCCAGATTGTGCAAAGTTTCCTCTTTCCTTCCAGCTCCTTTTGTCTCATGCTTTTACACTTCTCAGTCCAAAAGGAGGAGGAGGATTTCTATATGGTAAATGCTTCAAAGTAGGGACTTCATCTGTGGTATGTGGCAAATGGGACCTGCAACCAAATGTTGCAGTGCGTTCTGCTGCTTCTGTTTAGAGTTCCAGCCAGCTCTTCCCTCCAAGTGCATTAATCACAAACACACACACACACACACACACAGCGGGTCGCCCCATTCCATAATGATAATTTTATTCTTTATGCCCCACGCAACGGACTGGGTTGCCCCAGGCACGCTGGGCGGCATCCAACATGTATAGAAACATAATAAAACACTAGACGTTTTAAACAAAACCCTTCACTGTACAGGCTTGCCTTCAGATGGCTCGGGAGTCGGAGAACTCCATACCCCCCAACATTTCTCCAATGAACAAAGGGACACCCTAAGAAAAAAAGATGAACAGTAATCCTTCAAGTGGGTTGATTGGTTCGGCTAGACGTTAGTTAATGGGTTAATTGGTGAGCAATGAGGTGAAGGGGAGGGACAGATGCCTTCTCAATCAAAGAATGCCTGGTTAACCAACCAGAGGCAGCCTTGTCAATCCCAGCAGCCTTTGCAACCAATCAGAGGCAGCTTTGTCAATCCCAGCAGCAGGTATAAAACCAGCAGGCCTGGCCTGCGCTCAGGCCATTGGCCTGCGCTCAGGCCATTGGCCTGCGCTCAGGCCATTGGCCTGCGCTCAGGCCATTGGCCTGCGCTCAGGCCATTGGCCTGCGCTCAGGCCATTGGCCTGCGCTCAGGCCATTGGCCTGCGCTCAGGCCATTGGCCTGCGCTCAGGCCATTGGCCTGCGCTCAGGCCATTGGCCTGCGCTCAGGCCATTGGCCTGCGCTCAGGCCATTGGCCTGCGCTCAGGCCATTGGCCTGCGCTCAGGCCATTGGCCTGCGCTCAGGCCATTGGCCTGCGCTCAGGCCACCCAATTTCTCTCTCTCTTTTCCCTCTTGATTTGGATTTTTTTCTTCTCCCCCCCCACCTATTGTGTGTGTGTGTGTGTGTGTGTGTTTTTTGTTTAGTTCCTTTACCACTCTTTTCTTCTTTCACTCTCTTCCAGATTGTGCAAAGTTTCCTCTTTCCTTCCAGCTCCTTTTGTCTCATGCTTTTACACTTCTCAGTCCAAAAGGAGGAGGAGGATTTCTATATGGTAAATGCTTCAAAGTAGGGACTTCATCTGTGGTATGTGGCAAATGGGACCTGCAACCAAATGTTGCAGTGCGTTCTGCTGCTTCTGTTTAGAGTTCCAGCCAGCTCTTCCCTCCAAGTGCATTAATCACAAACACACACACACACACACACACAGCGGGTCGCCCCATTCCATAATGATAATTTTATTCTTTATGCCCCACGCAACGGACTGGGTTGCCCCAGGCACGCTGGGCGGCATCCAACATGTATAGAAACATAATAAAACACTAGACGTTTTAAACAAAACCCTTCACTGTACAGGCTTGCCTTCAGATGGCTCGGGAGTCGGAGAACTCCATACCCCCCAACATTTCTCCAATGAACAAAGGGACACCCTAAGAAAAAAAGATGAACAGTAATCCTTCAAGTGGGTTGATTGGTTCGGCTAGACGTTAGTTAATGGGTTAATTGGTGAGCAATGAGGTGAAGGGGAGGGACAGATGCCTTCTCAATCAAAGAATGCCTGGTTAACCAACCAGAGGCAGCCTTGTCAATCCCAGCAGCCTTTGCAACCAATCAGAGGCAGCTTTGTCAATCCCAGCAGCAGGTATAAAACCAGCAGGCCTGGCCTGCGCTCAGGCCATTGGCCTGCGCTCAGGCCATTGGCCTGCGCTCAGGCCATTGGCCTGCGCTCAGGCCATTGGCCTGCGCTCAGGCCATTGGCCTGCGCTCAGGCCATTGGCCTGCGCTCAGGCCATTGGCCTGCGCTCAGGCCATTGGCCTGCGCTCAGGCCATTGGCCTGCGCTCAGGCCATTGGCCTGCGCTCAGGCCATTGGCCTGCGCTCAGGCCATTGGCCTGCGCTCAGGCCATTGGCCTGCGCTCAGGCCATTGGCCTGCGCTCAGGCCATTGGCCTGCGCTCAGGCCATTGGCCTGCGCTCAGGCCACCCAATTTCTCTCTCTCTTTTCCCTCTTGATTTGGATTTTTTTCTTCTCCCCCCCCCACCTATTGTGTGTGTGTGTGTGTGTGTGTGTTTTTTGTTTAGTTCCTTTACCACTCTTTTCTTCTTTCACTCTCTTCCAGATTGTGCAAAGTTTCCTCTTTCCTTCCAGCTCCTTTTGTCTCATGCTTTTACACTTCTCAGTCCAAAAGGAGGAGGAGGATTTCTATATGGTAAATGCTTCAAAGTAGGGACTTCATCTGTGGTATGTGGCAAATGGGACCTGCAACCAAATGTTGCAGTGCGTTCTGCTGCTTCTGTTTAGAGTTCCAGCCAGCTCTTCCCTCCAAGTGCATTAATCACAAACACACACACACACACACACACAGCGGGTCGCCCCATTCCATAATGATAATTTTATTCTTTATGCCCCACGCAACGGACTGGGTTGCCCCAGGCACGCTGGGCGGCATCCAACATGTATAGAAACATAATAAAACACTAGACGTTTTAAACAAAACCCTTCACTGTACAGGCTTGCCTTCAGATGGCTCGGGAGTCGGAGAACTCCATACCCCCCAACATTTCTCCAATGAACAAAGGGACACCCTAAGAAAAAAAGATGAACAGTAATCCTTCAAGTGGGTTGATTGGTTCGGCTAGACGTTAGTTAATGGGTTAATTGGTGAGCAATGAGGTGAAGGGGAGGGACAGATGCCTTGTCAATCAAAGAATGCCTGGTTAACCAACCAGAGGCAGCCTTGTCAATCCCAGCAGCCTTTGCAACCAATCAGAGGCAGCTTTGTCAATCCCAGCAGCAGGTATAAAACCAGCAGGCCTGGCCTGCGCTCAGGCCATTGGCCTGCGCTCAGGCCATTGGCCTGCGCTCAGGCCATTGGCCTGCGCTCAGGCCATTGGCCTGCGCTCAGGCCATTGGCCTGCGCTCAGGCCATTGGCCTGCGCTCAGGCCATTGGCCTGCGCTCAGGCCATTGGCCTGCGCTCAGGCCATTGGCCTGCGCTCAGGCCATTGGCCTGCGCTCAGGCCATTGGCCTGCGCTCAGGCCATTGGCCTGCGCTCAGGCCATTGGCCTGCGCTCAGGCCATTGGCCTGCGCTCAGGCCATTGGCCTGCGCTCAGGCCATTGGCCTGCGCTCAGGCCACCCAATTTCTCTCTCTCTTTTCCCTCTTGATTTGGATTTTTTTCTTCTCCCCCCCCACCTATTGTGTGTGTGTGTGTGTGTGTGTGTTTTTTGTTTAGTTCCTTTACCACTCTTTTCTTCTTTCACTCTCTTCCAGATTGTGCAAAGTTTCCTCTTTCCTTCCAGCTCCTTTTGTCTCATGCTTTTACACTTCTCAGTCCAAAAGGAGGAGGAGGATTTCTATATGGTAAATGCTTCAAAGTAGGGACTTCATCTGTGGTATGTGGCAAATGGGACCTGCAACCAAATGTTGCAGTGCGTTCTGCTGCTTCTGTTTAGAGTTCCAGCCAGCTCTTCCCTCCAAGTGCATTAATCACAAACACACACACACACACACACACAGCGGGTCGCCCCATTCCATAATGATAATTTTATTCTTTATGCCCCACGCAACGGACTGGGTTGCCCCAGGCACGCTGGGCGGCATCCAACATGTATAGAAACATAATAAAACACTAGACGTTTTAAACAAAACCCTTCACTGTACAGGCTTGCCTTCAGATGGCTCGGGAGTCGGAGAACTCCATACCCCCCAACATTTCTCCAATGAACAAAGGGACACCCTAAGAAAAAAAGATGAACAGTAATCCTTCAAGTGGGTTGATTGGTTCGGCTAGACGTTAGTTAATGGGTTAATTGGTGAGCAATGAGGTGAAGGGGAGGGACAGATGCCTTCTCAATCAAAGAATGCCTGGTTAACCAACCAGAGGCAGCCTTGTCAATCCCAGCAGCCTTTGCAACCAATCAGAGGCAGCTTTGTCAATCCCAGCAGCAGGTATAAAACCAGCAGGCCTGGCCTGCGCTCAGGCCATTGGCCTGCGCTCAGGCCATTGGCCTGCGCTCAGGCCATTGGCCTGCGCTCAGGCCATTGGCCTGCGCTCAGGCCATTGGCCTGCGCTCAGGCCATTGGCCTGCGCTCAGGCCATTGGCCTGCGCTCAGGCCATTGGCCTGCGCTCAGGCCATTGGCCTGCGCTCAGGCCATTGGCCTGCGCTCAGGCCATTGGCCTGCGCTCAGGCCATTGGCCTGCGCTCAGGCCATTGGCCTGCGCTCAGGCCATTGGCCTGCGCTCAGGCCATTGGCCTGCGCTCAGGCCATTGGCCTGCGCTCAGGCCATTGGCCTGCGCTCAGGCCATTGGCCTGCGCTCAGGCCACCCAATTTCTCTCTCTCTTTTCCCTCTTGATTTGGATTTTTTTCTTCTCCCCCCCCCACCTATTGTGTGTGTGTGTGTGTGTGTGTGTTTTTTGTTTAGTTCCTTTACCACTCTTTTCTTCTTTCACTCTCTTCCAGATTGTGCAAAGTTTCCTCTTTCCTTCCAGCTCCTTTTGTCTCATGCTTTTACACTTCTCAGTCCAAAAGGAGGAGGAGGATTTCTATATGGTAAATGCTTCAAAGTAGGGACTTCATCTGTGGTATGTGGCAAATGGGACCTGCAACCAAATGTTGCAGTGCGTTCTGCTGCTTCTGTTTAGAGTTCCAGCCAGCTCTTCCCTCCAAGTGCATTAATCACAAACACACACACACACACACACACAGCGGGTCGCCCCATTCCATAATGATAATTTTATTCTTTATGCCCCACGCAACGGACTGGGTTGCCCCAGGCACGCTGGGCGGCATCCAACATGTATAGAAACATAATAAAACACTAGACGTTTTAAACAAAACCCTTCACTGTACAGGCTTGCCTTCAGATGGCTCGGGAGTCGGAGAACTCCATACCCCCCAACATTTCTCCAATGAACAAAGGGACACCCTAAGAAAAAAAGATGAACAGTAATCCTTCAAGTGGGTTGATTGGTTCGGCTAGACGTTAGTTAATGGGTTAATTGGTGAGCAATGAGGTGAAGGGGAGGGACAGATGCCTTGTCAATCAAAGAATGCCTGGTTAACCAACCAGAGGCAGCCTTGTCAATCCCAGCAGCCTTTGCAACCAATCAGAGGCAGCTTTGTCAATCCCAGCAGCAGGTATAAAACCAGCAGGCCTGGCCTGCGCTCAGGCCATTGGCCTGCGCTCAGGCCATTGGCCTGCGCTCAGGCCATTGGCCTGCGCTCAGGCCATTGGCCTGCGCTCAGGCCATTGGCCTGCGCTCAGGCCATTGGCCTGCGCTCAGGCCATTGGCCTGCGCTCAGGCCATTGGCCTGCGCTCAGGCCATTGGCCTGCGCTCAGGCCATTGGCCTGCGCTCAGGCCATTGGCCTGCGCTCAGGCCATTGGCCTGCGCTCAGGCCATTGGCCTGCGCTCAGGCCATTGGCCTGCGCTCAGGCCATTGGCCTGCGCTCAGGCCATTGGCTGCGCTCAGGCCACCCAATTTCTCTCTCTCTTTTCCCTCTTGATTTGGATTTTTTTCTTCTCCCCCCCCCCACCTATTGTGTGTGTGTGTGTGTGTTTTTTGTTTAGTTCCTTTACCACTCTTTTCTTCTTTCACTCTCTTCCAGATTGTGCAAAGTTTCCTCTTTCCTTCCAGCTCCTTTTGTCTCATGCTTTTACACTTGTCAGTCCAAAAGGAGGAGGAGGATTTCTATATGGTAAATGCTTCAAAGTAGGGACTTCATCTGTGGTATGTGGCAAATGGGACCTGCAACCAAATGTTGCAGTGCGTTCTGCTGCTTCTGTTTAGAGTTCCAGCCAGCTCAGCTCTTCCCTCCAAGTGCATTAATCACAAACACACACACACACACACACACACAGCGGGTCGCCCCATTCCATAATGATAATTTTATTCTTTATGCCCCACGCAACGGACTGGGTTGCCCCAGGCACGCTGGGCGGCATCCAACATGTATAGAAACATAATAAAACACTAGACGTTTAAACAAAACCCTTCACTGTACAGGCTTGCCTTCAGATGGCTCGGGAGTCGGAGAACTCCATACCCCCAACATTTCTCCAATGAACAAAGGGACACCCTAAGAAAAAAGATGAACAGTAATCCTTCAAGTGGGTTGATTGGTTCGGCTAGACGTTAGTTAATGGGTTAATTGGTGAGCAATGAGGTGAAGGGGAGGGACAGATGCCTTGTCAATCAAAGAATGCCTGGTTAACCAACCAGAGGCAGCCTTGTCAATCCCAGCAGCCTTTGCAACCAATCAGAGGCAGCTTTGTCAATCCCAGCAGCAGGTATAAAACCAGCAGGCCATTGGCCTGCGCTCAGGCCATTGGCCTGCGCTCAGGCCACCCAATTTCTCTCTCTCTTTTCCCTCTTGATTTGGATTTTTTTCTTCTCCCCCCCCCCACCTATTGTGTGTGTGTGTGTGTGTGTGTGTTTTTGTTTAGTTCCTTTACCACTCTTTTCTTCTTTCACTCTCTTCCAGATTGTGCAAAGTTTCCTCTTTCCTTCCAGCTCCTTTTGTCTCATGCTTTTACACTTGTCAGTCCAAAAGGAGGAGGAGGATTTCTATATGGTAAATGCTTCAAAGTAGGGACTTCATCTGTGGTATGTGGCAAATGGGACCTGCAACCAAATGTTGCAGTGCGTTCTGCTGCTTCTGTTTAGAGTTCCAGCCAGCTCTTCCCTCCAAGTGCATTAATCACAAACACACACACACACACACACAGCGGGTCGCCCCATTCCATAATGATAATTTTATTCTTTATGCCCCACGCAACGGACTGGGTTGCCCCAGGCACGCTGGGCGGCATCCAACATGTATAGAAACATAATAAAACACTAGACGTTTTAAACAAAACCCTTCACTGTACAGGCTTGCCTTCAGATGGCTCGGGAGTCGGAGAACTCCATACCCCCCAACATTTCTCCAATGAACAAAGGGACACCCTAAGAAAAAAAGATGAACAGTAATCCTTCAAGTGGGTTGATTGGTTCGGCTAGACGTTAGTTAATGGGTTAATTGGTGAGCAATGAGGTGAAGGGGAGGGACAGATGCCTTGTCAATCAAAGAATGCCTGGTTAACCAACCAGAGGCAGCCTTGTCAATCCCAGCAGCCTTTGCAACCAATCAGAGGCAGCTTTGTCAATCCCAGCAGCAGGTATAAAACCAGCAGGCCATTGGCCTGCGCTCAGGCCATTGGCCTGCGCTCAGGCCACCCAATTTCTCTCTCTCTTTTCCCTCTTGATTTGGATTTTTTTCTTCTCCCCCCCCCACCTATTGTGTGTGTGTGTGTGTGTGTGTGTGTGTTTTTTGTTTAGTTCCTTTACCACTCTTTTCTTCTTTCACTCTCTTCCAGATTGTGCAAAGTTTCCTCTTTCCTTCCAGCTCCTTTTGTCTCATGCTTTTACACTTGTCAGTCCAAAAGGAGGAGGAGGATTTCTATATGGTAAATGCTTCAAAGTAGGGACTTCATCTGTGGTATGTGGCAAATGGGACCTGCAACCAAATGTTGCAGTGCGTTCTGCTGCTTCTGTTTAGAGTTCCAGCCAGCTCTTCCCTCCAAGTGCATTAATCACAAACACACACACACACACACACACAGCGGGTCGCCCCATTCCATAATGATAATTTTATTCTTTATGCCCCACGCAACGGACTGGGTTGCCCCAGGCACGCTGGGCGGCATCCAACATGTATAGAAACATAATAAAACACTAGACGTTTTAAACAAAACCCTTCACTGTACAGGCTTGCCTTCAGATGGCTCGGGAGTCGGAGAACTCCATACCCCCCAACATTTCTCCAATGAACAAAGGGACACCCTAAGAAAAAAAGATGAACAGTAATCCTTCAAGTGGGTTGATTGGTTCGGCTAGACGTTAGTTAATGGGTTAATTGGTGAGCAATGAGGTGAAGGGGAGGGACAGATGCCTTGTCAATCAAAGAATGCCTGGTTAACCAACCAGAGGCAGCCTTGTCAATCCCAGCAGCCTTTGCAACCAATCAGAGGCAGCTTTGTCAATCCCAGCAGCAGGTATAAAACCAGCAGGCCTGGCCTGCGCTCAGGCCATTGGCCTGCGCTCAGGCCATTGGCCTGCGCTCAGGCCATTGGCCTGCGCTCAGGCCATTGGCCTGCGCTCAGGCCATTGGCCTGCGCTCAGGCCATTGGCCTGCGCTCAGGCCATTGGCCTGCGCTCAGGCCATTGGCCTGCGCTCAGGCCATTGGCCTGCGCTCAGGCCATTGGCCTGCGCTCAGGCCATTGGCCTGCGCTCAGGCCATTGGCCTGCGCTCAGGCCATTGGCCTGCGCTCAGGCCATTGGCCTGCGCTCAGGCCATTGGCCTGCGCTCAGGCCATTGGCCTGCGCTCAGGCCACCCAATTTCTCTCTCTCTTTTCCCTCTTGATTTGGATTTTTTTCTTCTCCCCCCCCCCACCTATTGTGTGTGTGTGTGTGTGTGTGTGTTTTTTGTTTAGTTCCTTTACCACTCTTTTCTTCTTTCACTCTCTTCCAGATTGTGCAAAGTTTCCTCTTTCCTTCCAGCTCCTTTTGTCTCATGCTTTTACACTTGTCAGTCCAAAAGGAGGAGGAGGATTTCTATATGGTAAATGCTTCAAAGTAGGGACTTCATCTGTGGTATGTGGCAAATGGGACCTGCAACCAAATGTTGCAGTGCGTTCTGCTGCTTCTGTTTAGAGTTCCAGCCAGCTCTTCCCTCCAAGTGCATTAATCACAAACACACACACACACACACACACAGCGGGTCGCCCCATTCCATAATGATAATTTTATTCTTTATGCCCCACGCAAACGGACTGGGTTGCCCCAGGCACGCTGGGCGGCATCCAACATGTATAGAAACATAATAAAACACTAGACGTTTTAAACAAAACCCTTCACTGTACAGGCTTGCCTTCAGATGGCTCGGGAGTCGGAGAACTCCATACCCCCCAACATTTCTCCAATGAACAAAGGGACACCCTAAGAAAAAAAGATGAACAGTAATCCTTCAAGTGGGTTGATTGGTTCGGCTAGACGTTAGTTAATGGGTTAATTGGTGAGCAATGAGGTGAAGGGGAGGGACAGATGCCTTGTCAATCAAAGAATGCCTGGTTAACCAACCAGAGGCAGCCTTGTCAATCCCAGCAGCCTTTGCAACCAATCAGAGGCAGCTTTGTCAATCCCAGCAGCAGGTATAAAACCAGCAGGCCTGGCCTGCGCTCAGGCCATTGGCCTGCGCTCAGGCCATTGGCCTGCGCTCAGGCCATTGGCCTGCGCTCAGGCCATTGGCCTGCGCTCAGGCCATTGGCCTGCGCTCAGGCCATTGGCCTGCGCTCAGGCCATTGGCCTGCGCTCAGGCCATTGGCCTGCGCTCAGGCCATTGGCCTGCGCTCAGGCCATTGGCCTGCGCTCAGGCCACCCAATTTCTCTCTCTCTTTTCCCTCTTGATTTGGATTTTTTTCTTCTCCCCCCCCCCACCTATTGTGTGTGTGTGTGTGTGTTTTTTGTTTAGTTCCTTTACCACTCTTTTCTTCTTTCACTCTCTTCCAGATTGTGCAAAGTTTCCTCTTTCCTTCCAGCTCCTTTTGTCTCATGCTTTTACACTTGTCAGTCCAAAAGGAGGAGGAGGATTTCTATATGGTAAATGCTTCAAAGTAGGGACTTCATCTGTGGTATGTGGCAAATGGGACCTGCAACCAAATGTTGCAGTGCGTTCTGCTGCTTCTGTTTAGAGTTCCAGCCAGCTCTTCCCTCCAAGTGCATTAATCACAAACACACACACACACACACACACACAGCGGGTCGCCCCATTCCATAATGATAATTTTATTCTTTATGCCCCACGCAACGGACTGGGTTGCCCCAGGCACGCTGGGCGGCATCCAACATGTATAGAAACATAATAAAACACTAGACGTTTTAAACAAAACCCTTCACTGTACAGGCTTGCCTTCAGATGGCTCGGGAGTCGGAGAACTCCATACCCCCCAACATTTCTCCAATGAACAAAGGGACACCCTAAGAAAAAAAGATGAACAGTAATCCTTCAAGTGGGTTGATTGGTTCGGCTAGACGTTAGTTAATGGGTTAATTGGTGAGCAATGAGGTGAAGGGGAGGGACAGATGCCTTGTCAATCAAAGAATGCCTGGTTAACCAACCAGAGGCAGCCTTGTCAATCCCAGCAGCCTTTGCAACCAATCAGAGGCAGCTTTGTCAATCCCAGCAGCAGGTATAAAACCAGCAGGCCTGGCCTGCGCTCAGGCCATTGGCCTGCGCTCAGGCCATTGGCCTGCGCTCAGGCCATTGGCCTGCGCTCAGGCCATTGGCCTGCGCTCAGGCCATTGGCCTGCGCTCAGGCCATTGGCCTGCGCTCAGGCCATTGGCCTGCGCTCAGGCCATTGGCCTGCGCTCAGGCCATTGGCCTGCGCTCAGGCCATTGGCCTGCGCTCAGGCCATTGGCCTGCGCTCAGGCCATTGGCCTGCGCTCAGGCCATTGGCCTGCGCTCAGGCCATTGGCCTGCGCTCAGGCCATTGGCCTGCGCTCAGGCCATTGGCCTGCGCTCAGGCCATTGGCCTGCGCTCAGGCCACCCAATTTCTCTCTCTCTTTTCCCTCTTGATTTGGATTTTTTTCTTCTCCCCCCCCCCACCTATTGTGTGTGTGTGTGTGTGTTTTTTGTTTAGTTCCTTTACCACTCTTTTCTTCTTTCACTCTCTTCCAGATTGTGCAAAGTTTCCTCTTTCCTTCCAGCTCCTTTTGTCTCATGCTTTTACACTTGTCAGTCCAAAAGGAGGAGGAGGATTTCTATATGGTAAATGCTTCAAAGTAGGGACTTCATCTGTGGTATGTGGCAAATGGGACCTGCAACCAAATGTTGCAGTGCGTTCTGCTGCTTCTGTTTAGAGTTCCAGCCAGCTCTTCCCTCCAAGTGCATTAATCACAAACACACACACACACACACACACAGCGGGTCGCCCCATTCCATAATGATAATTTTATTCTTTATGCCCCACGCAACGGACTGGGTTGCCCCAGGCACGCTGGGCGGCATCCAACATGTATAGAAACATAATAAAACACTAGACGTTTTAAACAAAACCCTTCACTGTACAGGCTTGCCTTCAGATGGCTCGGGAGTCGGAGAACTCCATACCCCCCAACATTTCTCCAATGAACAAAGGGACACCCTAAGAAAAAAAGATGAACAGTAATCCTTCAAGTGGGTTGATTGGTTCGGCTAGACGTTAGTTAATGGGTTAATTGGTGAGCAATGAGGTGAAGGGGAGGGACAGATGCCTTGTCAATCAAAGAATGCCTGGTTAACCAACCAGAGGCAGCCTTGTCAATCCCAGCAGCCTTTGCAACCAATCAGAGGCAGCTTTGTCAATCCCAGCAGCAGGTATAGAACCAGCAGGCCTGGCCTGCGCTCAGGCCATTGGCCTGCGCTCAGGCCATTGGCCTGCGCTCAGGCCATTGGCCTGCGCTCAGGCCATTGGCCTGCGCTCAGGCCATTGGCCTGCGCTCAGGCCATTGGCCTGCGCTCAGGCCATTGGCCTGCGCTCAGGCCACCCAATTTCTCTCTCTCTTTTCCCTCTTGATTTGGATTTTTTTCTTCTCCCCCCCCCCACCTATTGTGTGTGTGTGTGTGTGTGTGTGTTTTTTGTTTAGTTCCTTTACCACTCTTTTCTTCTTTCACTCTCTTCCAGATTGTGCAAAGTTTCCTCTTTCCTTCCAGCTCCTTTTGTCTCATGCTTTTACACTTGTCAGTCCAAAAGGAGGAGGAGGATTTCTATATGGTAAATGCTTCAAAGTAGGGACTTCATCTGTGGTATGTGGCAAATGGGACCTGCAACCAAATGTTGCAGTGCGTTCTGCTGCTTCTGTTTAGAGTTCCAGCCAGCTCTTCCCTCCAAGTGCATTAATCACAAACACACACACACACACACACACAGCGGGTCGCCCCATTCCATAATGATAATTTTATTCTTTATGCCCCACGCAAACGGACTGGGTTGCCCCAGGCACGCTGGGCGGCATCCAACATGTATAGAAACATAATAAAACACTAGACGTTTTAAACAAAACCCTTCACTGTACAGGCTTGCCTTCAGATGGCTCGGGAGTCGGAGAACTCCATACCCCCCAACATTTCTCCAATGAACAAAGGGACACCCTAAGAAAAAAAGATGAACAGTAATCCTTCAAGTGGGTTGATTGGTTCGGCTAGACGTTAGTTAATGGGTTAATTGGTGAGCAATGAGGTGAAGGGGAGGGACAGATGCCTTGTCAATCAAAGAATGCCTGGTTAACCAACCAGAGGCAGCCTTGTCAATCCCAGCAGCCTTTGCAACCAATCAGAGGCAGCTTTGTCAATCCCAGCAGCAGGTATAAAACCAGCAGGCCTGGCCTGCGCTCAGGCCATTGGCCTGCGCTCAGGCCATTGGCCTGCGCTCAGGCCATTGGCCTGCGCTCAGGCCATTGGCCTGCGCTCAGGCCATTGGCCTGCGCTCAGGCCATTGGCCTGCGCTCAGGCCATTGGCCTGCGCTCAGGCCATTGGCCTGCGCTCAGGCCATTGGCCTGCGCTCAGGCCATTGGCCTGCGCTCAGGCCATTGGCCTGCGCTCAGGCCATTGGCCTGCGCTCAGGCCATTGGCCTGCGCTCAGGCCATTGGCCTGCGCTCAGGCCATTGGCCTGCGCTCAGGCCACCCAATTTCTCTCTCTCTTTTCCCTCTTGATTTGGATTTTTTTCTTCTCCCCCCCCCCCACCTATTGTGTGTGTGTGTGTGTGTTTTTTGTTTAGTTCCTTTACCACTCTTTTCTTCTTTCACTCTCTTCCAGATTGTGCAAAGTTTCCTCTTTCCTTCCAGCTCCTTTTGTCTCATGCTTTTACACTTGTCAGTCCAAAAGGAGGAGGAGGATTTCTATATGGTAAATGCTTCAAAGTAGGGACTTCATCTGTGGTATGTGGCAAATGGGACCTGCAACCAAATGTTGCAGTGCGTTCTGCTGCTTCTGTTTAGAGTTCCAGCCAGCTCTTCCCTCCAAGTGCATTAATCACAAACACACACACACACACACACACACAGCGGGTCGCCCCATTCCATAATGATAATTTTATTCTTTATGCCCCACGCAACGGACTGGGTTGCCCCAGGCACGCTGGGCGGCATCCAACATGTATAGAAACATAATAAAACACTAGACGTTTTAAACAAAACCCTTCACTGTACAGGCTTGCCTTCAGATGGCTCGGGAGTCGGAGAACTCCATACCCCCCAACATTTCTCCAATGAACAAAGGGACACCCTAAGAAAAAAAGATGAACAGTAATCCTTCAAGTGGGTTGATTGGTTCGGCTAGACGTTAGTTAATGGGTTAATTGGTGAGCAATGAGGTGAAGGGGAGGGACAGATGCCTTGTCAATCAAAGAATGCCTGGTTAACCAACCAGAGGCAGCCTTGTCAATCCCAGCAGCCTTTGCAACCAATCAGAGGCAGCTTTGTCAATCCCAGCAGCAGGTATAAAACCAGCAGGCCTGGCCTGCGCTCAGGCCATTGGCCTGCGCTCAGGCCATTGGCCTGCGCTCAGGCCATTGGCCTGCGCTCAGGCCATTGGCCTGCGCTCAGGCCATTGGCCTGCGCTCAGGCCATTGGCCTGCGCTCAGGCCATTGGCCTGCGCTCAGGCCATTGGCCTGCGCTCAGGCCATTGGCCTGCGCTCAGGCCATTGGCCTGCGCTCAGGCCATTGGCCTGCGCTCAGGCCATTGGCCTGCGCTCAGGCCATTGGCCTGCGCTCAGGCCATTGGCCTGCGCTCAGGCCATTGGCCTGCGCTCAGGCCACCCAATTTCTCTCTCTCTTTTCCCTCTTGATTTGGATTTTTTTCTTCTCCCCCCCCCCACCTATTGTGTGTGTGTGTGTGTGTTTTTTGTTTAGTTCCTTTACCACTCTTTTCTTCTTTCACTCTCTTCCAGATTGTGCAAAGTTTCCTCTTTCCTTCCAGCTCCTTTTGTCTCATGCTTTTACACTTGTCAGTCCAAAAGGAGGAGGAGGATTTCTATATGGTAAATGCTTCAAAGTAGGGACTTCATCTGTGGTATGTGGCAAATGGGACCTGCAACCAAATGTTGCAGTGCGTTCTGCTGCTTCTGTTTAGAGTTCCAGCCAGCTCTTCCCTCCAAGTGCATTAATCACAAACACACACACACACACACACACAGCGGGTCGCCCCATTCCATAATGATAATTTTATTCTTTATGCCCCACGCAACGGACTGGGTTGCCCCAGGCACGCTGGGCGGCATCCAACATGTATAGAAACATAATAAAACACTAGACGTTTTAAACAAAACCCTTCACTGTACAGGCTTGCCTTCAGATGGCTCGGGAGTCGGAGAACTCCATACCCCCCAACATTTCTCCAATGAACAAAGGGACACCCTAAGAAAAAAAGATGAACAGTAATCCTTCAAGTGGGTTGATTGGTTCGGCTAGACGTTAGTTAATGGGTTAATTGGTGAGCAATGAGGTGAAGGGGAGGGACAGATGCCTTGTCAATCAAAGAATGCCTGGTTAACCAACCAGAGGCAGCCTTGTCAATCCCAGCAGCCTTTGCAACCAATCAGAGGCAGCTTTGTCAATCCCAGCAGCAGGTATAGAACCAGCAGGCCTGGCCTGCGCTCAGGCCATTGGCCTGCGCTCAGGCCATTGGCCTGCGCTCAGGCCATTGGCCTGCGCTCAGGCCATTGGCCTGCGCTCAGGCCATTGGCCTGCGCTCAGGCCATTGGCCTGCGCTCAGGCCATTGGCCTGCGCTCAGGCCATTGGCCTGCGCTCAGGCCATTGGCCTGCGCTCAGGCCATTGGCCTGCGCTCAGGCCATTGGCCTGCGCTCAGGCCACCCAATTTCTCTCTCTCTTTTCCCTCTTGATTTGGATTTTTTTCTTCTCCCCCCCCCACCTATTGTGTGTGTGTGTGTGTGTGTGTGTTTTTTGTTTAGTTCCTTTACCACTCTTTTCTTCTTTCACTCTCTTCCAGATTGTGCAAAGTTTCCTCTTTCCTTCCAGCTCCTTTTGTCTCATGCTTTTACACTTGTCAGTCCAAAAGGAGGAGGAGGATTTCTATATGGTAAATGCTTCAAAGTAGGGACTTCATCTGTGGTATGTGGCAAATGGGACCTGCAACCAAATGTTGCAGTGCGTTCTGCTGCTTCTGTTTAGAGTTCCAGCCAGCTCTTCCCTCCAAGTGCATTAATCACAAACACACACACACACACACACACAGCGGGTCGCCCCATTCCATAATGATAATTTTATTCTTTATGCCCCACGCAAACGGACTGGGTTGCCCCAGGCACGCTGGGCGGCATCCAACATGTATAGAAACATAATAAAACACTAGACGTTTTAAACAAAACCCTTCACTGTACAGGCTTGCCTTCAGATGGCTCGGGAGTCGGAGAACTCCATACCCCCCAACATTTCTCCAATGAACAAAGGGACACCCTAAGAAAAAAAGATGAACAGTAATCCTTCAAGTGGGTTGATTGGTTCGGCTAGACGTTAGTTAATGGGTTAATTGGTGAGCAATGAGGTGAAGGGGAGGGACAGATGCCTTGTCAATCAAAGAATGCCTGGTTAACCAACCAGAGGCAGCCTTGTCAATCCCAGCAGCCTTTGCAACCAATCAGAGGCAGCTTTGTCAATCCCAGCAGCAGGTATAAAACCAGCAGGCCTGGCCTGCGCTCAGGCCATTGGCCTGCGCTCAGGCCATTGGCCTGCGCTCAGGCCATTGGCCTGCGCTCAGGCCATTGGCCTGCGCTCAGGCCATTGGCCTGCGCTCAGGCCATTGGCCTGCGCTCAGGCCATTGGCCTGCGCTCAGGCCATTGGCCTGCGCTCAGGCCATTGGCCTGCGCTCAGGCCATTGGCCTGCGCTCAGGCCATTGGCCTGCGCTCAGGCCATTGGCCTGCGCTCAGGCCATTGGCCTGCGCTCAGGCCATTGGCCTGCGCTCAGGCCATTGGCCTGCGCTCAGGCCACCCAATTTCTCTCTCTCTTTTCCCTCTTGATTTGGATTTTTTTCTTCTCCCCCCCCCCACCTATTGTGTGTGTGTGTGTGTGTTTTTTGTTTAGTTCCTTTACCACTCTTTTCTTCTTTCACTCTCTTCCAGATTGTGCAAAGTTTCCTCTTTCCTTCCAGCTCCTTTTGTCTCATGCTTTTACACTTGTCAGTCCAAAAGGAGGAGGAGGATTTCTATATGGTAAATGCTTCAAAGTAGGGACTTCATCTGTGGTATGTGGCAAATGGGACCTGCAACCAAATGTTGCAGTGCGTTCTGCTGCTTCTGTTTAGAGTTCCAGCCAGCTCTTCCCTCCAAGTGCATTAATCACAAACACACACACACACACACACACACAGCGGGTCGCCCCATTCCATAATGATAATTTTATTCTTTATGCCCCACGCAACGGACTGGGTTGCCCCAGGCACGCTGGGCGGCATCCAACATGTATAGAAACATAATAAAACACTAGACGTTTTAAACAAAACCCTTCACTGTACAGGCTTGCCTTCAGATGGCTCGGGAGTCGGAGAACTCCATACCCCCCAACATTTCTCCAATGAACAAAGGGACACCCTAAGAAAAAAAGATGAACAGTAATCCTTCAAGTGGGTTGATTGGTTCGGCTAGACGTTAGTTAATGGGTTAATTGGTGAGCAATGAGGTGAAGGGGAGGGACAGATGCCTTGTCAATCAAAGAATGCCTGGTTAACCAACCAGAGGCAGCCTTGTCAATCCCAGCAGCCTTTGCAACCAATCAGAGGCAGCTTTGTCAATCCCAGCAGCAGGTATAAAACCAGCAGGCCTGGCCTGCGCTCAGGCCATTGGCCTGCGCTCAGGCCATTGGCCTGCGCTCAGGCCATTGGCCTGCGCTCAGGCCATTGGCCTGCGCTCAGGCCATTGGCCTGCGCTCAGGCCATTGGCCTGCGCTCAGGCCATTGGCCTGCGCTCAGGCCATTGGCCTGCGCTCAGGCCATTGGCCTGCGCTCAGGCCATTGGCCTGCGCTCAGGCCATTGGCCTGCGCTCAGGCCATTGGCCTGCGCTCAGGCCATTGGCCTGCGCTCAGGCCACCCAATTTCTCTCTCTCTTTTCCCTCTTGATTTGGATTTTTTTCTTCTCCCCCCCCCCACCTATTGTGTGTGTGTGTGTGTGTGTGTGTGTTTTGTTTAGTTCCTTTACCACTCTTTTCTTCTTTCACTCTCTTCCAGATTGTGCAAAGTTTCCTCTTTCCTTCCAGCTCCTTTTGTCTCATGCTTTTACACTTGTCAGTCCAAATTACACTTGTCAGTCCAAAAGGAGGAGGAGGATTTCTATATGGTAAATGCTTCAAAGTAGGGACTTCATCTGTGGTATGTGGCAAATGGGACCTGCAACCAAATGTTGCAGTGCGTTCTGCTGCTTCTGTTTAGAGTTCCAGCCAGCTCTTCCCTCCAAGTGCATTAATCACAAACACACACACACACACACACACAGCGGGTCGCCCCATTCCATAATGATAATTTTATTCTTTATGCCCCACGCAACGGACTGGGTTGCCCCAGGCACGCTGGGCGGCATCCAACATGTATAGAAACATAATAAAACACTAGACGTTTTAAACAAAACCCTTCACTGTACAGGCTTGCCTTCAGATGGCTCGGGAGTCGGAGAACTCCATACCCCCCAACATTTCTCCAATGAACAAAGGGACACCCTAAGAAAAAAAGATGAACAGTAATCCTTCAAGTGGGTTGATTGGTTCGGCTAGACGTTAGTTAATGGGTTAATTGGTGAGCAATGAGGTGAAGGGGAGGGACAGATGCCTTGTCAATCAAAGAATGCCTGGTTAACCAACCAGAGGCAGCCTTGTCAATCCCAGCAGCCTTTGCAACCAATCAGAGGCAGCTTTGTCAATCCCAGCAGCAGGTATAAAACCAGCAGGCCATTGGCCTGCGCTCAGGCCACCCAATTTCTCTCTCTCTTTTCCCTCTTGATTTGGATTTTTTTCTTCTCCCCCCCCCACCTATTGTGTGTGTGTGTGTGTGTTTTTTGTTTAGTTCCTTTACCACTCTTTTCTTCTTTCACTCTCTTCCAGATTGTGCAAAGTTTCCTCTTTCCTTCCAGCTCCTTTTGTCTCATGCTTTTACACTTGTCAGTCCAAAAGGAGGAGGAGGATTTCTATATGGTAAATGCTTCAAAGTAGGGACTTCATCTGTGGTATGTGGCAAATGGGACCTGCAACCAAATGTTGCAGTGCGTTCTGCTGCTTCTGTTTAGAGTTCCAGCCAGCTCTTCCCTCCAAGTGCATTAATCACAAACACACACACACACACACACACACAGCGGGTCGCCCCATTCCATAATGATAATTTTATTCTTTATGCCCCACGCAACGGACTGGGTTGCCCCAGGCACGCTGGGCGGCATCCAACATGTATAGAAACATAATAAAACACTAGACGTTTTAAACAAAACCCTTCACTGTACAGGCTTGCCTTCAGATGGCTCGGGAGTCGGAGAACTCCATACCCCCCAACATTTCTCCAATGAACAAAGGGACACCCTAAGAAAAAAAGATGAACAGTAATCCTTCAAGTGGGTTGATTGGTTCGGCTAGACGTTAGTTAATGGGTTAATTGGTGAGCAATGAGGTGAAGGGGAGGGACAGATGCCTTGTCAATCAAAGAATGCCTGGTTAACCAACCAGAGGCAGCCTTGTCAATCCCAGCAGCCTTTGCAACCAATCAGAGGCAGCTTTGTCAATCCCAGCAGCAGGTATAAAACCAGCAGGCCTGGCCTGCGCTCAGGCCATTGGCCTGCGCTCAGGCCATTGGCCTGCGCTCAGGCCATTGGCCTGCGCTCAGGCCATTGGCCTGCGCTCAGGCCATTGGCCTGCGCTCAGGCCATTGGCCTGCGCTCAGGCCATTGGCCTGCGCTCAGGCCATTGGCCTGCGCTCAGGCCATTGGCCTGCGCTCAGGCCATTGGCCTGCGCTCAGGCCATTGGCCTGCGCTCAGGCCATTGGCCTGCGCTCAGGCCATTGGCCTGCGCTCAGGCCACCCAATTTCTCTCTCTCTTTTCCCTCTTGATTTGGATTTTTTTCTTCTCCCCCCCCCCCACCTATTGTGTGTGTGTGTGTGTGTTTTTTGTTTAGTTCCTTTACCACTCTTTTCTTCTTTCACTCTCTTCCAGATTGTGCAAAGTTTCCTCTTTCCTTCCAGCTCCTTTTGTCTCATGCTTTTACACTTGTCAGTCCAAAAGGAGGAGGAGGATTTCTATATGGTAAATGCTTCAAAGTAGGGACTTCATCTGTGGTATGTGGCAAATGGGACCTGCAACCAAATGTTGCAGTGCGTTCTGCTGCTTCTGTTTAGAGTTCCAGCCAGCTCTTCCCTCCAAGTGCATTAATCACAAACACACACACACACACACACACACAGCGGGTCGCCCCATTCCATAATGATAATTTTATTCTTTATGCCCCACGCAACGGACTGGGTTGCCCCAGGCACGCTGGGCGGCATCCAACATGTATAGAAACATAATAAAACACTAGACGTTTTAAACAAAACCCTTCACTGTACAGGCTTGCCTTCAGATGGCTCGGGAGTCGGAGAACTCCATACCCCCCAACATTTCTCCAATGAACAAAGGGACACCCTAAGAAAAAAAGATGAACAGTAATCCTTCAAGTGGGTTGATTGGTTCGGCTAGACGTTAGTTAATGGGTTAATTGGTGAGCAATGAGGTGAAGGGGAGGGACAGATGCCTTGTCAATCAAAGAATGCCTGGTTAACCAACCAGAGGCAGCCTTGTCAATCCCAGCAGCCTTTGCAACCAATCAGAGGCAGCTTTGTCAATCCCAGCAGCAGGTATAGAACCAGCAGGCCTGGCCTGCGCTCAGGCCATTGGCCTGCGCTCAGGCCATTGGCCTGCGCTCAGGCCATTGGCCTGCGCTCAGGCCATTGGCCTGCGCTCAGGCCATTGGCCTGCGCTCAGGCCATTGGCCTGCGCTCAGGCCATTGGCCTGCGCTCAGGCCATTGGCCTGCGCTCAGGCCATTGGCCTGCGCTCAGGCCACCCAATTTCTCTCTCTCTTTTCCCTCTTGATTTGGATTTTTTTCTTCTCCCCCCCCCCACCTATTGTGTGTGTGTGTGTGTGTGTGTGTGTTTTTTGTTTAGTTCCTTTACCACTCTTTTCTTCTTTCACTCTCTTCCAGATTGTGCAAAGTTTCCTCTTTCCTTCCAGCTCCTTTTGTCTCATGCTTTTACACTTGTCAGTCCAAAAGGAGGAGGAGGATTTCTATATGGTAAATGCTTCAAAGTAGGGACTTCATCTGTGGTATGTGGCAAATGGGACCTGCAACCAAATGTTGCAGTGCGTTCTGCTGCTTCTGTTTAGAGTTCCAGCCAGCTCTTCCCTCCAAGTGCATTAATCACAAACACACACACACACACACACACAGCGGGTCGCCCCATTCCATAATGATAATTTTATTCTTTATGCCCCACGCAAACGGACTGGGTTGCCCCAGGCACGCTGGGCGGCATCCAACATGTATAGAAACATAATAAAACACTAGACGTTTTAAACAAAACCCTTCACTGTACAGGCTTGCCTTCAGATGGCTCGGGAGTCGGAGAACTCCATACCCCCCAACATTTCTCCAATGAACAAAGGGACACCCTAAGAAAAAAAGATGAACAGTAATCCTTCAAGTGGGTTGATTGGTTCGGCTAGACGTTAGTTAATGGGTTAATTGGTGAGCAATGAGGTGAAGGGGAGGGACAGATGCCTTGTCAATCAAAGAATGCCTGGTTAACCAACCAGAGGCAGCCTTGTCAATCCCAGCAGCCTTTGCAACCAATCAGAGGCAGCTTTGTCAATCCCAGCAGCAGGTATAAAACCAGCAGGCCTGGCCTGCGCTCAGGCCATTGGCCTGCGCTCAGGCCATTGGCCTGCGCTCAGGCCATTGGCCTGCGCTCAGGCCATTGGCCTGCGCTCAGGCCATTGGCCTGCGCTCAGGCCATTGGCCTGCGCTCAGGCCATTGGCCTGCGCTCAGGCCATTGGCCTGCGCTCAGGCCATTGGCCTGCGCTCAGGCCATTGGCCTGCGCTCAGGCCATTGGCCTGCGCTCAGGCCATTGGCCTGCGCTCAGGCCATTGGCCTGCGCTCAGGCCATTGGCCTGCGCTCAGGCCATTGGCCTGCGCTCAGGCCATTGGCCTGCGCTCAGGCCATTGGCCTGCGCTCAGGCCATTGGCCTGCGCTCAGGCCATTGGCCTGCGCTCAGGCCACCCAATTTCTCTCTCTCTTTTCCCTCTTGATTTGGATTTTTTTCTTCTCCCCCCCCCCACCTATTGTGTGTGTGTGTGTGTGTTTTTTGTTTAGTTCCTTTACCACTCTTTTCTTCTTTCACTCTCTTCCAGATTGTGCAAAGTTTCCTCTTTCCTTCCAGCTCCTTTTGTCTCATGCTTTTACACTTGTCAGTCCAAAAGGAGGAGGAGGATTTCTATATGGTAAATGCTTCAAAGTAGGGACTTCATCTGTGGTATGTGGCAAATGGGACCTGCAACCAAATGTTGCAGTGCGTTCTGCTGCTTCTGTTTAGAGTTCCAGCCAGCTCTTCCCTCCAAGTGCATTAATCACAAACACACACACACACACACACACACAGCGGGTCGCCCCATTCCATAATGATAATTTTATTCTTTATGCCCCACGCAACGGACTGGGTTGCCCCAGGCACGCTGGGCGGCATCCAACATGTATAGAAACATAATAAAACACTAGACGTTTTAAACAAAACCCTTCACTGTACAGGCTTGCCTTCAGATGGCTCGGGAGTCGGAGAACTCCATACCCCCCAACATTTCTCCAATGAACAAAGGGACACCCTAAGAAAAAAGATGAACAGTAATCCTTCAAGTGGGTTGATTGGTTCGGCTAGACGTTAGTTAATGGGTTAATTGGTGAGCAATGAGGTGAAGGGGAGGGACAGATGCCTTGTCAATCAAAGAATGCCTGGTTAACCAACCAGAGGCAGCCTTGTCAATCCCAGCAGCCTTTGCAACCAATCAGAGGCAGCTTTGTCAATCCCAGCAGCAGGTATAAAACCAGCAGGCCTGGCCTGCGCTCAGGCCATTGGCCTGCGCTCAGGCCATTGGCCTGCGCTCAGGCCATTGGCCTGCGCTCAGGCCATTGGCCTGCGCTCAGGCCATTGGCCTGCGCTCAGGCCATTGGCCTGCGCTCAGGCCATTGGCCTGCGCTCAGGCCATTGGCCTGCGCTCAGGCCATTGGCCTGCGCTCAGGCCATTGGCCTGCGCTCAGGCCATTGGCCTGCGCTCAGGCCATTGGCCTGCGCTCAGGCCATTGGCCTGCGCTCAGGCCATTGGCCTGCGCTCAGGCCATTGGCCTGCGCTCAGGCCATTGGCCTGCGCTCAGGCCATTGGCCTGCGCTCAGGCCATTGGCCTGCGCTCAGGCCATTGGCCTGCGCTCAGGCCATTGGCCTGCGCTCAGGCCATTGGCCTGCGCTCAGGCCACCCAATTTCTCTCTCTCTTTTCCCTCTTGATTTGGATTTTTTTCTTCTCCCCCCCCCCACCTATTGTGTGTGTGTGTGTGTGTTTTTTGTTTAGTTCCTTTACCACTCTTTTCTTCTTTCACTCTCTTCCAGATTGTGCAAAGTTTCCTCTTTCCTTCCAGCTCCTTTTGTCTCATGCTTTTACACTTGTCAGTCCAAAAGGAGGAGGAGGATTTCTATATGGTAAATGCTTCAAAGTAGGGACTTCATCTGTGGTATGTGGCAAATGGGACCTGCAACCAAATGTTGCAGTGCGTTCTGCTGCTTCTGTTTAGAGTTCCAGCCAGCTCTTCCCTCCAAGTGCATTAATCACAAACACACACACACACACACACACACAGCGGGTCGCCCCATTCCATAATGATAATTTTATTCTTTATGCCCCACGCAACGGACTGGGTTGCCCCAGGCACGCTGGGCGGCATCCAACATGTATAGAAACATAATAAAACACTAGACGTTTTAAACAAAACCCTTCACTGTACAGGCTTGCCTTCAGATGGCTCGGGAGTCGGAGAACTCCATACCCCCCAACATTTCTCCAATGAACAAAGGGACACCCTAAGAAAAAAAGATGAACAGTAATCCTTCAAGTGGGTTGATTGGTTCGGCTAGACGTTAGTTAATGGGTTAATTGGTGAGCAATGAGGTGAAGGGGAGGGACAGATGCCTTGTCAATCAAAGAATGCCTGGTTAACCAACCAGAGGCAGCCTTGTCAATCCCAGCAGCCTTTGCAACCAATCAGAGGCAGCTTTGTCAATCCCAGCAGCAGGTATAAAACCAGCAGGCCATTGGCCTGCGCTCAGGCCATTGGCCTGCGCTCAGGCCACCCAATTTCTCTCTCTCTTTTCCCTCTTGATTTGGATTTTTTTCTTCTCCCCCCCCCCCACCTATTGTGTGTGTGTGTGTGTGTGTGTGTTTTTTGTTTAGTTCCTTTACCACTCTTTTCTTCTTTCACTCTCTTCCAGATTGTGCAAAGTTTCCTCTTTCCTTCCAGCTCCTTTTGTCTCATGCTTTTACACTTGTCAGTCCAAAAGGAGGAGGAGGATTTCTATATGGTAAATGCTTCAAAGTAGGGACTTCATCTGTGGTATGTGGCAAATGGGACCTGCAACCAAATGTTGCAGTGCGTTCTGCTGCTTCTGTTTAGAGTTCCAGCCAGCTCTTCCCTCCAAGTGCATTAATCACAAACACACACACACACACACACACAGCGGGTCGCCCCATTCCATAATGATAATTTTATTCTTTATGCCCCACGCAAACGGACTGGGTTGCCCCAGGCACGCTGGGCGGCATCCAACATGTATAGAAACATAATAAAACACTAGACGTTTTAAACAAAACCCTTCACTGTACAGGCTTGCCTTCAGATGGCTCGGGAGTCGGAGAACTCCATACCCCCCAACATTTCTCCAATGAACAAAGGGACACCCTAAGAAAAAAAGATGAACAGTAATCCTTCAAGTGGGTTGATTGGTTCGGCTAGACGTTAGTTAATGGGTTAATTGGTGAGCAATGAGGTGAAGGGGAGGGACAGATGCCTTGTCAATCAAAGAATGCCTGGTTAACCAACCAGAGGCAGCCTTGTCAATCCCAGCAGCCTTTGCAACCAATCAGAGGCAGCTTTGTCAATCCCAGCAGCAGGTATAAAACCAGCAGGCCTGGCCTGCGCTCAGGCCATTGGCCTGCGCTCAGGCCATTGGCCTGCGCTCAGGCCATTGGCCTGCGCTCAGGCCATTGGCCTGCGCTCAGGCCATTGGCCTGCGCTCAGGCCATTGGCCTGCGCTCAGGCCATTGGCCTGCGCTCAGGCCATTGGCCTGCGCTCAGGCCATTGGCCTGCGCTCAGGCCATTGGCCTGCGCTCAGGCCACCCAATTTCTCTCTCTCTTTTCCCTCTTGATTTGGATTTTTTTCTTCTCCCCCCCCCCCACCTATTGTGTGTGTGTGTGTGTGTTTTTTGTTTAGTTCCTTTACCACTCTTTTCTTCTTTCACTCTCTTCCAGATTGTGCAAAGTTTCCTCTTTCCTTCCAGCTCCTTTTGTCTCATGCTTTTACACTTGTCAGTCCAAAAGGAGGAGGAGGATTTCTATATGGTAAATGCTTCAAAGTAGGGACTTCATCTGTGGTATGTGGCAAATGGGACCTGCAACCAAATGTTGCAGTGCGTTCTGCTGCTTCTGTTTAGAGTTCCAGCCAGCTCTTCCCTCCAAGTGCATTAATCACAAACACACACACACACACACACACACAGCGGGTCGCCCCATTCCATAATGATAATTTTATTCTTTATGCCCCACGCAACGGACTGGGTTGCCCCAGGCACGCTGGGCGGCATCCAACATGTATAGAAACATAATAAAACACTAGACGTTTTAAACAAAACCCTTCACTGTACAGGCTTGCCTTCAGATGGCTCGGGAGTCGGAGAACTCCATACCCCCCAACATTTCTCCAATGAACAAAGGGACACCCTAAGAAAAAAAGATGAACAGTAATCCTTCAAGTGGGTTGATTGGTTCGGCTAGACGTTAGTTAATGGGTTAATTGGTGAGCAATGAGGTGAAGGGGAGGGACAGATGCCTTGTCAATCAAAGAATGCCTGGTTAACCAACCAGAGGCAGCCTTGTCAATCCCAGCAGCCTTTGCAACCAATCAGAGGCAGCTTTGTCAATCCCAGCAGCAGGTATAAAACCAGCAGGCCTGGCCTGTGCTCAGGCCATTGGCCTGCGCTCAGGCCATTGGCCTGCGCTCAGGCCATTGGCCTGCGCTCAGGCCATTGGCCTGCGCTCAGGCCATTGGCCTGCGCTCAGGCCACCCAATTTCTCTCTCTCTTTTCCCTCTTGATTTGGATTTTTTTCTTCTCCCCCCCCCCACCTATTGTGTGTGTGTGTGTGTGTTTTTTGTTTAGTTCCTTTACCACTCTTTTCTTCTTTCACTCTCTTCCAGATTGTGCAAAGTTTCCTCTTTCCTTCCAGCTCCTTTTGTCTCATGCTTTTACACTTGTCAGTCCAAAAGGAGGAGGAGGATTTCTATATGGTAAATGCTTCAAAGTAGGGACTTCATCTGTGGTATGTGGCAAATGGGACCTGCAACCAAATGTTGCAGTGCGTTCTGCTGCTTCTGTTTAGAGTTCCAGCCAGCTCTTCCCTCCAAGTGCATTAATCACAAACACACACACACACACACACACACAGCGGGTCGCCCCATTCCATAATGATAATTTTATTCTTTATGCCCCACGCAACGGACTGGGTTGCCCCAGGCACGCTGGGCGGCATCCAACATGTATAGAAACATAATAAAACACTAGACGTTTTAAACAAAACCCTTCACTGTACAGGCTTGCCTTCAGATGGCTCGGGAGTCGGAGAACTCCATACCCCCCAACATTTCTCCAATGAACAAAGGGACACCCTAAGAAAAAAAGATGAACAGTAATCCTTCAAGTGGGTTGATTGGTTCGGCTAGACGTTAGTTAATGGGTTAATTGGTGAGCAATGAGGTGAAGGGGAGGGACAGATGCCTTGTCAATCAAAGAATGCCTGGTTAACCAACCAGAGGCAGCCTTGTCAATCCCAGCAGCCTTTGCAACCAATCAGAGGCAGCTTTGTCAATCCCAGCAGCAGGTATAAAACCAGCAGGCCTGGCCTGCGCTCAGGCCATTGGCCTGCGCTCAGGCCATTGGCCTGCGCTCAGGCCATTGGCCTGCGCTCAGGCCATTGGCCTGCGCTCAGGCCATTGGCCTGCGCTCAGGCCATTGGCCTGCGCTCAGGCCATTGGCCTGCGCTCAGGCCATTGGCCTGCGCTCAGGCCATTGGCCTGCGCTCAGGCCATTGGCCTGCGCTCAGGCCATTGGCCTGCGCTCAGGCCACCCAATTTCTCTCTCTCTTTTCCCTCTTGATTTGGATTTTTTTCTTCTCCCCCCCCCCACCTATTGTGTGTGTGTGTGTGTGTGTGTGTTTTTTGTTTAGTTCCTTTACCACTCTTTTCTTCTTTCACTCTCTTCCAGATTGTGCAAAGTTTCCTCTTTCCTTCCAGCTCCTTTTGTCTCATGCTTTTACACTTGTCAGTCCAAAAGGAGGAGGAGGATTTCTATATGGTAAATGCTTCAAAGTAGGGACTTCATCTGTGGTATGTGGCAAATGGGACCTGCAACCAAATGTTGCAGTGCGTTCTGCTGCTTCTGTTTAGAGTTCCAGCCAGCTCTTCCCTCCAAGTGCATTAATCACAAACACACACACACACACACACACAGCGGGTCGCCCCATTCCATAATGATAATTTTATTCTTTATGCCCCACGCAAACGGACTGGGTTGCCCCAGGCACGCTGGGCGGCATCCAACATGTATAGAAACATAATAAAACACTAGACGTTTTAAACAAAACCCTTCACTGTACAGGCTTGCCTTCAGATGGCTCGGGAGTCGGAGAACTCCATACCCCCCAACATTTCTCCAATGAACAAAGGGACACCCTAAGAAAAAAAGATGAACAGTAATCCTTCAAGTGGGTTGATTGGTTCGGCTAGACGTTAGTTAATGGGTTAATTGGTGAGCAATGAGGTGAAGGGGAGGGACAGATGCCTTGTCAATCAAAGAATGCCTGGTTAACCAACCAGAGGCAGCCTTGTCAATCCCAGCAGCCTTTGCAACCAATCAGAGGCAGCTTTGTCAATCCCAGCAGCAGGTATAAAACCAGCAGGCCTGGCCTGCGCTCAGGCCATTGGCCTGCGCTCAGGCCATTGGCCTGCGCTCAGGCCATTGGCCTGCGCTCAGGCCATTGGCCTGCGCTCAGGCCATTGGCCTGCGCTCAGGCCATTGGCCTGCGCTCAGGCCATTGGCCTGCGCTCAGGCCATTGGCCTGCGCTCAGGCCATTGGCCTGCGCTCAGGCCATTGGCCTGCGCTCAGGCCATTGGCCTGCGCTCAGGCCATTGGCCTGCGCTCAGGCCATTGGCCTGCGCTCAGGCCATTGGCCTGCGCTCAGGCCATTGGCCTGCGCTCAGGCCATTGGCCTGCGCTCAGGCCATTGGCCTGCGCTCAGGCCATTGGCCTGCGCTCAGGCCACCCAATTTCTCTCTCTCTTTTCCCTCTTGATTTGGATTTTTTTCTTCTCCCCCCCCCCACCTATTGTGTGTGTGTGTGTGTGTTTTTTGTTTAGTTCCTTTACCACTCTTTTCTTCTTTCACTCTCTTCCAGATTGTGCAAAGTTTCCTCTTTCCTTCCAGCTCCTTTTGTCTCATGCTTTTACACTTGTCAGTCCAAAAGGAGGAGGAGGATTTCTATATGGTAAATGCTTCAAAGTAGGGACTTCATCTGTGGTATGTGGCAAATGGGACCTGCAACCAAATGTTGCAGTGCGTTCTGCTGCTTCTGTTTAGAGTTCCAGCCAGCTCTTCCCTCCAAGTGCATTAATCACAAACACACACACACACACACACACACAGCGGGTCGCCCCATTCCATAATGATAATTTTATTCTTTATGCCCCACGCAACGGACTGGGTTGCCCCAGGCACGCTGGGCGGCATCCAACATGTATAGAAACATAATAAAACACTAGACGTTTTAAACAAAACCCTTCACTGTACAGGCTTGCCTTCAGATGGCTCGGGAGTCGGAGAACTCCATACCCCCCAACATTTCTCCAATGAACAAAGGGACACCCTAAGAAAAAAAGATGAACAGTAATCCTTCAAGTGGGTTGATTGGTTCGGCTAGACGTTAGTTAATGGGTTAATTGGTGAGCAATGAGGTGAAGGGGAGGGACAGATGCCTTGTCAATCAAAGAATGCCTGGTTAACCAACCAGAGGCAGCCTTGTCAATCCCAGCAGCCTTTGCAACCAATCAGAGGCAGCTTTGTCAATCCCAGCAGCAGGTATAAAACCAGCAGGCCATTGGCCTGCGCTCAGGCCATTGGCCTGCGCTCAGGCCACCCAATTTCTCTCTCTCTTTTCCCTCTTGATTTGGATTTTTTTCTTCTCCCCCCCCCCACCTATTGTGTGTGTGTGTGTGTGTTTTTTGTTTAGTTCCTTTACCACTCTTTTCTTCTTTCACTCTCTTCCAGATTGTGCAAAGTTTCCTCTTTCCTTCCAGCTCCTTTTGTCTCATGCTTTTACACTTGTCAGTCCAAAAGGAGGAGGAGGATTTCTATATGGTAAATGCTTCAAAGTAGGGACTTCATCTGTGGTATGTGGCAAATGGGACCTGCAACCAAATGTTGCAGTGCGTTCTGCTGCTTCTGTTTAGAGTTCCAGCCAGCTCTTCCCTCCAAGTGCATTAATCACAAACACACACACACACACACACACACAGCGGGTCGCCCCATTCCATAATGATAATTTTATTCTTTATGCCCCACGCAACGGACTGGGTTGCCCCAGGCACGCTGGGCGGCATCCAACATGTATAGAAACATAATAAAACACTAGACGTTTTAAACAAAACCCTTCACTGTACAGGCTTGCCTTCAGATGGCTCGGGAGTCGGAGAACTCCATACCCCCCAACATTTCTCCAATGAACAAAGGGACACCCTAAGAAAAAAAGATGAACAGTAATCCTTCAAGTGGGTTGATTGGTTCGGCTAGACGTTAGTTAATGGGTTAATTGGTGAGCAATGAGGTGAAGGGGAGGGACAGATGCCTTGTCAATCAAAGAATGCCTGGTTAACCAACCAGAGGCAGCCTTGTCAATCCCAGCAGCCTTTGCAACCAATCAGAGGCAGCTTTGTCAATCCCAGCAGCAGGTATAAAACCAGCAGGCCTGGCCTGCGCTCAGGCCATTGGCCTGCGCTCAGGCCATTGGCCTGCGCTCAGGCCATTGGCCTGCGCTCAGGCCATTGGCCTGCGCTCAGGCCATTGGCCTGCGCTCAGGCCATTGGCCTGCGCTCAGGCCATTGGCCTGCGCTCAGGCCATTGGCCTGCGCTCAGGCCATTGGCCTGCGCTCAGGCCATTGGCCTGCGCTCAGGCCATTGGCCTGCGCTCAGGCCATTGGCCTGCGCTCAGGCCATTGGCCTGCGCTCAGGCCACCCAATTTCTCTCTCTCTTTTCCCTCTTGATTTGGATTTTTTTCTTCTCCCCCCCCCCACCTATTGTGTGTGTGTGTGTGTGTGTGTGTTTTTTGTTTAGTTCCTTTACCACTCTTTTCTTCTTTCACTCTCTTCCAGATTGTGCAAAGTTTCCTCTTTCCTTCCAGCTCCTTTTGTCTCATGCTTTTACACTTGTCAGTCCAAAAGGAGGAGGAGGATTTCTATATGGTAAATGCTTCAAAGTAGGGACTTCATCTGTGGTATGTGGCAAATGGGACCTGCAACCAAATGTTGCAGTGCGTTCTGCTGCTTCTGTTTAGAGTTCCAGCCAGCTCTTCCCTCCAAGTGCATTAATCACAAACACACACACACACACACACACAGCGGGTCGCCCCATTCCATAATGATAATTTTATTCTTTATGCCCCACGCAAACGGACTGGGTTGCCCCAGGCACGCTGGGCGGCATCCAACATGTATAGAAACATAATAAAACACTAGACGTTTTAAACAAAACCCTTCACTGTACAGGCTTGCCTTCAGATGGCTCGGGAGTCGGAGAACTCCATACCCCCCAACATTTCTCCAATGAACAAAGGGACACCCTAAGAAAAAAAGATGAACAGTAATCCTTCAAGTGGGTTGATTGGTTCGGCTAGACGTTAGTTAATGGGTTAATTGGTGAGCAATGAGGTGAAGGGGAGGGACAGATGCCTTGTCAATCAAAGAATGCCTGGTTAACCAACCAGAGGCAGCCTTGTCAATCCCAGCAGCCTTTGCAACCAATCAGAGGCAGCTTTGTCAATCCCAGCAGCAGGTATAAAACCAGCAGGCCTGGCCTGCGCTCAGGCCATTGGCCTGCGCTCAGGCCATTGGCCTGCGCTCAGGCCATTGGCCTGCGCTCAGGCCATTGGCCTGCGCTCAGGCCATTGGCCTGCGCTCAGGCCATTGGCCTGCGCTCAGGCCATTGGCCTGCGCTCAGGCCATTGGCCTGCGCTCAGGCCATTGGCCTGCGCTCAGGCCATTGGCCTGCGCTCAGGCCATTGGCCTGCGCTCAGGCCATTGGCCTGCGCTCAGGCCATTGGCCTGCGCTCAGGCCATTGGCCTGCGCTCAGGCCATTGGCCTGCGCTCAGGCCATTGGCCTGCGCTCAGGCCACCCAATTTCTCTCTCTCTTTTCCCTCTTGATTTGGATTTTTTTCTTCTCCCCCCCCCCCACCTATTGTGTGTGTGTGTGTGTGTGTGTGTTTTTTGTTTAGTTCCTTTACCACTCTTTTCTTCTTTCACTCTCTTCCAGATTGTGCAAAGTTTCCTCTTTCCTTCCAGCTCCTTTTGTCTCATGCTTTTACACTTGTCAGTCCAAAAGGAGGAGGAGGATTTCTATATGGTAAATGCTTCAAAGTAGGGACTTCATCTGTGGTATGTGGCAAATGGGACCTGCAACCAAATGTTGCAGTGCGTTCTGCTGCTTCTGTTTAGAGTTCCAGCCAGCTCTTCCCTCCAAGTGCATTAATCACAAACACACACACACACACACACACAGCGGGTCGCCCCATTCCATAATGATAATTTTATTCTTTATGCCCCACGCAAACGGACTGGGTTGCCCCAGGCACGCTGGGCGGCATCCAACATGTATAGAAACATAATAAAACACTAGACGTTTTAAACAAAACCCTTCACTGTACAGGCTTGCCTTCAGATGGCTCGGGAGTCGGAGAACTCCATACCCCCCAACATTTCTCCAATGAACAAAGGGACACCCTAAGAAAAAAAGATGAACAGTAATCCTTCAAGTGGGTTGATTGGTTCGGCTAGACGTTAGTTAATGGGTTAATTGGTGAGCAATGAGGTGAAGGGGAGGGACAGATGCCTTGTCAATCAAAGAATGCCTGGTTAACCAACCAGAGGCAGCCTTGTCAATCCCAGCAGCCTTTGCAACCAATCAGAGGCAGCTTTGTCAATCCCAGCAGCAGGTATAAAACCAGCAGGCCTGGCCTGCGCTCAGGCCATTGGCCTGCGCTCAGGCCATTGGCCTGCGCTCAGGCCATTGGCCTGCGCTCAGGCCATTGGCCTGCGCTCAGGCCATTGGCCTGCGCTCAGGCCATTGGCCTGCGCTCAGGCCATTGGCCTGCGCTCAGGCCATTGGCCTGCGCTCAGGCCATTGGCCTGCGCTCAGGCCATTGGCCTGCGCTCAGGCCATTGGCCTGCGCTCAGGCCATTGGCCTGCGCTCAGGCCATTGGCCTGCGCTCAGGCCATTGGCCTGCGCTCAGGCCATTGGCCTGCGCTCAGGCCATTGGCCTGCGCTCAGGCCATTGGCCTGCGCTCAGGCCATTGGCCTGCGCTCAGGCCATTGGCCTGCGCTCAGGCCACCCAATTTCTCTCTCTCTTTTCCCTCTTGATTTGGATTTTTTTCTTCTCCCCCCCCCCACCTATTGTGTGTGTGTGTGTGTGTGTGTGTTTTTTGTTTAGTTCCTTTACCACTCTTTTCTTCTTTCACTCTCTTCCAGATTGTGCAAAGTTTCCTCTTTCCTTCCAGCTCCTTTTGTCTCATGCTTTTACACTTGTCAGTCCAAAAGGAGGAGGAGGATTTCTATATGGTAAATGCTTCAAAGTAGGGACTTCATCTGTGGTATGTGGCAAATGGGACCTGCAACCAAATGTTGCAGTGCGTTCTGCTGCTTCTGTTTAGAGTTCCAGCCAGCTCTTCCCTCCAAGTGCATTAATCACAAACACACACACACACACACACACAGCGGGTCGCCCCATTCCATAATGATAATTTTATTCTTTATGCCCCACGCAAACGGACTGGGTTGCCCCAGGCACGCTGGGCGGCATCCAACATGTATAGAAACATAATAAAACACTAGACGTTTTAAACAAAACCCTTCACTGTACAGGCTTGCCTTCAGATGGCTCGGGAGTCGGAGAACTCCATACCCCCCAACATTTCTCCAATGAACAAAGGGACACCCTAAGAAAAAAAGATGAACAGTAATCCTTCAAGTGGGTTGATTGGTTCGGCTAGACGTTAGTTAATGGGTTAATTGGTGAGCAATGAGGTGAAGGGGAGGGACAGATGCCTTGTCAATCAAAGAATGCCTGGTTAACCAACCAGAGGCAGCCTTGTCAATCCCAGCAGCCTTTGCAACCAATCAGAGGCAGCTTTGTCAATCCCAGCAGCAGGTATAAAACCAGCAGGCCATTGGCCTGCGCTCAGGCCATTGGCCTGCGCTCAGGCCACCCAATTTCTCTCTCTCTTTTCCCTCTTGATTTGGATTTTTTTCTTCTCCCCCCCCCCACCTATTGTGTGTGTGTGTGTGTGTTTTTTGTTTAGTTCCTTTACCACTCTTTTCTTCTTTCACTCTCTTCCAGATTGTGCAAAGTTTCCTCTTTCCTTCCAGCTCCTTTTGTCTCATGCTTTTACACTTGTCAGTCCAAAAGGAGGAGGAGGATTTCTATATGGTAAATGCTTCAAAGTAGGGACTTCATCTGTGGTATGTGGCAAATGGGACCTGCAACCAAATGTTGCAGTGCGTTCTGCTGCTTCTGTTTAGAGTTCCAGCCAGCTCTTCCCTCCAAGTGCATTAATCACAAACACACACACACACACACACACACAGCGGGTCGCCCCATTCCATAATGATAATTTTATTCTTTATGCCCCACGCAACGGACTGGGTTGCCCCAGGCACGCTGGGCGGCATCCAACATGTATAGAAACATAATAAAACACTAGACGTTTTAAACAAAACCCTTCACTGTACAGGCTTGCCTTCAGATGGCTCGGGAGTCGGAGAACTCCATACCCCCCAACATTTCTCCAATGAACAAAGGGACACCCTAAGAAAAAAAGATGAACAGTAATCCTTCAAGTGGGTTGATTGGTTCGGCTAGACGTTAGTTAATGGGTTAATTGGTGAGCAATGAGGTGAAGGGGAGGGACAGATGCCTTGTCAATCAAAGAATGCCTGGTTAACCAACCAGAGGCAGCCTTGTCAATCCCAGCAGCCTTTGCAACCAATCAGAGGCAGCTTTGTCAATCCCAGCAGCAGGTATAAAACCAGCAGGCCATTGGCCTGCGCTCAGGCCACCCAATTTCTCTCTCTCTTTTCCCTCTTGATTTGGATTTTTTTCTTCTCCCCCCCCCCACCTATTGTGTGTGTGTGTGTGTGTGTGTGTTTTTTGTTTAGTTCCTTTACCACTCTTTTCTTCTTTCACTCTCTTCCAGATTGTGCAAAGTTTCCTCTTTCCTTCCAGCTCCTTTTGTCTCATGCTTTTACACTTGTCAGTCCAAAAGGAGGAGGAGGATTTCTATATGGTAAATGCTTCAAAGTAGGGACTTCATCTGTGGTATGTGGCAAATATCTGTGGTATGTGGCAAATGGGACCTGCAACCAAATGTTGCAGTGCGTTCTGCTGCTTCTGTTTAGAGTTCCAGCCAGCTCTTCCCTCCAAGTGCATTAATCACAAACACACACACACACACACACACAGCGGGTCGCCCCATTCCATAATGATAATTTTATTCTTTATGCCCCACGCAACGGACTGGGTTGCCCCAGGCACGCTGGGCGGCATCCAACATGTATAGAAACATAATAAAACACTAGACGTTTTAAACAAAACCCTTCACTGTACAGGCTTGCCTTCAGATGGCTCGGGAGTCGGAGAACTCCATACCCCCCAACATTTCTCCAATGAACAAAGGGACACCCTAAGAAAAAAAGATGAACAGTAATCCTTCAAGTGGGTTGATTGGTTCGGCTAGACGTTAGTTAATGGGTTAATTGGTGAGCAATGAGGTGAAGGGGAGGGACAGATGCCTTGTCAATCAAAGAATGCCTGGTTAACCAACCAGAGGCAGCCTTGTCAATCCCAGCAGCCTTTGCAACCAATCAGAGGCAGCTTTGTCAATCCCAGCAGCAGGTATAAAACCAGCAGGCCATTGGCCTGCGCTCAGGCCACCCAATTTCTCTCTCTCTTTTCCCTCTTGATTTGGATTTTTTTCTTCTCCCCCCCCCCACCTATTGTGTGTGTGTGTGTGTGTTTTGTTTAGTTCCTTTACCACTCTTTTCTTCTTTCACTCTCTTCCAGATTGTGCAAAGTTTCCTCTTTCCTTCCAGCTCCTTTTGTCTCATGCTTTTACACTTGTCAGTCCAAAAGGAGGAGGAGGATTTCTATATGGTAAATGCTTCAAAGTAGGGACTTCATCTGTGGTATGTGGCAAATGGGACCTGCAACCAAATGTTGCAGTGCGTTCTGCTGCTTCTGTTTAGAGTTCCAGCCAGCTCTTCCCTCCAAGTGCATTAATCACAAACACACACACACACACACACACACAGCGGGTCGCCCCATTCCATAATGATAATTTTATTCTTTATGCCCCACGCAACGGACTGGGTTGCCCCAGGCACGCTGGGCGGCATCCAACATGTATAGAAACATAATAAAACACTAGACGTTTTAAACAAAACCCTTCACTGTACAGGCTTGCCTTCAGATGGCTCGGGAGTCGGAGAACTCCATACCCCCCAACATTTCTCCAATGAACAAAGGGACACCCTAAGAAAAAAAGATGAACAGTAATCCTTCAAGTGGGTTGATTGGTTCGGCTAGACGTTAGTTAATGGGTTAATTGGTGAGCAATGAGGTGAAGGGGAGGGACAGATGCCTTGTCAATCAAAGAATGCCTGGTTAACCAACCAGAGGCAGCCTTGTCAATCCCAGCAGCCTTTGCAACCAATCAGAGGCAGCTTTGTCAATCCCAGCAGCAGGTATAAAACCAGCAGGCCTGGCCTGCGCTCAGGCCATTGGCCTGCGCTCAGGCCATTGGCCTGCGCTCAGGCCATTGGCCTGCGCTCAGGCCATTGGCCTGCGCTCAGGCCATTGGCCTGCGCTCAGGCCATTGGCCTGCGCTCAGGCCATTGGCCTGCGCTCAGGCCATTGGCCTGCGCTCAGGCCATTGGCCTGCGCTCAGGCCATTGGCCTGCGCTCAGGCCATTGGCCTGCGCTCAGGCCATTGGCCTGCGCTCAGGCCATTGGCCTGCGCTCAGGCCATTGGCCTGCGCTCAGGCCATTGGCCTGCGCTCAGGCCATTGGCCTGCGCTCAGGCCACCCAATTTCTCTCTCTCTTTTCCCTCTTGATTTGGATTTTTTTCTTCTCCCCCCCCCCACCTATTGTGTGTGTGTGTGTGTGTGTGTGTTTTTTGTTTAGTTCCTTTACCACTCTTTTCTTCTTTCACTCTCTTCCAGATTGTGCAAAGTTTCCTCTTTCCTTCCAGCTCCTTTTGTCTCATGCTTTTACACTTGTCAGTCCAAAAGGAGGAGGAGGATTTCTATATGGTAAATGCTTCAAAGTAGGGACTTCATCTGTGGTATGTGGCAAATGGGACCTGCAACCAAATGTTGCAGTGCGTTCTGCTGCTTCTGTTTAGAGTTCCAGCCAGCTCTTCCCTCCAAGTGCATTAATCACAAACACACACACACACACACACACACAGCGGGTCGCCCCATTCCATAATGATAATTTTATTCTTTATGCCCCACGCAACGGACTGGGTTGCCCCAGGCACGCTGGGCGGCATCCAACATGTATAGAAACATAATAAAACACTAGACGTTTTAAACAAAACCCTTCACTGTACAGGCTTGCCTTCAGATGGCTCGGGAGTCGGAGAACTCCATACCCCCCAACATTTCTCCAATGAACAAAGGGACACCCTAAGAAAAAAAGATGAACAGTAATCCTTCAAGTGGGTTGATTGGTTCGGCTAGACGTTAGTTAATGGGTTAATTGGTGAGCAATGAGGTGAAGGGGAGGGACAGATGCCTTGTCAATCAAAGAATGCCTGGTTAACCAACCAGAGGCAGCCTTGTCAATCCCAGCAGCCTTTGCAACCAATCAGAGGCAGCTTTGTCAATCCCAGCAGCAGGTATAAAACCAGCAGGCCATTGGCCTGCGCTCAGGCCACCCAATTTCTCTCTCTCTTTTCCCTCTTGATTTGGATTTTTTTCTTCTCCCCCCCCCCACCTATTGTGTGTGTGTGTGTGTGTGTGTGTTTTTTGTTTAGTTCCTTTACCACTCTTTTCTTCTTTCACTCTCTTCCAGATTGTGCAAAGTTTCCTCTTTCCTTCCAGCTCCTTTTGTCTCATGCTTTTACACTTGTCAGTCCAAAAGGAGGAGGAGGATTTCTATATGGTAAATGCTTCAAAGTAGGGACTTCATCTGTGGTATGTGGCAAATGGGACCTGCAACCAAATGTTGCAGTGCGTTCTGCTGCTTCTGTTTAGAGTTCCAGCCAGCTCTTCCCTCCAAGTGCATTAATCACAAACACACACACACACACACACACAGCGGGTCGCCCCATTCCATAATGATAATTTTATTCTTTATGCCCCACGCAAACGGACTGGGTTGCCCCAGGCACGCTGGGCGGCATCCAACATGTATAGAAACATAATAAAACACTAGACGTTTTAAACAAAACCCTTCACTGTACAGGCTTGCCTTCAGATGGCTCGGGAGTCGGAGAACTCCATACCCCCCAACATTTCTCCAATGAACAAAGGGACACCCTAAGAAAAAAAGATGAACAGTAATCCTTCAAGTGGGTTGATTGGTTCGGCTAGACGTTAGTTAATGGGTTAATTGGTGAGCAATGAGGTGAAGGGGAGGGACAGATGCCTTGTCAATCAAAGAATGCCTGGTTAACCAACCAGAGGCAGCCTTGTCAATCCCAGCAGCCTTTGCAACCAATCAGAGGCAGCTTTGTCAATCCCAGCAGCAGGTATAAAACCAGCAGGCCATTGGCCTGCGCTCAGGCCACCCAATTTCTCTCTCTCTTTTCCCTCTTGATTTGGATTTTTTTCTTCTCCCCCCCCCCACCTATTGTGTGTGTGTGTGTGTGTGTGTGTTTTTTGTTTAGTTCCTTTACCACTCTTTTCTTCTTTCACTCTCTTCCAGATTGTGCAAAGTTTCCTCTTTCCTTCCAGCTCCTTTTGTCTCATGCTTTTACACTTGTCAGTCCAAAAGGAGGAGGAGGATTTCTATATGGTAAATGCTTCAAAGTAGGGACTTCATCTGTGGTATGTGGCAAATGGGACCTGCAACCAAATGTTGCAGTGCGTTCTGCTGCTTCTGTTTAGAGTTCCAGCCAGCTCTTCCCTCCAAGTGCATTAATCACAAACACACACACACACACACACACAGCGGGTCGCCCCATTCCATAATGATAATTTTATTCTTTATGCCCCACGCAAACGGACTGGGTTGCCCCAGGCACGCTGGGCGGCATCCAACATGTATAGAAACATAATAAAACACTAGACGTTTTAAACAAAACCCTTCACTGTACAGGCTTGCCTTCAGATGGCTCGGGAGTCGGAGAACTCCATACCCCCCAACATTTCTCCAATGAACAAAGGGACACCCTAAGAAAAAAAGATGAACAGTAATCCTTCAAGTGGGTTGATTGGTTCGGCTAGACGTTAGTTAATGGGTTAATTGGTGAGCAATGAGGTGAAGGGGAGGGACAGATGCCTTGTCAATCAAAGAATGCCTGGTTAACCAACCAGAGGCAGCCTTGTCAATCCCAGCAGCCTTTGCAACCAATCAGAGGCAGCTTTGTCAATCCCAGCAGCAGGTATAAAACCAGCAGGCCTGGCCTGCGCTCAGGCCATTGGCCTGCGCTCAGGCCATTGGCCTGCGCTCAGGCCATTGGCCTGCGCTCAGGCCATTGGCCTGCGCTCAGGCCATTGGCCTGCGCTCAGGCCATTGGCCTGCGCTCAGGCCATTGGCCTGCGCTCAGGCCATTGGCCTGCGCTCAGGCCATTGGCCTGCGCTCAGGCCATTGGCCTGCGCTCAGGCCATTGGCCTGCGCTCAGGCCATTGGCCTGCGCTCAGGCCACCCAATTTCTCTCTCTCTTTTCCCTCTTGATTTGGATTTTTTTCTTCTCCCCCCCCCCACCTATTGTGTGTGTGTGTGTGTGTGTGTGTTTTTTGTTTAGTTCCTTTACCACTCTTTTCTTCTTTCACTCTCTTCCAGATTGTGCAAAGTTTCCTCTTTCCTTCCAGCTCCTTTTGTCTCATGCTTTTACACTTGTCAGTCCAAAAGGAGGAGGAGGATTTCTATATGGTAAATGCTTCAAAGTAGGGACTTCATCTGTGGTATGTGGCAAATGGGACCTGCAACCAAATGTTGCAGTGCGTTCTGCTGCTTCTGTTTAGAGTTCCAGCCAGCTCTTCCCTCCAAGTGCATTAATCACAAACACACACACACACACACACACACAGCGGGTCGCCCCATTCCATAATGATAATTTTATTCTTTATGCCCCACGCAACGGACTGGGTTGCCCCAGGCACGCTGGGCGGCATCCAACATGTATAGAAACATAATAAAACACTAGACGTTTTAAACAAAACCCTTCACTGTACAGGCTTGCCTTCAGATGGCTCGGGAGTCGGAGAACTCCATACCCCCCAACATTTCTCCAATGAACAAAGGGACACCCTAAGAAAAAAAGATGAACAGTAATCCTTCAAGTGGGTTGATTGGTTCGGCTAGACGTTAGTTAATGGGTTAATTGGTGAGCAATGAGGTGAAGGGGAGGGACAGATGCCTTGTCAATCAAAGAATGCCTGGTTAACCAACCAGAGGCAGCCTTGTCAATCCCAGCAGCCTTTGCAACCAATCAGAGGCAGCTTTGTCAATCCCAGCAGCAGGTATAAAACCAGCAGGCCATTGGCCTGCGCTCAGGCCACCCAATTTCTCTCTCTCTTTTCCCTCTTGATTTGGATTTTTTTCTTCTCCCCCCCCCCACCTATTGTGTGTGTGTGTGTGTGTGTGTGTTTTTTGTTTAGTTCCTTTACCACTCTTTTCTTCTTTCACTCTCTTCCAGATTGTGCAAAGTTTCCTCTTTCCTTCCAGCTCCTTTTGTCTCATGCTTTTACACTTGTCAGTCCAAAAGGAGGAGGAGGATTTCTATATGGTAAATGCTTCAAAGTAGGGACTTCATCTGTGGTATGTGGCAAATGGGACCTGCAACCAAATGTTGCAGTGCGTTCTGCTGCTTCTGTTTAGAGTTCCAGCCAGCTCTTCCCTCCAAGTGCATTAATCACAAACACACACACACACACACACACAGCGGGTCGCCCCATTCCATAATGATAATTTTATTCTTTATGCCCCACGCAAACGGACTGGGTTGCCCCAGGCACGCTGGGCGGCATCCAACATGTATAGAAACATAATAAAACACTAGACGTTTTAAACAAAACCCTTCACTGTACAGGCTTGCCTTCAGATGGCTCGGGAGTCGGAGAACTCCATACCCCCCAACATTTCTCCAATGAACAAAGGGACACCCTAAGAAAAAAAGATGAACAGTAATCCTTCAAGTGGGTTGATTGGTTCGGCTAGACGTTAGTTAATGGGTTAATTGGTGAGCAATGAGGTGAAGGGGAGGGACAGATGCCTTGTCAATCAAAGAATGCCTGGTTAACCAACCAGAGGCAGCCTTGTCAATCCCAGCAGCCTTTGCAACCAATCAGAGGCAGCTTTGTCAATCCCAGCAGCAGGTATAAAACCAGCAGGCCTGGCCTGCGCTCAGGCCATTGGCCTGCGCTCAGGCCATTGGCCTGCGCTCAGGCCATTGGCCTGCGCTCAGGCCATTGGCCTGCGCTCAGGCCATTGGCCTGCGCTCAGGCCATTGGCCTGCGCTCAGGCCATTGGCCTGCGCTCAGGCCATTGGCCTGCGCTCAGGCCATTGGCCTGCGCTCAGGCCATTGGCCTGCGCTCAGGCCATTGGCCTGCGCTCAGGCCATTGGCCTGCGCTCAGGCCACCCAATTTCTCTCTCTCTTTTCCCTCTTGATTTGGATTTTTTTCTTCTCCCCCCCCCCACCTATTGTGTGTGTGTGTGTGTGTGTGTGTTTTTTGTTTAGTTCCTTTACCACTCTTTTCTTCTTTCACTCTCTTCCAGATTGTGCAAAGTTTCCTCTTTCCTTCCAGCTCCTTTTGTCTCATGCTTTTACACTTGTCAGTCCAAAAGGAGGAGGAGGATTTCTATATGGTAAATGCTTCAAAGTAGGGACTTCATCTGTGGTATGTGGCAAATGGGACCTGCAACCAAATGTTGCAGTGCGTTCTGCTGCTTCTGTTTAGAGTTCCAGCCAGCTCTTCCCTCCAAGTGCATTAATCACAAACACACACACACACACACACACAGCGGGTCGCCCCATTCCATAATGATAATTTTATTCTTTATGCCCCACGCAAACGGACTGGGTTGCCCCAGGCACGCTGGGCGGCATCCAACATGTATAGAAACATAATAAAACACTAGACGTTTTAAACAAAACCCTTCACTGTACAGGCTTGCCTTCAGATGGCTCGGGAGTCGGAGAACTCCATACCCCCCAACATTTCTCCAATGAACAAAGGGACACCCTAAGAAAAAAAGATGAACAGTAATCCTTCAAGTGGGTTGATTGGTTCGGCTAGACGTTAGTTAATGGGTTAATTGGTGAGCAATGAGGTGAAGGGGAGGGACAGATGCCTTGTCAATCAAAGAATGCCTGGTTAACCAACCAGAGGCAGCCTTGTCAATCCCAGCAGCCTTTGCAACCAATCAGAGGCAGCTTTGTCAATCCCAGCAGCAGGTATAAAACCAGCAGGCCTGGCCTGCGCTCAGGCCATTGGCCTGCGCTCAGGCCATTGGCCTGCGCTCAGGCCATTGGCCTGCGCTCAGGCCATTGGCCTGCGCTCAGGCCATTGGCCTGCGCTCAGGCCATTGGCCTGCGCTCAGGCCATTGGCCTGCGCTCAGGCCATTGGCCTGCGCTCAGGCCATTGGCCTGCGCTCAGGCCATTGGCCTGCGCTCAGGCCATTGGCCTGCGCTCAGGCCATTGGCCTGCGCTCAGGCCATTGGCCTGCGCTCAGGCCATTGGCCTGCGCTCAGGCCATTGGCCTGCGCTCAGGCCATTGGCCTGCGCTCAGGCCATTGGCCTGCGCTCAGGCCATTGGCCTGCGCTCAGGCCACCCAATTTCTCTCTCTCTTTTCCCTCTTGATTTGGATTTTTTTCTTCTCCCCCCCCCCACCTATTGTGTGTGTGTGTGTGTGTGTGTGTTTTTTGTTTAGTTCCTTTACCACTCTTTTCTTCTTTCACTCTCTTCCAGATTGTGCAAAGTTTCCTCTTTCCTTCCAGCTCCTTTTGTCTCATGCTTTTACACTTGTCAGTCCAAAAGGAGGAGGAGGATTTCTATATGGTAAATGCTTCAAAGTAGGGACTTCATCTGTGGTATGTGGCAAATGGGACCTGCAACCAAATGTTGCAGTGCGTTCTGCTGCTTCTGTTTAGAGTTCCAGCCAGCTCTTCCCTCCAAGTGCATTAATCACAAACACACACACACACACACACACAGCGGGTCGCCCCATTCCATAATGATAATTTTATTCTTTATGCCCCACGCAAACGGACTGGGTTGCCCCAGGCACGCTGGGCGGCATCCAACATGTATAGAAACATAATAAAACACTAGACGTTTTAAACAAAACCCTTCACTGTACAGGCTTGCCTTCAGATGGCTCGGGAGTCGGAGAACTCCATACCCCCCAACATTTCTCCAATGAACAAAGGGACACCCTAAGAAAAAAAGATGAACAGTAATCCTTCAAGTGGGTTGATTGGTTCGGCTAGACGTTAGTTAATGGGTTAATTGGTGAGCAATGAGGTGAAGGGGAGGGACAGATGCCTTGTCAATCAAAGAATGCCTGGTTAACCAACCAGAGGCAGCCTTGTCAATCCCAGCAGCCTTTGCAACCAATCAGAGGCAGCTTTGTCAATCCCAGCAGCAGGTATAAAACCAGCAGGCCTGGCCTGTGCTCAGGCCATTGGCCTGCGCTCAGGCCATTGGCCTGCGCTCAGGCCATTGGCCTGCGCTCAGGCCATTGGCCTGCGCTCAGGCCATTGGCCTGCGCTCAGGCCATTGGCCTGCGCTCAGGCCACCCAATTTCTCTCTCTCTTTTCCCTCTTGATTTGGATTTTTTTCTTCTCCCCCCCCCCACCTATTGTGTGTGTGTGTGTGTGTTTTTTGTTTAGTTCCTTTACCACTCTTTTCTTCTTTCACTCTCTTCCAGATTGTGCAAAGTTTCCTCTTTCCTTCCAGCTCCTTTTGTCTCATGCTTTTACACTTGTCAGTCCAAAAGGAGGAGGAGGATTTCTATATGGTAAATGCTTCAAAGTAGGGACTTCATCTGTGGTATGTGGCAAATGGGACCTGCAACCAAATGTTGCAGTGCGTTCTGCTGCTTCTGTTTAGAGTTCCAGCCAGCTCTTCCCTCCAAGTGCATTAATCACAAACACACACACACACACACACACACAGCGGGTCGCCCCATTCCATAATGATAATTTTATTCTTTATGCCCCACGCAACGGACTGGGTTGCCCCAGGCACGCTGGGCGGCATCCAACATGTATAGAAACATAATAAAACACTAGACGTTTTAAACAAAACCCTTCACTGTACAGGCTTGCCTTCAGATGGCTCGGGAGTCGGAGAACTCCATACCCCCCAACATTTCTCCAATGAACAAAGGGACACCCTAAGAAAAAAAGATGAACAGTAATCCTTCAAGTGGGTTGATTGGTTCGGCTAGACGTTAGTTAATGGGTTAATTGGTGAGCAATGAGGTGAAGGGGAGGGACAGATGCCTTGTCAATCAAAGAATGCCTGGTTAACCAACCAGAGGCAGCCTTGTCAATCCCAGCAGCCTTTGCAACCAATCAGAGGCAGCTTTGTCAATCCCAGCAGCAGGTATAAAACCAGCAGGCCTGGCCTGCGCTCAGGCCATTGGCCTGCGCTCAGGCCATTGGCCTGCGCTCAGGCCATTGGCCTGCGCTCAGGCCATTGGCCTGCGCTCAGGCCATTGGCCTGCGCTCAGGCCATTGGCCTGCGCTCAGGCCATTGGCCTGCGCTCAGGCCATTGGCCTGCGCTCAGGCCATTGGCCTGCGCTCAGGCCATTGGCCTGCGCTCAGGCCATTGGCCTGCGCTCAGGCCATTGGCCTGCGCTCAGGCCATTGGCCTGCGCTCAGGCCATTGGCCTGCGCTCAGGCCATTGGCCTGCGCTCAGGCCACCCAATTTCTCTCTCTCTTTTCCCTCTTGATTTGGATTTTTTTCTTCTCCCCCCCCCCACCTATTGTGTGTGTGTGTGTGTGTGTGTGTTTTTTGTTTAGTTCCTTTACCACTCTTTTCTTCTTTCACTCTCTTCCAGATTGTGCAAAGTTTCCTCTTTCCTTCCAGCTCCTTTTGTCTCATGCTTTTACACTTGTCAGTCCAAAAGGAGGAGGAGGATTTCTATATGGTAAATGCTTCAAAGTAGGGACTTCATCTGTGGTATGTGGCAAATGGGACCTGCAACCAAATGTTGCAGTGCGTTCTGCTGCTTCTGTTTAGAGTTCCAGCCAGCTCTTCCCTCCAAGTGCATTAATCACAAACACACACACACACACACACACAGCGGGTCGCCCCATTCCATAATGATAATTTTATTCTTTATGCCCCACGCAAACGGACTGGGTTGCCCCAGGCACGCTGGGCGGCATCCAACATGTATAGAAACATAATAAAACACTAGACGTTTTAAACAAAACCCTTCACTGTACAGGCTTGCCTTCAGATGGCTCGGGAGTCGGAGAACTCCATACCCCCCAACATTTCTCCAATGAACAAAGGGACACCCTAAGAAAAAAAGATGAACAGTAATCCTTCAAGTGGGTTGATTGGTTCGGCTAGACGTTAGTTAATGGGTTAATTGGTGAGCAATGAGGTGAAGGGGAGGGACAGATGCCTTGTCAATCAAAGAATGCCTGGTTAACCAACCAGAGGCAGCCTTGTCAATCCCAGCAGCCTTTGCAACCAATCAGAGGCAGCTTTGTCAATCCCAGCAGCAGGTATAAAACCAGCAGGCCTGGCCTGCGCTCAGGCCATTGGCCTGCGCTCAGGCCATTGGCCTGCGCTCAGGCCATTGGCCTGCGCTCAGGCCATTGGCCTGCGCTCAGGCCATTGGCCTGCGCTCAGGCCATTGGCCTGCGCTCAGGCCATTGGCCTGCGCTCAGGCCATTGGCCTGCGCTCAGGCCATTGGCCTGCGCTCAGGCCATTGGCCTGCGCTCAGGCCATTGGCCTGCGCTCAGGCCATTGGCCTGCGCTCAGGCCATTGGCCTGCGCTCAGGCCATTGGCCTGCGCTCAGGCCACCCAATTTCTCTCTCTCTTTTCCCTCTTGATTTGGATTTTTTTCTTCTCCCCCCCCCACCTATTGTGTGTGTGTGTGTGTGTTTTTTGTTTAGTTCCTTTACCACTCTTTTCTTCTTTCACTCTCTTCCAGATTGTGCAAAGTTTCCTCTTTCCTTCCAGCTCCTTTTGTCTCATGCTTTTACACTTGTCAGTCCAAAAGGAGGAGGAGGATTTCTATATGGTAAATGCTTCAAAGTAGGGACTTCATCTGTGGTATGTGGCAAATGGGACCTGCAACCAAATGTTGCAGTGCGTTCTGCTGCTTCTGTTTAGAGTTCCAGCCAGCTCTTCCCTCCAAGTGCATTAATCACAAACACACACACACACACACACACACAGCGGGTCGCCCCATTCCATAATGATAATTTTATTCTTTATGCCCCACGCAACGGACTGGGTTGCCCCAGGCACGCTGGGCGGCATCCAACATGTATAGAAACATAATAAAACACTAGACGTTTTAAACAAAACCCTTCACTGTACAGGCTTGCCTTCAGATGGCTCGGGAGTCGGAGAACTCCATACCCCCCAACATTTCTCCAATGAACAAAGGGACACCCTAAGAAAAAAAGATGAACAGTAATCCTTCAAGTGGGTTGATTGGTTCGGCTAGACGTTAGTTAATGGGTTAATTGGTGAGCAATGAGGTGAAGGGGAGGGACAGATGCCTTGTCAATCAAAGAATGCCTGGTTAACCAACCAGAGGCAGCCTTGTCAATCCCAGCAGCCTTTGCAACCAATCAGAGGCAGCTTTGTCAATCCCAGCAGCAGGTATAAAACCAGCAGGCCTGGCCTGCGCTCAGGCCATTGGCCTGCGCTCAGGCCATTGGCCTGCGCTCAGGCCATTGGCCTGCGCTCAGGCCATTGGCCTGCGCTCAGGCCATTGGCCTGCGCTCAGGCCATTGGCCTGCGCTCAGGCCATTGGCCTGCGCTCAGGCCATTGGCCTGCGCTCAGGCCATTGGCCTGCGCTCAGGCCATTGGCCTGCGCTCAGGCCATTGGCCTGCGCTCAGGCCATTGGCCTGCGCTCAGGCCATTGGCCTGCGCTCAGGCCATTGGCCTGCGCTCAGGCCATTGGCCTGCGCTCAGGCCATTGGCCTGCGCTCAGGCCACCCAATTTCTCTCTCTCTTTTCCCTCTTGATTTGGATTTTTTTCTTCTCCCCCCCCCCACCTATTGTGTGTGTGTGTGTGTGTGTGTGTTTTTTGTTTAGTTCCTTTACCACTCTTTTCTTCTTTCACTCTCTTCCAGATTGTGCAAAGTTTCCTCTTTCCTTCCAGCTCCTTTTGTCTCATGCTTTTACACTTGTCAGTCCAAAAGGAGGAGGAGGATTTCTATATGGTAAATGCTTCAAAGTAGGGACTTCATCTGTGGTATGTGGCAAATGGGACCTGCAACCAAATGTTGCAGTGCGTTCTGCTGCTTCTGTTTAGAGTTCCAGCCAGCTCTTCCCTCCAAGTGCATTAATCACAAACACACACACACACACACACACAGCGGGTCGCCCCATTCCATAATGATAATTTTATTCTTTATGCCCCACGCAAACGGACTGGGTTGCCCCAGGCACGCTGGGCGGCATCCAACATGTATAGAAACATAATAAAACACTAGACGTTTTAAACAAAACCCTTCACTGTACAGGCTTGCCTTCAGATGGCTCGGGAGTCGGAGAACTCCATACCCCCCAACATTTCTCCAATGAACAAAGGGACACCCTAAGAAAAAAAGATGAACAGTAATCCTTCAAGTGGGTTGATTGGTTCGGCTAGACGTTAGTTAATGGGTTAATTGGTGAGCAATGAGGTGAAGGGGAGGGACAGATGCCTTGTCAATCAAAGAATGCCTGGTTAACCAACCAGAGGCAGCCTTGTCAATCCCAGCAGCCTTTGCAACCAATCAGAGGCAGCTTTGTCAATCCCAGCAGCAGGTATAAAACCAGCAGGCCTGGCCTGCGCTCAGGCCATTGGCCTGCGCTCAGGCCATTGGCCTGCGCTCAGGCCATTGGCCTGCGCTCAGGCCATTGGCCTGCGCTCAGGCCATTGGCCTGCGCTCAGGCCATTGGCCTGCGCTCAGGCCATTGGCCTGCGCTCAGGCCATTGGCCTGCGCTCAGGCCATTGGCCTGCGCTCAGGCCATTGGCCTGCGCTCAGGCCATTGGCCTGCGCTCAGGCCATTGGCCTGCGCTCAGGCCATTGGCCTGCGCTCAGGCCATTGGCCTGCGCTCAGGCCATTGGCCTGCGCTCAGGCCACCCAATTTCTCTCTCTCTTTTCCCTCTTGATTTGGATTTTTTTCTTCTCCCCCCCCCCACCTATTGTGTGTGTGTGTGTGTGTGTGTGTTTTTTGTTTAGTTCCTTTACCACTCTTTTCTTCTTTCACTCTCTTCCAGATTGTGCAAAGTTTCCTCTTTCCTTCCAGCTCCTTTTGTCTCATGCTTTTACACTTGTCAGTCCAAAAGGAGGAGGAGGATTTCTATATGGTAAATGCTTCAAAGTAGGGACTTCATCTGTGGTATGTGGCAAATGGGACCTGCAACCAAATGTTGCAGTGCGTTCTGCTGCTTCTGTTTAGAGTTCCAGCCAGCTCTTCCCTCCAAGTGCATTAATCACAAACACACACACACACACAGCGGGTCGCCCCATTCCATAATGATAATTTTATTCTTTATGCCCCACGCAAACGGACTGGGTTGCCCCAGGCACGCTGGGCGGCATCCAACATGTATAGAAACATAATAAAACACTAGACGTTTTAAACAAAACCCTTCACTGTACAGGCTTGCCTTCAGATGGCTCGGGAGTCGGAGAACTCCATACCCCCCAACATTTCTCCAATGAACAAAGGGACACCCTAAGAAAAAAAGATGAACAGTAATCCTTCAAGTGGGTTGATTGGTTCGGCTAGACGTTAGTTAATGGGTTAATTGGTGAGCAATGAGGTGAAGGGGAGGGACAGATGCCTTGTCAATCAAAGAATGCCTGGTTAACCAACCAGAGGCAGCCTTGTCAATCCCAGCAGCCTTTGCAACCAATCAGAGGCAGCTTTGTCAATCCCAGCAGCAGGTATAAAACCAGCAGGCCTGGCCTGCGCTCAGGCCATTGGCCTGCGCTCAGGCCATTGGCCTGCGCTCAGGCCATTGGCCTGCGCTCAGGCCATTGGCCTGCGCTCAGGCCATTGGCCTGCGCTCAGGCCATTGGCCTGCGCTCAGGCCATTGGCCTGCGCTCAGGCCATTGGCCTGCGCTCAGGCCATTGGCCTGCGCTCAGGCCATTGGCCTGCGCTCAGGCCATTGGCCTGCGCTCAGGCCATTGGCCTGCGCTCAGGCCATTGGCCTGCGCTCAGGCCATTGGCCTGCGCTCAGGCCACCCAATTTCTCTCTCTCTTTTCCCTCTTGATTTGGATTTTTTTCTTCTCCCCCCCCCCACCTATTGTGTGTGTGTGTGTGTGTTTTTTGTTTAGTTCCTTTACCACTCTTTTCTTCTTTCACTCTCTTCCAGATTGTGCAAAGTTTCCTCTTTCCTTCCAGCTCCTTTTGTCTCATGCTTTTACACTTGTCAGTCCAAAAGGAGGAGGAGGATTTCTATATGGTAAATGCTTCAAAGTAGGGACTTCATCTGTGGTATGTGGCAAATGGGACCTGCAACCAAATGTTGCAGTGCGTTCTGCTGCTTCTGTTTAGAGTTCCAGCCAGCTCTTCCCTCCAAGTGCATTAATCACAACACACACACACACACACACACAGCGGGTCGCCCCATTCCATAATGATAATTTTATTCTTTATGCCCCACGCAACGGACTGGGTTGCCCCAGGCACGCTGGGCGGCATCCAACATGTATAGAAACATAATAAAACACTAGACGTTTTAAACAAAACCCTTCACTGTACAGGCTTGCCTTCAGATGGCTCGGGAGTCGGAGAACTCCATACCCCCCAACATTTCTCCAATGAACAAAGGGACACCCTAAGAAAAAAAGATGAACAGTAATCCTTCAAGTGGGTTGATTGGTTCGGCTAGACGTTAGTTAATGGGTTAATTGGTGAGCAATGAGGTGAAGGGGAGGGACAGATGCCTTGTCAATCAAAGAATGCCTGGTTAACCAACCAGAGGCAGCCTTGTCAATCCCAGCAGCCTTTGCAACCAATCAGAGGCAGCTTTGTCAATCCCAGCAGCAGGTATAAAACCAGCAGGCCTGGCCTGCGCTCAGGCCATTGGCCTGCGCTCAGGCCATTGGCCTGCGCTCAGGCCATTGGCCTGCGCTCAGGCCATTGGCCTGCGCTCAGGCCATTGGCCTGCGCTCAGGCCATTGGCCTGCGCTCAGGCCATTGGCCTGCGCTCAGGCCATTGGCCTGCGCTCAGGCCATTGGCCTGCGCTCAGGCCATTGGCCTGCGCTCAGGCCATTGGCCTGCGCTCAGGCCATTGGCCTGCGCTCAGGCCATTGGCCTGCGCTCAGGCCATTGGCCTGCGCTCAGGCCATTGGCCTGCGCTCAGGCCATTGGCCTGCGCTCAGGCCACCCAATTTCTCTCTCTCTTTTCCCTCTTGATTTGGATTTTTTTCTTCTCCCCCCCCCCCACCTATTGTGTGTGTGTGTGTGTGTGTGTGTTTTTTGTTTAGTTCCTTTACCACTCTTTTCTTCTTTCACTCTCTTCCAGATTGTGCAAAGTTTCCTCTTTCCTTCCAGCTCCTTTTGTCTCATGCTTTTACACTTGTCAGTCCAAAAGGAGGAGGAGGATTTCTATATGGTAAATGCTTCAAAGTAGGGACTTCATCTGTGGTATGTGGCAAATGGGACCTGCAACCAAATGTTGCAGTGCGTTCTGCTGCTTCTGTTTAGAGTTCCAGCCAGCTCTTCCCTCCAAGTGCATTAATCACAAACACACACACACACACACACACAGCGGGTCGCCCCATTCCATAATGATAATTTTATTCTTTATGCCCCACGCAAACGGACTGGGTTGCCCCAGGCACGCTGGGCGGCATCCAACATGTATAGAAACATAATAAAACACTAGACGTTTTAAACAAAACCCTTCACTGTACAGGCTTGCCTTCAGATGGCTCGGGAGTCGGAGAACTCCATACCCCCCAACATTTCTCCAATGAACAAAGGGACACCCTAAGAAAAAAAGATGAACAGTAATCCTTCAAGTGGGTTGATTGGTTCGGCTAGACGTTAGTTAATGGGTTAATTGGTGAGCAATGAGGTGAAGGGGAGGGACAGATGCCTTGTCAATCAAAGAATGCCTGGTTAACCAACCAGAGGCAGCCTTGTCAATCCCAGCAGCCTTTGCAACCAATCAGAGGCAGCTTTGTCAATCCCAGCAGCAGGTATAAAACCAGCAGGCCTGGCCTGCGCTCAGGCCATTGGCCTGCGCTCAGGCCATTGGCCTGCGCTCAGGCCATTGGCCTGCGCTCAGGCCATTGGCCTGCGCTCAGGCCATTGGCCTGCGCTCAGGCCATTGGCCTGCGCTCAGGCCATTGGCCTGCGCTCAGGCCATTGGCCTGCGCTCAGGCCATTGGCCTGCGCTCAGGCCATTGGCCTGCGCTCAGGCCATTGGCCTGCGCTCAGGCCACCCAATTTCTCTCTCTCTTTTCCCTCTTGATTTGGATTTTTTTCTTCTCCCCCCCCCCACCTATTGTGTGTGTGTGTGTGTGTGTGTGTTTTTTGTTTAGTTCCTTTACCACTCTTTTCTTCTTTCACTCTCTTCCAGATTGTGCAAAGTTTCCTCTTTCCTTCCAGCTCCTTTTGTCTCATGCTTTTACACTTGTCAGTCCAAAAGGAGGAGGAGGATTTCTATATGGTAAATGCTTCAAAGTAGGGACTTCATCTGTGGTATGTGGCAAATGGGACCTGCAACCAAATGTTGCAGTGCGTTCTGCTGCTTCTGTTTAGAGTTCCAGCCAGCTCTTCCCTCCAAGTGCATTAATCACAAACACACACACACACACACACACAGCGGGTCGCCCCATTCCATAATGATAATTTTATTCTTTATGCCCCACGCAAACGGACTGGGTTGCCCCAGGCACGCTGGGCGGCATCCAACATGTATAGAAACATAATAAAACACTAGACGTTTTAAACAAAACCCTTCACTGTACAGGCTTGCCTTCAGATGGCTCGGGAGTCGGAGAACTCCATACCCCCCAACATTTCTCCAATGAACAAAGGGACACCCTAAGAAAAAAAGATGAACAGTAATCCTTCAAGTGGGTTGATTGGTTCGGCTAGACGTTAGTTAATGGGTTAATTGGTGAGCAATGAGGTGAAGGGGAGGGACAGATGCCTTGTCAATCAAAGAATGCCTGGTTAACCAACCAGAGGCAGCCTTGTCAATCCCAGCAGCCTTTGCAACCAATCAGAGGCAGCTTTGTCAATCCCAGCAGCAGGTATAAAACCAGCAGGCCTGGCCTGCGCTCAGGCCATTGGCCTGCGCTCAGGCCATTGGCCTGCGCTCAGGCCATTGGCCTGCGCTCAGGCCATTGGCCTGCGCTCAGGCCATTGGCCTGCGCTCAGGCCATTGGCCTGCGCTCAGGCCATTGGCCTGCGCTCAGGCCATTGGCCTGCGCTCAGGCCATTGGCCTGCGCTCAGGCCATTGGCCTGCGCTCAGGCCATTGGCCTGCGCTCAGGCCATTGGCCTGCGCTCAGGCCATTGGCCTGCGCTCAGGCCATTGGCCTGCGCTCAGGCCATTGGCCTGCGCTCAGGCCATTGGCCTGCGCTCAGGCCACCCAATTTCTCTCTCTCTTTTCCCTCTTGATTTGGATTTTTTTCTTCTCCCCCCCCCCACCTATTGTGTGTGTGTGTGTGTGTTTTTTGTTTAGTTCCTTTACCACTCTTTTCTTCTTTCACTCTCTTCCAGATTGTGCAAAGTTTCCTCTTTCCTTCCAGCTCCTTTTGTCTCATGCTTTTACACTTGTCAGTCCAAAAGGAGGAGGAGGATTTCTATATGGTAAATGCTTCAAAGTAGGGACTTCATCTGTGGTATGTGGCAAATGGGACCTGCAACCAAATGTTGCAGTGCGTTCTGCTGCTTCTGTTTAGAGTTCCAGCCAGCTCTTCCCTCCAAGTGCATTAATCACAAACACACACACACACACACACACACAGCGGGTCGCCCCATTCCATAATGATAATTTTATTCTTTATGCCCCACGCAACGGACTGGGTTGCCCCAGGCACGCTGGGCGGCATCCAACATGTATAGAAACATAATAAAACACTAGACGTTTTAAACAAAACCCTTCACTGTACAGGCTTGCCTTCAGATGGCTCGGGAGTCGGAGAACTCCATACCCCCCAACATTTCTCCAATGAACAAAGGGACACCCTAAGAAAAAAAGATGAACAGTAATCCTTCAAGTGGGTTGATTGGTTCGGCTAGACGTTAGTTAATGGGTTAATTGGTGAGCAATGAGGTGAAGGGGAGGGACAGATGCCTTGTCAATCAAAGAATGCCTGGTTAACCAACCAGAGGCAGCCTTGTCAATCCCAGCAGCCTTTGCAACCAATCAGAGGCAGCTTTGTCAATCCCAGCAGCAGGTATAAAACCAGCAGGCCTGGCCTGCGCTCAGGCCATTGGCCTGCGCTCAGGCCATTGGCCTGCGCTCAGGCCATTGGCCTGCGCTCAGGCCATTGGCCTGCGCTCAGGCCATTGGCCTGCGCTCAGGCCATTGGCCTGCGCTCAGGCCATTGGCCTGCGCTCAGGCCATTGGCCTGCGCTCAGGCCATTGGCCTGCGCTCAGGCCATTGGCCTGCGCTCAGGCCATTGGCCTGCGCTCAGGCCATTGGCCTGCGCTCAGGCCATTGGCCTGCGCTCAGGCCATTGGCCTGCGCTCAGGCCATTGGCCTGCGCTCAGGCCATTGGCCTGCGCTCAGGCCACCCAATTTCTCTCTCTCTTTTCCCTCTTGATTTGGATTTTTTTCTTCTCCCCCCCCCCCACCTATTGTGTGTGTGTGTGTGTGTGTGTGTTTTTTGTTTAGTTCCTTTACCACTCTTTTCTTCTTTCACTCTCTTCCAGATTGTGCAAAGTTTCCTCTTTCCTTCCAGCTCCTTTTGTCTCATGCTTTTACACTTGTCAGTCCAAAAGGAGGAGGAGGATTTCTATATGGTAAATGCTTCAAAGTAGGGACTTCATCTGTGGTATGTGGCAAATGGGACCTGCAACCAAATGTTGCAGTGCGTTCTGCTGCTTCTGTTTAGAGTTCCAGCCAGCTCTTCCCTCCAAGTGCATTAATCACAAACACACACACACACACACACACAGCGGGTCGCCCCATTCCATAATGATAATTTTATTCTTTATGCCCCACGCAAACGGACTGGGTTGCCCCAGGCACGCTGGGCGGCATCCAACATGTATAGAAACATAATAAAACACTAGACGTTTTAAACAAAACCCTTCACTGTACAGGCTTGCCTTCAGATGGCTCGGGAGTCGGAGAACTCCATACCCCCCAACATTTCTCCAATGAACAAAGGGACACCCTAAGAAAAAAAGATGAACAGTAATCCTTCAAGTGGGTTGATTGGTTCGGCTAGACGTTAGTTAATGGGTTAATTGGTGAGCAATGAGGTGAAGGGGAGGGACAGATGCCTTGTCAATCAAAGAATGCCTGGTTAACCAACCAGAGGCAGCCTTGTCAATCCCAGCAGCCTTTGCAACCAATCAGAGGCAGCTTTGTCAATCCCAGCAGCAGGTATAAAACCAGCAGGCCTGGCCTGCGCTCAGGCCATTGGCCTGCGCTCAGGCCATTGGCCTGCGCTCAGGCCATTGGCCTGCGCTCAGGCCATTGGCCTGCGCTCAGGCCATTGGCCTGCGCTCAGGCCATTGGCCTGCGCTCAGGCCATTGGCCTGCGCTCAGGCCATTGGCCTGCGCTCAGGCCATTGGCCTGCGCTCAGGCCATTGGCCTGCGCTCAGGCCATTGGCCTGCGCTCAGGCCATTGGCCTGCGCTCAGGCCATTGGCCTGCGCTCAGGCCATTGGCCTGCGCTCAGGCCATTGGCCTGCGCTCAGGCCATTGGCCTGCGCTCAGGCCATTGGCCTGCGCTCAGGCCATTGGCCTGCGCTCAGGCCATTGGCCTGCGCTCAGGCCATTGGCCTGCGCTCAGGCCATTGGCCTGCGCTCAGGCCATTGGCCTGCGCTCAGGCCACCCAATTTCTCTCTCTCTTTTCCCTCTTGATTTGGATTTTTTTCTTCTCCCCCCCCCCACCTATTGTGTGTGTGTGTGTGTGTGTGTGTTTTTTGTTTAGTTCCTTTACCACTCTTTTCTTCTTTCACTCTCTTCCAGATTGTGCAAAGTTTCCTCTTTCCTTCCAGCTCCTTTTGTCTCATGCTTTTACACTTGTCAGTCCAAAAGGAGGAGGAGGATTTCTATATGGTAAATGCTTCAAAGTAGGGACTTCATCTGTGGTATGTGGCAAATGGGACCTGCAACCAAATGTTGCAGTGCGTTCTGCTGCTTCTGTTTAGAGTTCCAGCCAGCTCTTCCCTCCAAGTGCATTAATCACAAACACACACACACACACAGCGGGTCGCCCCATTCCATAATGATAATTTTATTCTTTATGCCCCACGCAACGGACTGGGTTGCCCCAGGCACGCTGGGCGGCATCCAACATGTATAGAAACATAATAAAACACTAGACGTTTTAAACAAAACCCTTCACTGTACAGGCTTGCCTTCAGATGGCTCGGGAGTCGGAGAACTCCATACCCCCCAACATTTCTCCAATGAACAAAGGGACACCCTAAGAAAAAAAGATGAACAGTAATCCTTCAAGTGGGTTGATTGGTTCGGCTAGACGTTAGTTAATGGGTTAATTGGTGAGCAATGAGGTGAAGGGGAGGGACAGATGCCTTGTCAATCAAAGAATGC